>NC_069503.1:516258214-516582714 GCF_027579735.1 Bombina bombina | reverse complement strand
ATATATATATATATATATATATATATATATATATATATATATATATATCTGCAATATACTGTGAGCATTTCAGTTCCTGTTAGAAATGGAAGTACAGAACACTGTTATATTCCACACAACCATTGGCTGCACACTCTAGTGACCTGTTTATAACTGCTCCTAATTGGCCACAGCAGGGAAAGTAACCTAAGTTACAACTTGGCAGCTCCCTTTGTTTTACAGACATAAAATAACTTTACACTTATTTTGTCACTATTTAAACAACTAATGAAACTTTAAAAAATACATCTACACAGACTAATCTTTTGTTTGAATGAATCATTCTATCTAGCATTAGTTTAATCTCCCTTTAAGACTGCAGCTTGCGTGATTAAAAATGACTTTAATTGTGATTGAAGCACGAAAGAAACAAAGTATAAAGCACTGGTCTGAGTGTACTACTTTTTAATGACAACTATATGAGGGTAGGTGCAATAAATGGTACATTTGTTTTTATGAGAATACATTTGTTGAGTACTGTCAGTAAGCTACTTAGCTAAAACCACAAATCAACTCCTGACATGAAACAGGATGATAGGAAAAATGTGCTATGGTTAGTTTCTAGTATTTTTTTGTGGTATTGTATACACCTAGCCAATAAATTAAATGTAAACTATTTGCATTACTTGTCATATAAATAGGATATGTATAGCCAAAGTCATATAAAGCAGTGCTGTACTGTTACTTATGTACATATATAGCTTTGTGAAACATGTTAAAACTGATTTTTTTTTTCTTTTTATACTATTAAAAAAAATAATACCAGCTGGTACTATGAGATAGTGAAAATGATGAGTGAAAAATCATTCTGCTATACAAAGTAAAGAGATTTTCTTCCTGAATATATTACAAGAACTCCAGTTTATTTTACAATGCCAACTTTTAATATCATTTGCCCATAAAATGATATGCTAGTCTATTGACATTGAATAAAAAATGTAACAATAAAACTGCTCTACATTAGCTCCCTGCAGTGTGTGCACACATGTCTCTTAACTATTTAATTTTAAAACCCAGGACTGGAGGGCTAGGGCAGAGTCAGTGTAGTCTTTAAACAGGACAAGAGATTTTAGAGTTATAGCAACATTAATAAATAAACAAAGTCTGTTTTGTCCCACACTCCCTAGAAAGGCCAACAATTTAAATTTGTAACCTAAGATTTCAAAATGTTGCAAATTTCCTATATCGGCTATTTGATTTGCAGCATTTGCAGGTTATAGAATCTGATTTATTTTTAGTCTCTATAAGACACAGGACAAACATAGTTTTCATACAAAATCAAGGTCTGTAGTGTGGTTCCAGGGCTGGAAGAGTGCAGGTCTTGCCCAACAGCGGAGAGACCCCACTATTTGTACATACTAAACCCATATTTTTTTCTTTAATGATTCAGATAAAGCAACTTTCTAATTTACTCCTATTATCAATTTTTCTTTGTTCTCTTGCTATCTTTATTTGAAAAGCAGGAATGCAAAGCTTAGGAGCCGGCACATTTTTGGTTTAGCACCTGAGTAGCACTTGATGATTGGTGGCTAAATGTAGCCACCAATAAGCAAGCGCTATCTAGGGTGTTGAACCTAAAATGGGCCGGTTTGGTGATACCTGGGTGGGTGGGGTTTGGGTAATAACAATCTATGGGATATATAGGCAGAGCTTATGTTGTTGTAAGGGCTTATGTAATGGGGGAAAGAGGAAGGAAAGATTAAAGGGATAGTAAAGTCCAAATTAAACTTTCATAATTCAGTTAGGGCATGTGATTTTAAAGAAGTTTAAAATTCACTTTTATCATCAATTTGCTTTGTTCTCTTGGTATTCTTAGATGAAAGCTAAACCTAGGTAGCCTCATATGCTAATTTCTAAGCCCTTGGAGGCCGCCTCTTATCTGAATGCATTTGACAGTTTTTCACAGCTAGAGGGCGTTAGTTAATGCATGTGGAGTTATTTAAGAGTCAGCACTAATTGCTTGAAATGCAAGTCTGTCAAAAGATCTGAGATAAGGAGGCAGTATGCAGAAGCTTAGATACAAGGTAATGACAGAGGTAAAAAGTATATTTCTATAAGTGTTGGTTATGCAAAACTGGGGAATGGTAAATAAAGGGATTATCTATCTTTTTAAACAATACAATTTTTCTTGAGGGACAAAATCACTGTGTTGAAATACTTTTATTTGAATGACAGAAAAAATGAGTGCAGTTTCCCTTTAATTGTGTACCTTTTTAGGTGTTTTTATACTAATAGGAACATTACTGTAAAAAAAAGTTTATGTAGAGTTTAAAGTTTTCTTTCAGTAATATTCTAGCAAATAATTGTTATATCTTTGACAGCATTTTAGTGCTGAATTATTCTATCATAATTACTTTGGCTCAGCAGTTTCACCTGTAATAAACTGTTATTAACTGACTTGACCTGAGATATCTAACTTACAAAACCAAGGAACAAAGAAGTTCTGCTCCTAAATTCAAGCAAATCACTGAAAGTGCAATACTTGAATTTAATGTTCTAATGAATTACATATATCCCCATATAACATCATTTAAAGAGGCATTAAACTAAATACAGATGGCCCTCGTTTTACAACGGTTCAATTTACACCATTTCAGAATGACCATTTTTTCCAGTCATGTGACTGCTATTGAAATGCATTGAGAAGCAGTGCATTTATTAAAATAACCAGTAGGCGGAGCTGTCCGCTTGTGTTGCAGCAAAGCCAAGCAAGCTGAAATTAATCAGTTTAACCAGACCTGAGCAATCGAGCAGATTTTAAAGGAACAAGATCTTGCTGTCTATAAATCAGTCCAGATTGGAATGCATAGAAAAAACTGTTTGCAGAAAAATGCAAGTGTTCATTTAACTTAGTTTAATTATATATTCTGTGTTGTGTAATTATTTTATTAGTTTTATAATGCTGTTTAGCGTTTAAAGTCTTCATTTCAAAGCTTTAAAAATAATGTATTAGGTGTTACTTATGACAATTTTGAGAGGGGCCTGGAACCTATCTCCCTCACTTCCCATTGACTTGCATTATAAACTGGGTTTCAATTTACAACGTTTTCGATTTACAACCATTCCTTCTGGAACCTAACCCCGGCGTAAAGTGAGGGCTACCTGTAAATGCTAGATCGATTTGGGGTATTCAAAGCAAATATTAGCCTTAGTATAATATGCAGATGTATAAATTATGTTATTTAAATATTGAAAAAATATGTGTAAATGTATCACTAGACAATAACTGTGTAACAGACCTGCAGAGTTTGAAAACTATTTCATAGTCATGTTAAAGGGACAGTATACATCAATTTTCATATAACTGCATGTTATACTATAAAGAATAATATGCACAGATACTGATATAAAAATCCAGTATAAAACTGTTTAAAACTTACTTAGATCTGTTTAGCTCTGTTGAAAAGGTAGCTGGAAAGTCCACTGCAAGTGGGAAATAAAACCCTCCCCCCTCCCCCTTGTTTTCTTTTGCATATGAAAAGACCCTTTACACAAACAGGAACAAGCTGGAGTAGGTATCTGTCAGTATTCTCCTAAAACTTTGAGGCTTGGTTAGGAAATCAGAGCAATGTTATTTAAAAATAAGCAAAACTATAATAATAATAAAAAAAAAACTTTATGGGCTATAAAATAGATCATCTACAAAACATTTTTGCAAAGAAAAAAATAGTGTATAATGTCCCTTTAAAAGTGGAATTGTATACTTTATACTTGGCACGGCTATACTCTACACTGGAGATCATAATTCATACTATGAGACAGTAAGAGAATGTTGAGTGTCTTCTCCAGATCACACTATGATTAACCATTTTTATGCTATAAAAGGGCAGGAGACATGGGCCCCTATTTATGAAGGTCTGGCCAGACCTCGCTAAATACGGCAAGCAATAAGCTTGTTGTATTCAGCATTGCACCAGCAGCTCACAAGAGCTGCTGGTGCAACGCCGCCCCCTGCAGACTCGCGGCCAATGGGCCGCTAGCAGGGGTGTGTCAATCAACCTGATCGTACTCGATCGGGTTGATTTCCGGCGATGTCTGTCCGCCTGCTCAGAGCAGGGGGACAGGTTATGGGGGCTAAACCACCCACAATATTTTAGGCTGCACCCCAATTGTACTTGTTGGTCTAAGGTGTGGGGGGGGTAAATTGCCCCCTCCTCACCAGTACCCCTTCCCACGTATCCACACCCTCAAACCACTTAGCCACAGCACCAAACTGACTAGTCATCATCTAGGAACTTATCAAGTCTGTCTACAAAACAAGCAGCATTATCCACAACACCAACTACTACCCACAAGCCTCCCTCACGCAGCTACAAGCAGCTCTGCAGGGTGTTTGCCCTATTAAAGCTAACACTCTAGATCCGCCACTGCAATGTATATTCAAGTTACAAAACTTTATTAAACACCCATCATACTTATATTGTAGAACTTTCAGTTATTCAGACTTTCATTGCCTCTTAACCTCAAACGCTTTAAAACTATATATTACTTTTAGATCTATGTTTTCTATTTTAGTCATCAATTTGCACAATACACTTGTACTC
Organism: Bombina bombina; assembly: GCF_027579735.1. Taxonomy (NCBI): domain Eukaryota; kingdom Metazoa; phylum Chordata; class Amphibia; order Anura; family Bombinatoridae; genus Bombina; species Bombina bombina. The sequence goes on along the minus strand of NC_069503.1, from coordinate 516,578,131 downwards.
TGTATTTCCATGATCACAACTTACGATGCAGGAACACTTAATGCATCTGTTCCCTTCTGGCTGAAAGACATCCCCTTCTTTATACTGTCGTCCTTCATATATGCAGCCTGAAACAGACATAAAATCATAAGAAAATAAAACTTTATCTGTAAATATTAGTATTCAATAAGAGGAACCTTTAAATATTGTTACATTTTATCTGCAATTCATCAGAAGTTTCAAGCAAATAGAATAGAATAAAATACAAGTTCACATATTAGAAATAAACCTAACATAAATAGACAAAATACATAGGGGGTAGATCATTTATCATAAACCGGGCAGGCATGCAAAATGCAGACAGCTTACACTGGACAAGCATTGCACAAGCATTTCTGGTGGTCTTAAGATTTTTTTTTTATTATCAAAGTTACTTCATTCTCTTTGTATCCTTTGTTGAAGGTACAACATCGCACTACTGGAAGCTAGATGAATGCATCCCTGGAGCCAATGACAAGAGGCATATATGTGCAGCCACAAATCAGCAGCTAGCTCCCAATAGTGCACTTTTGCTCCTGAACCTACATATGCATTGCCCCACAGGTTTAAAAAAGAAAAACAAAATTAGACAATAGAAGTAAATTGAAAAGTATTTTAAAAGTCTATCTGAATCATGAAAAATGTTGGGTTTCATGTCCCTTTAATACATCTAAAATACTTCAAATGTCAGTTTAAGACTTCTAAGCTCTGTTTAAATATTGATTAACAAACCATTAAATGTATTACTAATCATTGTGTAGGCCAGGAATGGGGAACCTTGGCACTCCTGATGTTTCAGAACTACATTACACATGATGTTTAGGCACTGTGAAGTCCAGTTGAGCATCATTGGAAATGTAGTTCTGAAACATCTGGAGGGACAATGTTCCCCATCCCTGGTGTAGGCCAATGTCCCTTTAAGAAAAACTTGGATGAATATATCTACTTTTTAAGCTATGAGTTTCATCAAAATGTGTCAATACCTGGACATGATGGACAGCACATCCCTGCTTGTTTTATTGGGTTTTTACAATGAACTAGACACTGAACTTCAGACTCAGTAACAACGCCTTCCTGTAAGTAAAAACATAATGCTTTGTTAAAACTGAATATACACCACAAGAACAAATATTTTATTGTTTTCACTTCTTTATATGAGTTAAATCACGTGTTTGGGCCTTTAATAAAATCATTTTATAAACTGGAGACAATATTAATCTAAAATATTTTTATTTCTATTCTTTATATTTAACTGAAATGGTATGTGCATCACATATATCAGCAAGAAAACAATACATTTCACTAGATCTGTGTAAAAAAGAAATGTTTTAAAATAATTTAAAACTGTTGCAAATCAAAAGCAGTTCAGGGGTACACCTTTAAAAAAAAAAGCCTTGTGGAATTCCTGGTTTCTTTTGCTGTTGCAAATTATGGTCTGACCTAAACAATCATGTAAAATGTTGTACGGTCCGTTAAAGGACTACTAAATACAGTATAATTGAATAGACAAATACACAATAAAAAATAATGCTATAGCACTTACTTTGAAGTTTAAATCAGCAGTAGAATAATTTCTAGCAAATTTCAAAGTTAATCCAACTTTAGCTCTTCCTGTGCCTTGTGAAGGCTATCAGCCAATCACAAATTAAATTGATGTATATACTGTGCACTTTTGCACATGCTCAGTAGGAGTTGGAGCCTCTGAAAGTTTGCATATAAAAATGGCTGTTTTGATAATGGAAGTATATTAAAAAAAAATTGTTTTTGTTTAATTGCATACTTTATCTGAATCATGAAACTTTAAATCTGTTTTTAGTGGTCCTACTAATTTCACCATACTTAAAGGGATAGTCAACGCCAAAATTGTTTTGTTTAAAAAGATATATAATGCCTTTGCTACCCATTCCCAAGTTTTGCACAACCGACATTGTTATATTAATATACTTCATAACATTTAAACCTCTACATTTCTGCCGGTTTCTAAGCCACTACAGACAGCCTCGTATCACATGCTTTTTTATTAGCTTTTCACAAGAGGTTGCTAATGCATGTGAGCCATATAGATACCATTGTGCTCTCTCCAGTGGAGTTGTGAACAACACATCACTAATTGGCTAAAATGCAAGTGAATAGATAATAATTAAATAGCCATGTGATCAGGGGTCTGTCAAAAGAGGCTTAGATACAAGGTAATCACAGAGGTTAAAAGTATATTTAAATAACCATGTTGGCTGTGCAAAACTTGGGAATAGTAAATAAAGGGATTATTTATATTTTTAAACAATAACAATTTTAGAGTAGAATCTCCCTTTAAAGTAACACTGTACTGTATTTTTTCTTCATCTTAATATGTTCCCAATGACTATCTGAATAGTATTAAATGTATTGGAAAATTTCCTGTAACTGAAAGTTTTTGCTCATTAAAACCACCTCCAATAATGACAATTTCAGTCCCTACAATTTTTACTTTATTTATATATATGGAGACATAAGATAAACATATCTGGTCTTCCTGCAGGCTCAGTCCACATGAATTGGCAAGTTCTTGAGAACAATGGGTGGTGCTTTCAATGAGAAAAAAACAGATATTTCATAAATATATATATATATATATATATATATATAAAGGGACATTCCTTAATCAAATTGTGTGCAGTCTTTATATATACACACTTTCTGGGGAACAAGCTACTACTGAGTATGTGGACATGCTCAGGGTACACATATTCTAGTCTGTGATTGGCTGATGTCTGTCACATGATACAGGGGGCCGGAAAATGGGAGAAAAATGCATATTTGCCAGAAAAAAAATCTACTGCTTATTTAAAATTCAAAGTAGGTGTTATTGCCTTGTATTTTTATTATGCATGTGTTAATTATGCAATTCTACTGTATTTAAGTCATAACAGCTAATATTGTCTGTCTTTTTATTCTATTAAAATGTTATATAAATTAAGGGGACCTTAACCTCCTTCTCCCTGTGGCAAGAGGCACTTTAGAAAGGAGATAACATTTAATCTTTCCACTGAATGGAGTCTCTAATCTGTGATTCCAGCCCTGATATCCCTGTAAATAATCAATTCTGAAACTACCAGTCTTACACAGCTAAGTCTCATCAGGTATTTACATAGTTATCAAGACTAAGACAAATGGACTTTAATTCACTGTATTATATCTCACTTGGAATTGCATCAGATCTAGTATACTTTGCTAATTATGTTCTCTAAGTTTGCGTCTGCTGCAGATAAGTTTCCTGTGTATGTGATATCCCTAATAGCGCTATTATACAGTCGGCACAAGCATTATTTGTTGGAACACTTTGAGTGTTTCCATTTGCATATCTACAGCTAATATATTTACCCTAGCAGCAGAGTATGCTGCAGGCCTTTACGGTAAAGTAAAAGAGTACAGTACTGAAGGAACTCTCCAAATCACATCAAAATATGAACAGTAACCAATCATAACATTTATATAAATTAAGACTAGTCATTTTTGTACCTACACATTTTTAACCTGTGAATAATCATATATTTTTTTTTAAATCTAAAGTGAAATAACTTAAAAAGCTATACACAGTAAAATCAATATGAATGTACATACAAATTTGAGATTGTTATATGCAATATTAAAATATAATTTGCAATATATTTCATTATTTACTCCCTCCCTTTTCCTGTAATGTCCTATTTTTTCATAATTTGTTTGAACAAACTTGAACTTATTTTGTCCTAAAATAGTTAAAGGACCAGTAAATATAGTAGATTTGCAAAATCAACACATGCATAAAAATACAATGCAATAGAACAACTTAGTCTGAACTTCAAATAAGTAGTAGATTTTTTTCTGACAAATGTAAAAGTCTACTTCCACTCCCCCCTGTACCATGTGATCAGCCAATCACAAATGCATATAAGTATATTCTGTGAATTCTTGCACATGCTCAGTAGGAGCTGGTGATTCAAAAAGTGTAAATATAAAAAGATTGTGCAAATTTTGTTAATGGAAGTAAATTGGAAAGTTGTTTTAAATAGCATGCTCTATCCAAATCGTAAAAAAAATTATTTTGACTTGAGTGTCCCTTTAATTAAAGGGCCATAATGCCATTTTTCTTTCATGATTCAGACAGAGCATATGATTTTAAGCAACTTTTCAATTTACTTATGTTATCAAATTTGCCTTATTTTCTTGGTATCCTTTGTTGAAGGTGCAGGAATGCATTACTGGGAGATAGCTGAACACATTGGATGAGCCAATGACAAGCAGCATATATGTGCAGACATCAATCAGCAGCCAGCCCTCAGCAGTGCATTGCAGTGACTGAGCCTACCTATGTATGCTTGTCAACAAGGAATACCTAGAGAAGAAAGAAATTGAAATAATAGAAGTAAATTGGAACGTTGTTTAAAACTGTATTATCTATATTAATTATTAAAGTTTAATTTTTTTACCTTACTGTCCCTTTAACTAAATGAAATAATGAACAAATACAAATGCTAAAAGAACTAAACTGTCTGTCGCTGGAATCCAGACGCACCCTCCATCTTTCCTGCCTTGTGTTTAAGAGCTTTTCTGGGAAGCTCCCACCCTACCTGAGCAGTATGCTCTCAACGGTTATTCCCACCACCTATAACCTCCGATCCAATAACAGCACATTATTTAGCTTGCCTCAATACAAAAAGAAAGCAGCTCGATCCTCCTTTTCCTACAGAGCACCACAATTATGGAACGACCTCCCTCACACTTTCAAACCTTCCCCAAGCCTAAAATCCTTTAAGAGATCCCTCTCTACATATTTCAAAACAGAATGCACCTGTCATGGTTGATTAAATATTTCCTACCTGTTCTATGTTAACTTTTGCAAATATTGTGTATTAATTAGGTGGCCAAGCACTATAGTGCTGGGCACCTATTGTTTTTGCTCAGATTATTATTATTATTTTTATTATTATTATTATTATTATTATTATTATTATTATTATTATTTTTCCGCCGTTTATTTCAAATGCTTCTAATAACAACAGCATAACTCAAAAACTCATGAAACTTGGCACAGTTCTAGAGATCTATGCTGTGCATAATCCTATGCAATATAAATCTCATAGGTCATGTGATCTAGCAGCCATATTGTTTTTTGCGACAAATTTTGACAAACGCTTGAAAATCTTCTTCTCTGGAACCGCTTAAGTTACAGTTGTGAAACTTGCTGTGTGCACTGCTGTACTGACCTAGAATAAAGTTTGTTCAAGACAAGTGATTTGGTCACATGATCTAGCTGCCATTTTGAAAAGTGCGAAAATCTTTAAACATCTTCTTCTCTGAAACCGCTAAGTGCAATAAAACGCAATTTTGCACATGTACTCTTTGCGAGGTCATCTACCAAGATTGTTAAAACTTGCGAATTTTCCATAATCAACATGGCTGCTATGAGCAATTCGCCTTTTTATCGTTGTTTAATTGCGTAAATTTGCACTTTATGCATTATATTTACACTATTTAACTATATTACAGTGCAGCAGACACATGAGTACACACAGTTATGACCCCTAAAGGCAATATTGCAGGTAAAATTCGTACTGCGCAGTCGCCTTCGTGAAATAAAACATTTGCAAATTTTCATGAAACTTCTGCAAATTTTAGAGGTCTATAGTGAGCATTAGTATGTGCAATTTGAAAGCCATACATTGCATAGCTTGGCAGCCATTTTGTTTCGAATGCGCTGTTTTTAAAAACTACAAAAATCTTCTTCTCCGAAACCGCTTATGGCACAGACTTGAAATTTTGTTTATAGAGTTATCTTATGATTAACATTCAGATTTGTTCAAGAGAAGTTGATACGCCATGTGGTTTGACAGCCATTTTGAATTGTTCAAAAATGCTTAACGATATTTTTAAATTAATAATAAAACAAAAAACGCTTTACCAAAATGCTTTATTTTTGCCATGCTTATTGACATCTATGGTGACAACTATTGTTCATAATATGGAGACTGTATATCATATATTCTGGCAGCCATTTTGTTTTTTGCAAAAATTTCGAAAATCTATTTTCTCTGCAACCACTTATGTTAGAACTGTGAAACTTTATGTATAACCTTATATTGTGACATACAGCTACATCTGTTCATGTTGAAAGTATTGGTCACATGGTATGGCCGCCATCTTTAATAGCGCAAAAACTTCGAAAATGTGTTTTCTTTGCAACCGCTTATGTTAAAGCTTTGAAATTTGCTGTATAACCATATAATGTGACCTAGATTTACATCTGTTCATGCTGAAAGTATTGGTCATATAGTGTGGCAGCCATCTTTAAAAACGCAATAATTTAAAAAATATCTTTTCTTTCCAACTGTTTATCTTAGAACTGCAAAAACGTGCTTCATAGCTATTTTTGTGACTTAGCTGCTTGTATGCCATTGCATGGGCAATGCGCTTGGCCACCTCTATTGCTGCTTGCAGCTATATTATTGTTTTTGTATTTTATTGTACCCTATTGTATCAATGCAGTGTTTTGTGGACCCAGGACATACTTGAAAACAAGAGAAATCTCAATGTATCCTTCCTGGTAAAATATTTTATAAATAAATGTATTTACTATTTAATTTAGTACTCCTTATCAATTAATTGAAGAACCTAAATGAACCAATTAACATATTCTATATTTGTTCATTAGCTTGTTTAATTAATTAACACAATTTGGACATTTGTTCAAATTTGTTTTGCACGCAAATAAGGAAAACACAGTGTTGCACGTGTCTCTCAGTTTAATTGCGAGAATGTATTAAATAGTAAGGTACCTCTTCTGGCTGACAGAAGTTTACATCAACATGAGTGCGCCTGCTTTCATTTAAACGCTTAAAAAGTGCAGGAGAGGATGAAAATATGAGAAGAGCTTAAAGCTGTTCTCTCACGTTTTTATGGTAAAAGCATTTTTATTGGTTAAATATAAATATACAGCAGACATACTGAAACAAAAAACTTGTTATAAAAACCTAGATATTGAAGGATGATTAGAACCAGAGGGTCCACAGTACTATCTGTAGAGTGTAATTAAGGTTTAGAACAGCTTTATGCATATCCCAAGCCTTGCTGAGTTCCTTCACTACACAAACTGCAATTTCAGCAAATTACTGCGTCTGAAATTTACACTTGATCTTGTTTTCCTTTTTTATTTTGCTTTCTTTTACCCACACAAAAAAAATTCAGTTTGCAAAGGTTATATCTACAGAGACACTTTTATTGTTAGGGCTGTGTCTCAGCATACTCAAACTGGAACTGAGTCACTATCAGGGCCAGCTCAAGACAATTTGCTGCCTGAGTCCAGCAAATCATTGTTTCTCAACCGTGGTCCTCAATTACCCCCAACAGGACAGGTGTCCATTATAGCTGAGCCAGTGCACAGGTGAAATAATCAACTAATGGGTGAGAGTAAGTTAGTAACCATGGTATTACCGATCAGCTGATTACTTCACCTGTGCAGTGGTTCAGCCATAATGAAAACCTGGCCTGTTGGGGGTATTGAGGACCGTGGCTGATAAACACTAGAGCAAATCCAAACCTCTAACTCCCTGTCCCAACAAGCTAAACTTAAAGGGACAGTGTACCCTAAATGTGTATCCCTTTTAATGTGTTCCCAATGACCCATTTCACCTGCTGAAGTGTGTATTAAATTGTTTACAAATAGCTAATTTACCTTAATTTCAGCATTTTAAATAGCAGTTTTTACCTGTGGTATCCCAACCTATACTGACTATAGAAAAGCTGTCTCAACCTAGCCAGCAGAATAAATTACACTATAAGTGGAGGTTAGGAGAGACAAGTAATAAAATTTTAATTTTCAATTCTTCTCTCTAAGGGCTCAATGATTTAAAGCTCTCTGCTGAGTGAGATGATGTAAGAAGTTTTGTCAGTATGGCAAGGTCTCTCAAAAAAAAAAATTAACTAAAATTTTGCCTTAAGAGATGCTTATCTCACTATGCAGGGGTCTGCAACTGAAGGAGAGCCTGCTACATGACAATATTAGGTCTAAATTGTATTGTGTAATTTCTCTCCATGACAGCAAGTTTTTGGTCATCAGGCCCTAAGTATTGAGCTTTGGTATACAGACTGAAATAATATATAGAAACGTGTGTGTACACTAATGGGTTGTGATTTCAAAGAACAAACCTAGCTATTTCATATACACAAATAAACCGAAAGAAGCACATTTTACAACCTTTTACACTCAGTAAACACTTTGAGATTTGTATATATAATGTTTAGTTATGCATAATTTAACTACTTTGCAGTATATTATCATTATTTATTGTATCCCCTTTTTATGTAATTTAGCTCGGAAATTTGAGAAATTTCTAATTCTCAGAACTTGAAATGCACCAGCTGACTTTTCAAAGCAATTTCTGCAAGATATTTGTCCCTAACTGGCTTTAAAGGGACAGACAACTCAAAAAATATTATTGATTAAAAAGCTAGATAATCCCTTTATTACCCATTCCCCAGTTTTGCCCAGAAAACACGGTTATATTATTACACTTTTTACCTCAGTGATTACCTTGTATCTAAGCCTCTTCTGATAGCCCCCTGATCACATGACATTTTATTTATTATCTATTGACTTGCATTTAGGCCAATTAGTGAGCACAGTGTTATCTGTATGACCCACATGAACTAGCAGTTAACTGTTGTGAAAAGCAAATAAAAAAGCATGTGATAAGAGGCTGTCTGTAGTGGCTTAGAAACAGGCAGACATTTAGAGGTTTAAATGCTATAAAATATATTAATGTAATAATGTTGGATGTGCAAAGCTGGAGAATAGTTAGTAAATGCATTATCCATCTTTTTAAACTATAACAATTTTAGTGTCAACCATTAACTTATAACAACTGAAAATAAATCCATTTTATACTAACTTTATGACTGTGAATAGCCTGGTTGCTGACTAAAGCCCAGATTGATTCCTCCAAAAAGGCAAATGGTGGGCGTAGTTTGGGTATTGAAAAATACTTGCAGAAAAAAGAATATTAGTTTGCTTTAAAAATGACTTGGCTGATTTGTTATTTTTTAGCAGCACAAGAAAACTATATTGTAATTACAAGGTGTTTACTGTACCTTTATGGGAAAAAACAATTTTACAGTATACTGTCCCTTAAAAGATTAACATTTCACAAGAGAATGCTTGGACTTGATTATCTAAAGCTGGTCTGGCAAGATGATCTAAATCTCATCAGTACTGTGATGTCCCTCAAAACAGTTTACCCAATCAAATTTCAATTTGAAAGTTGTTTATCTACCTATGCAAATTCTGCATGTGAAGGAGAGACACATATATTACAGTATAATGCTAATAAAATATTTTGTTAGCAATTTCTCTCCATGCTGGTGACTTTTTGACAATCGACCCATATGAGAATAATTTAATTTATAGGGACAGTTAACACAAAAATTGTTATTGTTTAAAAAGATAGATAACACCTTTACTACCCATTCCCCAGCTTTGCACAACCAACATGGTTATATTAAAGGGACAGTATACTGTAAAATAGTTTTTCCCTTAATGTGTTTACAATTGCTTTTTTACCAACTGCAGAGTAAAAATGTATCAAAATTAGCTTTTTAAGGTTTATTTGTGTATATTAAAGCTCTGATTTTGTGTTTTGAAGCCACAACCTAATAAAATGGGTTGAGCTTGTAGGTATAATCAGATCTCATTACGTTATCACATTGTGTAAATATAGCTGCTTCTTTATCGTATATCTGTCCATAAACCAATCACCAATACTTGGAGAGAACAATGGAAAATCAACATTGTATTACCTTATCTCTGCTATATCCCACTGGGAGTGTAATTTCTTCTGTTGGCTGTGTTTACACAGCTTATCTAAAGCTTGGACCTGCGGCCACAAACTTTCAGAATAGGTGTGGATACCACTGGCTAAATCTACTATTTCAAATGCCAATATAAGGGTAAATGAGCTACTTGCAAACAATTTAATACACTCCAGCAAGTAAAGTGGATCATTGGGAACAAATCAAAGGGGAGAATTTTTTTGAGTAAACTGTCCCTTTAACTGTATAACATTTAAACCTCTAAATTTCTGTCTGTTTATAAGTCATTAACGAAAGCCCCATGATCAAATGCTTTTTATTTGCTTTTCACAATAGGGGAGTGTTAGTTCATATGAGCCATATAGATAACATTGTGCTCACATCCGTGGGTTGTGCACAACACAGCACTAATTGGCTTAACCCTTTCCTGACAGGGTTAAAGTGTCTACATCGGAACAACTGTTTCGATGTAGACAAATTGAAATCATGCGATCGTGCACACGATTGCGAGATTTTAATTATTGGATCAGGTCTGGGGGACGTCCCTGTAACCCTAGGAACGCCCTCCAGACCGCGATCAAATCCAGGAAGTGCAGAAGGCTTCAGGACAGCTGTTGGCTATGACGTTCTATTCCATCATAACTAGTCTAAAGCCCAGTGTAATTATGACGGAATAGAACGGCGAAAGGTTAAATGCAAGTCAATGGACAACAAATAAAAAGTCATGTGATCAAGAGGCTTTCAGAAGAGTCCTAGATACAAGGTAAGCACAGAGGTAAAAAGTATATTAAAGGGATATGAAAGCCATTTTTTTTTTTCGTGATTTAGGAAGAGCATGCCAATTGCCATTTTAAACAACTTTCTAATTTACTTCTATTATCTAATTTGCTTCATTCTCTTGATATCACTTGCTGAAAAGCATATCTAGATATGCTCAGTAGCTGTTGATTGGTTGCTTCACCTAGAGGCCTTGTGTGATTGGCTCACACATGTGCATTGCTATTTCTTCAACAAAGGATATCTAAATAATTGAGCAAATTAGATAATAGAAGTAAATTGGAAAGTTGTTTAAAATTGCACGCCCTATCTGAATCATGAAAGTTTAATTTTGACTAGACTGTCCCTTTAATATAACCACGTTTTCTGTGCAAAACTGGGGAATGGGTATTAAAGAGATTACCTAGCTTTTTAAACAATAATTTTTTTTGAGTTGACTGTCCCTTTAACATGGTCTCCCAATGTGCCAGCACTGGGTCCCATGATCCAACCTAGTACAGCTGCTCTTACTCACTTGCTCTATCAATCTAACACTTATGTGTAGAGCCAGAAGCTGCATGAAAATCCTCTGTATTTGTAGACATTGTATATTTTTATACTTTTATTCCCACTATACTGTATATTAAATGCCTATATGTTGCTTGCCAAGGCTTATGATAAATTGTGCTGAAGACTGAGTGTGACATATAAAGGGAACCATGTGATTTTTTTTTACTCTATGTATGGATGTTTACATGATGGAAAAAGTGGTGTTCATTGATACCATATGCTCTGTTAACACTTTGTACATTTTATACTGATGCTCATTTAGTAAAACTAACCCCTGAAAAAGACATAATGTAACTGATTAGCTTTATACACAATGCCATAAAATGTATCCATTTACAATATATTTATATTTACTAGATTTATTTTATATGGGTGGCAATTCCATAAATGTTTTAATTATTAGATTTGTATGTCAAATGTACTTATGGAAGGATAAAAAAAACCAATGTATCTATTATAACTTCAGTTAAAGGAACACTCAAGTCAAAATTAAACTTTCATGATTCAGAGAGTGCAATTTTAAACAACTTTCCAATTTACTTCCATTAAGTTATTAACACAAGGTACACAGTCTTTTTATATTTACACTTTTTGAGTCACCAGCTCCTACTGAGCATGTGCAAGAATGCACAGCATATACGTATATGCATTTGTGATTGGCTGATGGCTGTCACATGATACAGAGTGGAAATAGACATAAATTTAAAATTTGTCAGAAAAAAAATCTACTACTTATTTGAAGTTCAGACTAAGTGCTATTGCATTTTTGTTTTAACATGCATTTGTTTATTATGCAATTAAGCTCTTGATAGCCAGAAGCTGGAAGAAAGAAAATGATCCTCAGTGATGTGATAGACGGTGTGTACCATATTAAAACCATGGAAGAATATGCATTTAGATCTAAACAGATGATGGATATTAACATAGTTCTAGACTCTCAAGCACCACAAACTTTGAGGTATAACAGTTTAGTAGTTATAGGAGGCCTGTTTACTGTTTTTTTTAAATAAAATATTTGAATTGGTGATATCTGATCTATTTGGATGCAGATACAGGCCAAATGATTGAACACTGAGTAATATTTCAAGCAATATTTCTATTTAACAGCTGAATAATATGTATTTTGTGCACATGTATTGATTTATTATTTCAGGAGCCCAATATAGATTTTTAGCTCTTAAAAAAAACAAAAAAAAAACTGCTGCAATTAAATGAAGATGTTATCTGTGAGGAAGAATAGTCATACATAATATGTGCGTACATGTGTGTGTATATATATATATATATATATATATATATATATATATATATATATGTTGCAGGTTAAGTCAGATATTGGGTAATCCTAGGGTTACCCAGGTAAAACGGACATTACCCAGGCGGCTGTGGGTAAAGCCCGATGTAAGATCATACTCATAGAGCCATCGCTTTAAAAAAAAAAAATATATATATATATATATATATATATATACATATACACAATGCACTGTAATTCCCCCATCTTCCTATCTTTTTTGTCTCCGCCTGGGGGGGTTCAACCCCCCCCCCCCCAGATGGAGGCAAAAAAAATTGTGTAGATGGGGGAATTACGGTACATCGGGCTTTACCCACAGTCGCTTGGGCAATGTCCTTTTTACCCAGGGATCCTAGGATTACCCGGATTTCTTACTTTACCGTGACATATATTTATATATATATATATATATATATATATATACAGTATATTTATTTGTAGCATGTTCATTTAATAGTTATAGTTATTTAATAGTGATAATTTAATTGTCATGTTAAATTATTTTACATTGCTACTTACAGTATCTCACAAAAGTACACCCGTCACATTTTTGTAAATATTTTATTATATCTTTTCATGTGACAACACTGAAGAAATTACACTTTGCTACAATTAAAAGTAGTGAGTGTACAGACTGTGTAAATTTTCTGTCCCCTTAAAATAACTCAACACACAGCCATTTATGTCTGAAGTGAGTACACCCCTTAGTGGAAATGTACAAATTGGGCCCAGATATTTTATGTGGCCACCATTATTTTCCAGCACTGCCTTAACCCTCTTGGGCATGGAGTTCACCAGAGCTTCACAGGTTGCCACTGGAGTCCTCTTCCACACCTCCATGATGACATCACAGAGCTGGTGGATGTTAGAGACCTTGCGCTCCCCCACCTTCCGTTTGAGGATGCCCCACAGATGCTCAATAGGGTTTAGGTCTGGAGACATGCTTGGCCAGCCCATCACCTTTACCCTCATCTTCTTTAGCAAGGCAGTGGTCGTCTTGGAGGTGTGTTTCAGGTCGTTATCATGTTGGAATACTGTCCTGCAGCGCAGTCTCCGAAGGGAGGGGCTCATGCTCTGCTTCAGTATGTCATAGTACATGTTGGCATTCATGGTTCCCTCAATGAACTGTAGCTCCCCAGTGCCGGCAGCACTCATGCAGGCCCAAACCATGACACTCCCACCACCATGCTTGACTGTAGTCCAGACACCCTTGTCTTTGTATTCCTCACCTGGTTGTCGCCACCCACACTTGACACCATCTGAACCAAATAAGTTTATCTTGGTCTCATCGGACCACAGGACATGGTTCTAGTAATCCATGTCCTTAGTCTGCTTGTCTTCAGCAAACTGTTTGCAGGCTTTCTTGTGCATCATCTTTAGATTTGATGCAGTGTGCGGCGTATGGTCTGAGCACTGACAGGCTGACCCTCCACCCCTTCAACCTTTGCAGCTATGCTGGCAGCACTCATAAGTCTATTTCCCAAAGACAACCTCTTTCTGAGCATGTGCACTCAACTTCTTTGGTCCACCATGGCGAGGCCTGTTTTGAGTGGAACCTGTCCTGTAAAACCAATGTATAGTCTTGCCCACCGTGCTGCAGCTCAGTTCCAGGGTCTTGGCAATCTTCTTATAGCCTAGGCAACCTTTATGTAGAGCAACAATTTTTTTTTTCAGATCCTCAGAGTTCTTTGCCATGATGTGCCATGTTGAACTTCCAGTGACCAGTATGAGAGAGTGTGAGAGGGATAACACCAAATTTAACACACCTGCTCCCCATTCATACCTGAGACCTTGTAACACTAACGAGTCACATGACACCGGGGAGGGAAAATGGCTAATTAGGCCCAATTTGGAAATTTCCACTTAGGGGTGTACTCACTTTTGTTGCCAACCGTTTAGACATTAATGGCTGTGTGTTGAGTTATTTTGAGGGGACAGCAAATTTACACTGTTATACAGGCTGTACACTCATTACTTTAAATTGTATCAAAGTTTCATTTCTTCAGTGTTGTCACATGAAAAGATATAATAAAATATTTACAAAAATGTGAGGGGTGTACTCACTTTTGTGAGATACTGTATATATACATATATATATAAATCAGATTAATCTATGTCTTGCATTCTCTATAGGGAGTTACAGGTAACATTTTTTTAATCCTGTCAGTATCATATAGCCAGTAAGATGTCAACAGTTTTATTTAATATTGTTAGAACATTATATTTGTTGCAGAAAAAAAAAAAAGTTCAATGACCTGATTGCATGAATGACTTTAAGTAAGTTTATTATATTATCAGCCAGTACCTTTTCCAACAGTTACTAGTCAAGACTCTAGTAATTAATCTTCTTGTCTTAGATCTCCAAGAAACAAAGGGGCCTTTTAATAAGCCAAGCAGTACAATGTCCTTGGCAGATATTGTCTTAATTTAGGCAACCTACACCTAAACATTATTTGTATCCTACATATGCATGTAGCTAGTTTTAAATAAAACAGATCTTTTATAAAGTTATGTCTTTTCATAATTAAATATATATATATATATATATAAACACATAAAAAACACTGCAGAGTTACAAAGTTAGCATAAAAAAAGAAGAAAAGATATATATATATATATATATATATATATATATATATATATATATATATGTAAAGTGTTTTTAGATTATACAGCCGTTCAATAGAAATGGTTGGACAGGAAAGAAAATTATTTTTTCCTTTTGGCAAAAATTCTAGGGCAAAATTCGATTGACTTGAACCCAAAATAATCCGTTGCCAGTTATTGAAGCAATCCAACATAGTTTTTGGTTCAAAGCAAACAAGAAGTGTTGACATATGGATCTTGTAGATGTTTGTAGAGAACTTCCTCAGTCAGGAACATAGAAAATGAAGGAAATTTACCTGACATTGCTGGGTGATACAGGGATGGGAGGGGTCTTGCCATTTCATGGAACTGTTGTAAAGGTTACCTTGGAAGTTGCAGCCTTGGAAAAAAAATAAATATTTTTTTTGATTATTACAGGAATTAAAATTCAGCCATCATATTATTAGTGACCGTTCAAAATGTGGAAGCAAAAAAAAAACTAAAGATAAATTAAATTATGTAAATGATGTATATGTAATTCTTTATAAAATATTTAAAGGGACATCAAACCCCAAATTTTTCTTTTATAATTCAGACAGAGCATATAATTTTAAACAATGTCCCAGTTTACTTCTATTATTAAATTTTCTTTGTTTTCTTGCTATCCTTTGTTGAAAAGCAGGATGGTGGGCACTTGTCTGCTGTACTATATGGCAGCAGTTTTGCAACAATGTTATAAATTAGCAAGAGCACTAGATGGCAGAACTATTTCCTGTCATGTAGTGCTCCAGACGGCCACACTACCTATCTAGATATCTTTCAACAAAGAATATCAAGGGAACAAAGCAAATTTGATAATAAAATAAACTTGTTTTAAATTGTATTCTCTATCATGAAAAAAAATGTGAGTGTCCCTTTAATTATTAATTTAAAAAATGGCAATATGTGATCATCTATTTTGCCTGTTATTCCTGTAATTTTTCTCTAAAAATACCCCCCCCATTGTAGAGCATTGCTCCAGACTTCAAAATCTCTACCCTACAACATTCCATACAGTGATGTTTTGACTTTAATTGCTTAACCCTTTCGTGACAGGGCTAAAGTGCCTACATAGGTACAACTGTTCCGATGTAGACAAATTGAAACCACGATCGCGAGATTTCAATTATTGGATCGTGTCTGGGGGCGTCCCTACAACCCTAGGAACGCCCTCCAGACCGCGATCAAATCCTGAAAGCACAGAAGGCTTCAAGACAGCCGTTAGCTATGACGTTCTATTCCGTCATAACGGCTTTAAAGCCCAGTGTAATTATGAAGGAATAGAACGGCATAACAGCATTAAAAGGTTAATTATATCTCCCCAAACTGAACACAGTAAAGAATATAAGATAAACATGTTTACCAAGTAAAAAAAAATGTTTTTCCCTAGATTGCAAAATAAATTCTCTAACAAAATTATCAGTTTTAAATATGTTTTAAATATGTATTTATGCAGTACTTAAAGGGATATTAAACACATTTTTTTTTTCTTTCATGATTCAGACCATTTTAAGCAACTTTCTAATCTACTCCTATTATCAATTTTTCTTAGTTTTCTTGGTATCTTTATTTAAAAAGCAGGAAGTTAGCCACCAATCAGCAAGCACTACCCAGGCGCTGAACTAAAAATAGTCCGGCTCCTAAGCATACATTCCTGCTTTTCAAATAAAGATACTAAGAGATTGAAGAAACATTTATAATAGGAGTAAATTAGAAAGTTGCTTCAAATTGCATGCTCTATCTGAATCACGAAAGGAAAAAAAATGGTTTCATATCCCTTTAATTGTTCTATGAATGTAAATTAAAAGGCAGAAATTTAGCATGGAAAAAGAAAAAAAACAACAGGAAATGACAATAGTCTACAAAATATGGAAGAAATAACATTTGTACCTCTGAAAAAAAAAAATCTCAGCTAAAGTTTTTAATTATTTTCTCTTTACATGTTACTTGTTAAGGTCAAAACAGAACAAAAATATTATCCATTAAAACTAGGGCAATGCAAATCATCTGAGCTATAATAATTATGCAGAAATCCCTTATGTTTTGTGTTCCTTCTCATTCTACAAACCACAGACTATATATAGTAAGTCATGCTGTTGCCATTTCATATTAAAATGCTTTGGAATACAATTAAACGCATTAGGTTGTTTATTCCATGTATGGAAACAAATGCATTTTATTAGTAAATTGGGGGGGGGGGGGGTTAATGAACCTATCCCAGCATTGTCCAATTCCCTTGAGTTATTAATATTTTGGAATAATGATTATATCCTTGCATAAAATTACAGTCTCTGGTTGTTTAAAAACTTCTATTTAAAGGGATATGATACATTCACAGTTGCATCTGTGTTACTAGTAAATCTTTTGTTATTCAGACAAAGCATACAAACCATTTTAATAGGTTTCCAGTGTACTTGTGTTATTAAATTTGCTTTTCAATAAAAGATACCAAGATAATGAAGAAAATTTGATCATAGTGGTAAATTAGAAAGTTGTTTACAATTGCATGCTATATGTGATTCATGAAAGAAAAATGTTGCGTTTCATATTCCTTGTGCCGAATAGATGTGGGTACTACATCACACGGTTCTTTGCCCAGCGTAATGTGTTGACGTAGTACCGACTTCCAACACTGTGGCACATGCTGCGGTCCCCGCTGTCAGTTTTGACAGCGGAGACTGCAGCCCAGGGTAGAAGGCATCTGATTTGTCTGTATCTGCTACGGTGGTGCCGTCTGTGGTGTAGGAGGGTTAGAGGGAGCCGGGTGGGAAGCCCAACAACAGAGGGGGCAGGTGGGGAGAGAGGGGTGGGTTCCTACACTGTGGCAAAGGGACCAGAGTGGGTTACAATTAATACTGCAGTAGCTATTGTTAACATTAAAGGGACATTAAACTGCTGAGTACAACTACAATAGAATGGCCACCATGCTATTGTTTTTCCTATTCACCATGCTATTGTTTTTCCTGTCTTTAAAGTCATTATCTTCTTTTAACCTCTTACAAGTATCAGTTGGTGAAGCTCTGTATCTTCACACGGGGCACCAATATCTTGGAGCTTATATTTGTTATGTAACTTTTAAACCATGCAAAAAACTGCAAAAACTTAATGATTCCTCTCTCTATTGTGTTAGCTAAACTCTTGTTCAAGGTACAGCTGTCAAAAAGCAGATGTGTGAAAGTGCTCTGTTCCTATCACAAGATGTAACAATACGTGAGCTACAAGATGGCGGCACCAGGTATAAAATGCAGAGTTTTACCAACTGGATTCTGTAATGAGTTAAAATAAGAGAAGGGCTTTAAAGAGAGCATGAGGTACTGGAGGAAATACAATAGTATAGTGACTAGTAACCATGCTGCAGTTCAATGCCCTTTAAATGCGTGTTTCATTATAATATATATTTTTTTGTAACTATAGGATTATAGTCTAGTGGATGGGTGCCCAAGGAGGCATGTAAATAAGTCTGTTGGCAAGCGGCATGCACTGCCAGGTGTCTGGGACATCACCATACTGCCAGTCGCTAGCGCCATACTGCCTGTGAGAGAAAATACTATAATATTATGGGTTTGATCGCGATCTTGTGTTTGTTTATAGTAGAAAATAACATCTGCACATTGGGCGTTTTTCTTATTGCATTTTTTCTAGTGTTCACAATCCCAAAATGCTTCTGTTGTTAATACTCCTCAAGTGCTATCAAAAACTCAAATGCGCAGGATTAAAGACAAACACAAGTGTTAATTTTGGGGGTTTAGAGATTACATCAAAGGTTAAAGAACCTGTATGTAGATTGAAGCCTTTAAACAGTGTGTAGTGATGGTAATAGGTGAGGTGTGCAGTTAACTTGTGCTCTAAAACCATAGAGCTATCTGTGTTTGTCATTCTCATATAGTGTTAGTAAGCATGTGAATTTGTTGAGTTATTGGTTAAGCTAATTTTAGTTTTTAATTAGTGTAAAAGTGCTTATTATTATTTTTTAACTTTAACCGATTGACCAGGTAGCGTTTTTATCGGTTTGGTGATGTCTCTTCTCACTATGGTGGGGTGATGTCTGTTTGTTGTGTCCATGAGCAAAAAAAAATCTTTCATCAGTAAGTGTTACCGATAAACAAAGAAAAAAGCTGATTGTGATTGCATCAACATGGAAAACGGCTCGTCAACAGCTGTTAACATTATAGAAGGACAGAATGTGATCTTCATACAGAAAGAGAAGTGCTCTTCCAGGAACAAACAACAGCTCAGAAGATTCTTCTATAGCGAATTACAACCTAGGAGAAGCCTCTTTTAGCCCAATTGTGCTTTTCACGATGGATAACTTTCCTGAAGTATATTAGTTTGATCCTGCCTAGTGAGGTCAGTCCAGCCCTGAAATACCAGACAATTCCTCCACTGAACAAGGATCAAGGCAACCCCAGATGATCATTTCGACCTTCTTTGAGCTACATCAGTTAGGTGCAGCCATGTTCTTTTAAACAAATTGGGCAAGGAGTCCACGTCTGGTTTCCCCCATCACCCTTAGGCAGACTTTGCCAGAGTCATAATACAAATGCATACAGAAAGAGGAGCACTCTACCAGGAACAAACAACAGCTCCGTAGCTTGTTCTATGGCCAAATGCAACCTAGGAGCAGCCTCTTTTAGCCCAATTGTGCTTTTCACAGAGGAGAACTTTCCTGAAGTATATCAGTCTGATCCAGCCAAGTGAGGTCAGGCCAGCCCCAAAATACCAGGCAATCTTACTTTGAACAAGGTGATCTTCACCTATATGTCCTTTTAGACATACAGATTTCCCAATTCATGAAATAGTATTGGTAAAGTTTATCTCCGATCTCCTCAAATTAATCATTTTATGAGCACAGCGTAGACTAAACTATGGTAATGTACACTACAGCCTCACCCTTGTTCCTAAATACTTGGCTATTGTGATACCCTTCCCTTTGTCTCTTATTTTAAATTTAACAAGTACACTTGACAAGAGAAATAAACTTCTTGATGCAACATCTGCCACAAATGTTTTATATAAAGTTTGATATATTCCTCCTAAGGGAGCAGTTTAAATGATCCAGAAAAAAAAACAAAAAAATCATATCATGCCAAAGAGTGTTGTGCTGTTCCAACATAATTAAATGTGTCTGTTGAGATCCTAAAGCTGTAGACTTCAGGTAAAGATACACAAAGTATGATACTAAATGACCTAGATTTAGTATATTTTATAAACACAGGTTTTTGCATCATTACGCAATTCACTGTCTGTTGTTGTTGGTGTGTTGGCTTCAGTTTAAACAATATAAAGGAGCAATAATAAAATGCTTTAATAAGTGAGAACATTTTCTTGCCTGCACTATCGATTGAACAGAATTATGTGTATGTCCAATGCAAAGTGGTTAAGGACATAGTTAAAGTTAGAGTGGCAAAGCACTACTGGTCTGGAGTAGTAGCGGACCTACTCAACAAAGGGCCCTGGTGCAAATACATTTTTTAGCCCCCTCCCCAATGTAACTCAGTAGTAAGCAATAGCAATAATATACATGCTGCTTTATATAATGATTTTGAGGATAAATAGATGAACAAGCACTAATAAAAGGCTCCCCTGCATTAGGATTGTACACATTCTGCACATGACTATGCATAGACTGGCTGATATGGCCCCCCCAAGCAATTAGGCCCTGGTGCCACCACATCTGTTGCACCAATGGTAGTTCCACTCCTGGTCTGGGGTATATATATATGTAGGTAGCCTCCAATTACAATCTGATTTGCAACTGTGAAGCAGAAGTGTATTGTTGATTCAGAGTTGAGTTAAAGGGACATAAAACCCAAAAATTTTCTTTCATAATTTATGTAGAACATACAATATTAAAAAAACTTTACAGTTTACTTCTATCATCAAATTTGCTTTATTCTCTTGGTATCATTTGTTGAAGGAGCAGCAATGCACTACTGGTTACTAACTAAACACATGGGTAAGCCAATGAGAATCAGTGTATATATGCATCCACCAATCAGCAGCTAGAACCTAGGTTCTCTGCTGCTCCTGAGCTTACTAATATAAACTTTTCAGCAAAGGATAACAAGAGAAGGAATCAAATTAACTAATAGAAGTAAAATGGAAAGTTGTTTAAAATTGTATTCTCTATCTGAATCATGAATGTCTTATTATGACTTTACTGTCCCTTTAAATATAAAGTTCTCTACAAGCAACAGTGCAATAGGACTCAGTTTTCAGAATAACATAAATAAATGTAAGGCAAAGGAAAATAGTTTTGTTTTTTTTAACAACATTCCAGTGTACTTCTATTATCTGTGCTTAATTTTCTTGATATCCTTTGTTGAAAAGCATACCTAAGTCTGCTCAGTAGCTGCTGATTAGTGGCTGCACATAGATGCCCACCCATGTGCATAGCTATTTCTTCAACAAAGGATATTTAAAGAATGAAGCAAATTAGGTAATAGAAGTAAAATTGAAAGTTGTTTAAAATTGTATTCTCTATCTGAATCATGAAATACATTTTTTGGGTTTCATGTCCTTTTAAGCCTTTGTATACAACCTGCACAAGATGGGCTGCAGTATTTGTGTGTACCAGTGTGCAAGAAGGCGGTAACATTTATAATAAAGTCAGGTATATTAATGTAAAATAAGCTGTTCTATCTCCTTTGTGTATCAGTTTATTATTTATAAATCTTTAACAGATAACAAACACTCATAATAACACCATCTAATAATAATTATTGGAAAAAAATGCTTTCAAAAGTTATAAGGGCTCAAAGATATGAGGTCATAAGTGTTAGAAAAAAAGGCACGCAAAGTGCTTTAATATAGAGATACATACAGTACATATATACATGTCTAAATATGCATGTGTGTGTGTATATATATATTAGCAAGAAATAAGCACTCTCTGGTTTTGTAAAACAAATTGTATATGTAACTAGCATGATGTTTCGAGGTATTCACCCCTTCCTCAGACTGAGAAAGGGGTGAATACCTTGAAACGTCACGTTATTTAAATATACTATTTGTTTTACAAAACCAGAGAGTGCTTATTTCTTGCTATTGTTCTTATTTTTGCACCCTGGTGCCTACCTGGCCAGTTTGGTGAAAATTTAATAAAGTGTTTATAAATAGATATTCCTCTATATATCTTTATATATCTATACCTATATATCATTTTATTTTTTTATATATATATATATATATATATGTGTGTGTGTATGTATAGATAAATATTTTACAAGAACAAATAAAACACATTTTATATATATATATATATATATATATATATATTTATGAATACATAGAACATATTCTTCTACTACTGGCCTGTGCATTGCTATAACAACATATGTTCACATTTTCAAAGTGAACATTTTATAAGTGATTCACTAGCAATAGAATTGTACAAGAATTGGACAAGGACTGGGCAAGGGGCAAGACACAAGGCAAGTACTTTTGTAATATTATGTTTGATATACCTTACTGTTTTCAAATGCAATTGCTACTGTAATACTGTGTCTTATGTGTTTAACTGGTTCCCTCTTTTGTAAAAATGCCTAATATCTTCTTATTCCTTTTTGCTGCCTTTTGTCTCTATAACAAACTACTTTATTCAATTACTCCTTCTCCCTCTCCACCTGCACTGTTCATTAGCCCATCTCTCTTAAACTCACATTACTTTTTTACTCATGAACTTTACCTATTCCTAAACACTCTCTCTCCCCCTGCACCTTGTCTCAAAAGCAGTCTCACTACTACAAATCTGTATCTGATCTTATGTCACTCTCCCTCTTGCTTCTACTAACTGCTGGTGACATCTCCCCTAATCCTGGTCCCCAACAACTGCCTAGCCATGCACATCCATGTATACCATCCCACAGACTCAAAAAACAAAACTCTGACAACCTTACTCACATTCCTCTTGCATCAAAAGCCACTTCCCCTTTCACTTGTGCACTCTGGAACTCTCGCTCTGTTTGCAACAAACTCACTTCTATACATGACCTCTTTATGTCCCACTCCCTCAACCTTCTGGCCCTAGCAGAAACCTGGCTCTTCCCTTAGACACAGCATCCACTGCTGCTCTGTCACATGGGGTCTCCACTTCGGCCACACTCCTAGGTCTGGTAATAGACAAGGAGGTGGTGTAGGTATTTTACTTTCCTCTCGTTGCACCTTTCAACAAATACATCCCATCTCTTCCCTCACATTTTCCTCATTCGAAACCCACAAGATTTGCTGATTCTCTCCTCTTTCTATACGTGTCGCAGTCATATACCGTCCTCCTGGCTCCTCAACTCAATTTCTATATCACTTGGCTGCATGGCTACATTATTTCCTTTCCTCAGAAACCCCTCCCCTCATTCTTGGTGACTTCAACATCCCTCTTGACAATCCCACTGCCTCCTCTGCAAAACAACTTCTGCAACTCACTTTCTCTTTTGGTTTGTCACAATGGACTGATTCTCCCATTTACAAAGATGGTCACTCCCTTGACCTGATCTTTAGCTATCGATGCACCCTCTCAAACTTCACAAACTCCCCCTTTCCTCTTTCTGACCACCATCTCCTTACTTGCAACATATCATCCCTCCCTACAACTCTCCCTCCTTCTGCTCCCCACACCAAACTTCACAGAAGCATTACGTCATTAGATCAACAACAGCTTTCTAATTCCCTCAAACCTCTCTTCTCATCCTTCTCCTCCTTTTCATGCCCTGACCAATCTATCTGCCACTATAATTCCACCCTTACATCCGTCCTTGACAATCTCGCCCCTCTTACCATAGCTCAGAAATCAAACACTCATCCTCAGCCCTGGCATACTCCTCTGACACTATACCTAAGCAGATGTTCCTGTACTGCTGAGCGGCACTGGAGAAAATCTAGGAGTTCAGCTGATTTTCAACACTACAAATTTATCTTGAACTCCTACTACTCTGCCCTTAATTTCCATAAGCAACACTACTTCTCTACTCTTATCTCTAATCTTTCTTCAAACCCAAAACATTTGTTCTCCACTTTCAATACTCTTTTCCGCCCTCCCCCACCTCCTAAAACAACTTCTCTGTCAGCTCAAGACTTTGCCAACCACTTCAATAAAAAAATCAACTCCATCAGAAATGAAATCAGCTCTCAACATAATTGCATTCTCTCACCCCCTCAAATGCTCTCAATCAACCACAACCCACATAACCTTAAACTTAGCTCATTCTCCCCTGTTACTGAGGAAGAAGTTTCGGCACTTATACTGCGCTCTCACCTCACTACCTGTCCCCTTGACCCTATCCCCTCACAGCTACTCCCCTCCCTCTCTGCCACCCTTACCCCTGTACTCACACACGCTTTCAACCTCTCCTTCAGCACTAGTATATTTCCCTCATCGCTGAAACATGCACTGGTCACACCTATCCTCAAAAAACCTCCCCTTGATCCTACCTCCCCATCCAACTACCGCCCAATTTCCCTCCTCCCTCTTGCATCAAAGCTTCTCGAAAAACTATCTTATGCACGCCTATTCCATTTCCTTACAATAAACTCCCTCCTTGACCCATTGAAATCTGGATTTCGTCCCCATCACTCCACAAAAACAGCAATTGTTAAGGTTACCAATGACCTACTTACAGCAAAATCAAAAGGCCACTTCTCTCTGCTTATTCTCCTTGATCTGCCCGCAGCCTTTGACACTGTTGACCACCCTCTATTGCTCCAAACCCTCCAATCCTTCGGCATATGTGACACAGCCCTCTCGTGGCTCTCTTCCTACCTGTCAAACTGTACCTTTAGTGTAGCCTTCTCTGGGGCCTCCTCTGCCCCGTCACCACTTTCTGTTGGAGTACCGCAAGGCTCTGTCCTCGGTCCCCTTATCTTCTCAATCTGCACATCATCACTAGGTCCCATGGTTTACAATATCATTTGTATGCCGACGACACCCAAATCTACCTCTCTGCACCAGACCTTTCTCCTTCCTTGCTAACCCGTGTCACTAACTGTCTTTCTCACATCTCCAACTGGATGTCCTCTCACTACCTCAAGCTAAATCTCTCCAAAACTGAGCTCCTTATTTTCCCCCCTTCTTCAAAACTCTCCACCCCCAATCTCTCTATAACTGTAACAACTCCATCATTACCCCTACCCCGCATGCCCGATGTCTAGGGGTCCCATTTGACTCAGATCTTTCTTTCACTCCTCACATTCAGTCTTTGGCTAAAGCCTGCTGCTTCCACCTTAAAAACATCTCTAAAATTAGACACTTCCTTACACAAGACACAACTAAGATTTTAATCCACTCTCTCATCCCTCCCGCCTCGATTACTGCAACTCTGTCCTCTCTGGTCTCCCCACCTACCACCTAGCTCATTTACAATCCTTAATGAATGCCTTTGCCAGACTCATCTTCCTTACAAGTCGCTCTTCATCTGCTGCACCTCTCTGTCAATCTCTTGACTGGCTTCCTCTTGCCTCTAGGATCAAACACAAAATTCTCACTCTGACATACAAAGCCCTCAACTGCACTGCTCCCCCCTATATCTCAGATCTTGTCTCCAGATACTCTCCCTCCCGTCCCCTTCGCTCTGCTCACGACCTACTACTCTCTTCCTCTCTTGTCACCTCATCACACTCCCGTTTACAGGACTTCTCCAGACTGGCTCCCATCTTGTGAAACTCTCTGCCTCGCTCCACAAGACTCTCTTCTAGTTTTAAAAGCTTCAAGTGCTCCCTAAAGACTCTACTGTTGAGGGATGCATACAACCTACGCTAACCTTTCTTTATACCAGTTCCTCTCCTCCATTGCTATCCCCTGAACCCCCCCTAGCATGTAAGCTTAAGAGTCCAGCTGTTTGTTGATCACCTTCTCAAGAGCTGACTACAACAGTGCAACTCTTGGCAGGGCCCTCTACCCATTTGATCCCTATAACTGTTTTTTTGTACTCCACCTTTGTTAATAGCGCTGCGGAATCTGTTGGCACTCTACAAATAACCAATAATAATAATAATATGTCAAGAACATTGAAATGTAAAATATTAATATTTCGGAGCCGATTTTTCATGTCCGCCCGATATCGATAAATGCTGACAGCTATTTATCATTGCACAAGCATTTCGTGTGAAATGCTTGTGCAATACCGCCCCCTGCACATTCGTGGCCAATCGGTCGAAAGTTGTTTAAAACTGTATGCTATATCTGCATCCTGAACATAAAATGTGGGTTTCATGTCCCTTTAATTTAATAAATTATTCTTAAATGAAAAGAAACACCCACGTGCACAATCAAAACTTTAAACAATACAGTTTTGCTTTTCTTACAAAAGATAATCAATATCCCCCATTCCTTTTTAAAGGGACAATGACATTCTGATCACTGTGAAAACTAAAACCTTAAAAGAAGTGAAGTCCTACTGATATATCTGCACCTTTACAGCGTTCACAGCAGGCTCCTCTCTGTTTAATAACTAAAGCACAATCTTTGGAAAGCACCGGGCACTTCTCTCGTTTGCAGATCACTTCATTGTTCTACAACAAAACAGACGAAGAAAGGGAAAAGACAAAGTAAGTTTTTTTATTTAAATATATATATTATTATGCATTATACATTTCATGTATTCACACAATGTTCTTTGTCTTAAGCTTAATGGGACATTCCAGTCAAAGTTTAAATACACATAGATTAATTGCATCTTTGAATAGAAACATATTTACAAAATAGATGTATTGGCAAAAATGCTTCTAGTTTAAAGTGAAGGTCAATTTTCATCAATGAGTGCCCGTTTTTTAAAAATACTTTTAAAAATAGGGGCACTTTCACTGATGAAAATTTACATTGCACCGGATTTGTAGAAATAATTACCTTTTACTTCTGCAAAACTGGATTGCCGATCTCAGCCTCAGTTCCTCTGTACTGATGTCAGAAATGACAAAACCGGCTTCCTCCAATCATGGCTTGCACCCCAGAGCGTCCAGCCGTGATGCCCGGCTGTGATTGGAGGAAGCCAGTTTCGTCATTGTTGTGGTCTACAGCAGGAAGAAGAAGGAGGGGGATCGTCGATCCGGCTTTGCAGGAGTAAAAGGTATTTCTTCAAATCCAGTGCAATGTTAATTTTCATCAATGAAAATGCCCCTGTTTTTAAAAGTATTTTTCTCTGCACGTGCATGTGAAGCATAACTAGATATTCTCAGAGCACCAGCATTTGAAATACTGCAGCTGCTCAGAGCACAAGTGGGGCTTGTATCAAGTCAGCAGTTAACACATTGAGTCATTACCAGATGGTACAAGCACCTTAGGCTCTATGAGCAAGTGTTGTGTTTAAAATGCTGATGCACAGAGCATACTTAAATACACTTTTGAAACAGCTATAACTTTTATTAAAAACATTTTTGCTAATCCATGCTTATTACTAAAATGCTTCTATTCAAAACTGAAATCCATCCATGTGGATTCCAATTTTGGCTGGAATGTCCCTTTAAGCCAATAGATAAAAAGGTTCTCATTGGTTGCCAGCTGTTATCATTTCCCTGCTGAGAACCATCTCAAAAGAAGTCTACTGCACAAGAGCCCAACTTTCTTTTCCTTTATATAATTAAATATGCACCAGCCTACCATATGCCAGCAACTGCAGATTTCACACCGCCATCCACACCCTTTTTGAATGACATACATACAAAACTATCTTTTCATTCATGTCTCATAAACACTTGAGAACAGAAAGGTCCATTGAGTTTTGTCCACTTCAGTTACCTATTAAAATGATTTATACATTTCTGCAGTCTTTTGTCTATTCAGACACTATAAGAATATATTCCACAATAAAAAAAAAAGGAACAAATATTTAAAAATAAAAATAGCAACCACGTTTAATTACACTAACTTTATTTTTTATATACTATATTATAATCCATGTGTTTTTGTTTTCTGTGAGTTAAGTAAAAACAGACGTCAAGTTCTTTACCGCATTCCCCAAGAATAATTAAAATCTACATCTACAGTCTCTCCAATCTAAACAATTTTTAGTCCATTCAGTAATTCTCACGGATTACTCCATTCTTAGTAGACTGGCTCCACAGAATAAAAAAAGAAATATAAAGGTGTGTAGGGGCAATGGGAGAAGCCATTTTAATCCTAGTGTATCTGGGAAAGTCCAAGCTGGAAACCATTGGCTGAAGTAGTAGGTTTGTTAAAAAACAAAAATTAGTTAACACAATAAAGTACAGTGAATGTGTGGTTTCAAAAAACAAAAGTGTATAAAATAAAAGTGAACAAACATCTATATATTCCTATATAATTGAAAATATTTATATTAGAGGAAGCAAATCCAGAATTTAAATCTCAAATAATAAGAGTCTTAAATTAGTCTTCAAATTGATATCTTTAAAAGAAAAGAGAGACAAATTATAACGTAGTACTGCACAGATAGATTACATCTTATATAGTAGCGGAATAATACTCACAAACTATAGATCTTAAATCCAGCTCTGAGATCTTTGCATGTTTTTAGTAACCCACTGGCACAACAGAATCA
Organism: Bombina bombina; assembly: GCF_027579735.1. Lineage (NCBI taxonomy): Eukaryota > Metazoa > Chordata > Amphibia > Anura > Bombinatoridae > Bombina > Bombina bombina. Next base: position 516,549,541 of record NC_069503.1, on the reverse strand, counting down.
CGTTCTATAACAATCTTCTTTAATTAAAAGTAATGTGTGCAACAGGATCAGACTCCTTGAGAAAGCTGCACATAAAGAACAGTAAAACGTACGTTGGAGGATTGGGGCTTGTCATAAAGAAGGGTGAGGTAATCTACCGGCACAAGGGGAAGTGGAGAACGGAACTATATAACAGTTAAGGACTTGACTGTCCATGATGGTTCACTTAATCTCCTTCACTAGTGCTTAACCCCGGAGTGACTGAATAGCTTTGTTATTTTGCTTTATTTTTTTTTAAGTATATACATTTTATTGTTGTACAAATTACTTCTAATTAAAGAAGATTGTTTATTATGTGTTTGTTCATTCTTATTTTATAGAACGTAGGTTGATGTTAACTATTTTTAAAATGGACTCAACAATATCTGAGTTTTCAAACAGCTAAGTTTGACCAACTTGTAAAGGGACATAACAAATGTGATATCTGTAAACAGTGCAAATTCAGTTTATAAAACATCTATACTATAATTGCGTTTGTAATGTCCGTCGCCGTCGGCAGTTGCGCACGCATCCTCAATGGAATGTTGGCAGCGCAAGGACAAAATAATTCACCTGGATGCAGCGAAGGTGGATTCTTTCACCACCCTGCCATTTTCGGAATCCACAGGGATGCAGCGTAAGCAGCATCGCGGTGGATACAGCGAAGGCAAACGGAGCATTAAAAAAGCAACAACTATTTTCCCACATTAAAGTATTTAAAAAAACAAAATGCCCGCATCAACTATTAAAAAAAAAACTAACCGCCCGCATCAAGTATTAAAAAAAAAAAACTAACCGCCCGCATCAAGTATTTAAAAAAAAAAAATAACCGCCCGCATCAAGTATTAAAAATAAAACACCGCCCGCACGAAATATAACAAAAAAAAATTCCTACACAAAGTATTAACTCCTAAACCGCAAAATGCCTATATCGCAATAAACCTATATACCGTATTAACCCCTAAACAACAAAACCCCTAAATCGCAATAAACCTATTTAACTTATTAACCCTTTAAACCACAAAAACCCACAACGCAAATAACTATTTAAATAACTAAGTACAGTACAGTAACCTAATAACCCCTAACCTAACACCCCATTAAATAAACCCAAATTACCTAAACTAATACATTCTAAAGTTACAAAAAATAAAAAAAATAAGTTTACAAAAATAAAAAAAGTAACATTACAGAAAATAAAAAAATCAAATTACCAAATTTAACAAAATTAAACCTAATCCCTATGAAAATAAAAAAGACCCCCCCAAAATAAAAACACCCCCTACTCTAATAATAAACTACCAGTAGCCCTTAAAAGGTCCTGTTCCAGGCGGTGAAGTCTTCTTCCAAGCGCAACCTCTTCTTCTTCCAGGAACATCTTGAGCGGAGCGGAGCTGAAGACTGAAGACCCTAGAGCTGAAGACCGGCGACCCTGGAACTGAAGACTGGCGACCGCGGAGCCATGGAGCATGGAGGATCCTCTTCATACGATCTCCGCGTACACTTAATAGAGAATTCAAGGTACGCGATTAAAGATGGCGTCCCATGAATTCCTATTGGCTGATTTGATTCTTCCAATTCAAATCAGCCAATAGGATGAAAGCTACTCAAATCCTATTGGCTATTTAAATTAGCCAATAGCATGAGAGCAAGTGAAATTCTATTGGCTGATTTGAATAGCCAATAAAATTTAATTTGCTCTAATTTAAACAGCCAATAGGATTTGAGTAGCTTTCATCCTATTGAACACTAACAAGCAGCTAGTTACCTCATTAAAGAGTCCCAAAAAACAGGTACTTCACAAATGATCTCTATAAACATAAAAATGCAGGGAGTGGCACAGGCAGTTTGAAGAATATAAGCAGGGGAATAAGGAGGCTAGTCTGAGAGGCCCTACAAATTTGTTGTGCCCAGGGCCCCACAAATGCTATAGGTGGCCCTGATCTATTTGTTTGTCTAGCTATCTATCTGTCAATATAGGTTCAGATAGATTTTATTTTTTAAAAGTTCTAAATTAGAGAACCGCCTAAGTACAGGAACATTTTACCAGTCATAAGTATAGAATAAAATCTCCACACACACAGGAATTTCCATTAAACAGCATCAACCCATTGGATCCATCAATATTATATTGATTTTATACTTTTGTGATCAGCTGTTAAAAGGTACATTTGAAAATAAATGTTTACCAATGTCACTGTGCTTCATTCTTGGTTATTTTTTTGTCTTTGTTGTTTCATGTTAAATATTTATTTTCTGAAACCAAAAATGTTTCTTTCACGATTCAGATAGAGCATGACATTGTAAAGTACTTTCTAATTTACATCGGTTATAACATTTTCTTCTTTCTCTTGGTATCTTTTGTTAAAAAGCAGGGACATAAGCTCAGGAGAGTGCACTATATGGCAGCTGTTTTGCAAGGATGTTATATTTTTGCAAGAGAACTAGATAGCAGCACTATTTCCTGCCATAAAGTGCTCCAGACACCTACCTTGGTACTGTATCTCTTAAAAAAAAAGAATATCATTGGAACAAAGAAAATTTGATAATAGAAGAAAATTGGAAACTTTTTTAAAATTGTGTGCTCTGTCTGAATCACAAAAGAAAAATTTGGGGTTTCATATCCCATTAAAGGGCCACTAAACCCAAAATCTTTCTTTCATGATTCAGGTAGAGAATACAAATTTAAACAACATTACAATTTACTTCTATTATTTATTTTGCTTCATTTTTTAGATATCCTTAGTTGAAGAAAAAGCAATGCACATGGGTGAGTCAATCACACGAGGCTTCTATGTGCAGCAACCAATCAGCAGCTACTGAGCATATCTAGATATGCTTTTCAGCAAAGAATATCCAGAGAATAAAACAAATTAGATAATATAAGTAAATTAGAAAGATTGCATTCTCTTTCTAAATCATGAAAGAAAAAATGTGGGTTTCATGGCCCTTTAAACTTTGAAAAATAAGTGTAGATCACTATTTTGTTTTTGTGTTTCTGTTACACCAGTTGGTCAGACAAAACTTTAGTCATCGTGTTGCAATGTGGCAATCTGATAAACTATTACTAGAACTACAATTACTATGTATTTAGTGGAGCATTCTTTTTTTATTTTACATAAAGTTTTTTTTAGGAATTTTGATTTGCGTTATTAGGAACATTCCACTGTTAAATAGACAATAAAACCATATTAGAAGCACACACATTTTTTGTAATGAAAAAAAATTAAATCATACAAGGTTGATAGTCACTGGCTGAAGACTGTGTACTCTAGATTTTGGAACAATAAATGTAATTCAATTTTTACTTTATTGGCTAATACAGATTAATATCAACACGCTGTAACAAAATGTTTGTATTTTTCTTTGCTCTTTTAACATAGCAATTTATTTTCACAAGTGACAACATCTAGAACTGACAGAGGGATTGAATGAAAACAGCACAGAACAGTCCATTGGTAAGGGTGATATTCTACATGGGAATTGCAGTTTATTATTTCAGCCTCCTAATTCAATTCTTCCTTAGTAACTGTGAAGGGAAATGTAGTTCCGCTCTTTCAAGGAAATGTACGATTCATTAACATCCAGAAGACACTGGTATCCAATACTCTTTCATATTGTTTTAGTAATATTTATTTAAAATAATTATATATTTTTTATTTGACTAAATAAATATATATACATTTATTTAGTCAAATATAAAATTATAGTTATTTTAAATAAATAAATATATTATTTTTTAAGGTATTTTTTCATGTAACTAAAATAATACTTTTTAATACTAATATTAATATCAGTTATAATGTCATGTATTATTTGTGGTTTAAAAAAATATTTTTTTGGTATTTTTGCTGGTGTACATATCATACGCAAATACACACATATTGGGTCATATTGACTATTTTAATAACAAACAAATACAAAGCAGGCTAATTTCTTCTCAAATTGTGTTTGTATGCTTCAATATAAATCAAGTGCTTTAGAAAATTCAGTTTAATTTTTTTTAACACATTTATCTTACATACAGATTAGGGCATTTTAATGTGTACATTTTTGCAACACAAGACTTCCTTTTTAGTGCCTCAGGGAGAACTATACATGGGGGTGCATATTTTCTGTAACAACTTCCTGCTACATGGTGGCAAATATTTTCCAAAGTGAATATTGTTCAGGAGGGTAAAATGGTTCCACTCCATTCATTGTTGTATTGACAAGTTCTGTCATACAATGCAAATATTGTAGTTTTTACACAATTCAGTGATGATAGCTGCAGAAATGTTAATGTGTTAAGCTGCACATAAAAATACTGAATCATTTTCTTACACAGAAAAGTAACCATTTTTAATTAGGTAAACTGGTAACTAAGTTTCACTTTTTTGACCTTAGCAAATCAAAGAACATTAAATATAATCCACTGAAGTGTTGTCCCCAGGCCCATTTTAATGGGTCTACCACCCGGATGATTTTACTGACCACCCAGCTAAAATGTTGGCCAAAATTAAAGGGACATGAAACACAATTTTTTTTCTTCCACAATTCAGATAAAACATACATTTTTAAACAATTTTCCAATTTACTTCTATTATTAAATTTGCTTTATTTCTTTAAATAGCCTTTGCTGAAGGAACAGCACTGCACTACTGAGAGCTAGCTGAACATATGTAGTCAGCCAATCACAAGAGACAAATGTGTGCAGGCACCAATCACCAGCTAGCTCCCTCCAATGGAGGATATATACGTATTCTTTTTAAACAAGGGATACCAAGAGAACGAAGCACATTTGAAAATAGAAGTGAATTTAAAAGTGTCTTAAAATAACATGATCTATCTGAATCATGCAAGTTTATTTTTGACTTTCCTATCCTTTAAGGTAAGATTAGCTAATATATTATATAATTTAATATATATTTTTTCAATGTTTGTTGTTTAAATTATCATTAAATAAATTTATGTTAAATTATGCAATTAATTTTTGCTTTGCAAAGAAGAATTTTTTTAATATTAGAAAGTATTACATTGCCCCCACTCAGATAATTTATAATGCCAAATGGCTGGCAAAATTGTGTGTGGAGAACACAGAGTCAAGTGGCAGCATGCTTTACACAACTCCAGACAAAAATTGGCATTATGTGTGTTGACATGAAGCTTGTGCACAGCTGCTCGGCCACGGAAACCCATTTCATGAAGCTCTTGATACACAGTTCTTGTGCTGATGATGCTTCCAGGGACAGTTTAGAACTCTGTAGTGATTGGTGCAACAGATGATAGGGGGGTTCTTACATGTTATGCGCTTCAGTTCTCGGTAGTCAAGCTCTGCGACTTTGTGTGGTCTACCACTTTGCGGCTGGGACGATGTTGCTCTTAAATGCAAAAGGGCAAAAACTTCACAAACTAACTTTTGGCAAAGGTGGCATCCTCTGGAAGTGCCACATTTAAAGGGACACTCAGGTTAAATTAAATTTTCATGATTCAGATACAGCATGTAATTTTAAACAACTTTCCAATTTACTTCCATAAAAAAAAATGTGCACAGTCTTTTTTTTATATTTACAATTTTTGAGTCACCAGATCCTACTGAGCATGTGCAAGAATTAACAGACTATACGTATATGCATTTGTGATTGGCTGATTGCTATCACATGGTACAAGGGGAGTACATAACTTTGAAATTTGTTATAAAAAAATCTACTACTCATTTGAAGTTCAGACTAAGTGCTATTGCATTGTCTTGTTATCTTGCATTTGTTGATTATGCAAATCTAATGTGTTGACTGGTCCTGAGCTCACATTTTTTTTGTGCCCACATTTACTTTGTCTAATTTGTATACACTGATGATATACAATATCATAACTAATACGTTGATATATTATGAGCATATTTTATTGATAAATACATTTAGAAAAAAAAAATGTCTACTAGACAAAAAAAAAAAAGAAGAAAATCTTGTTTATTTTAGAGCTATTAATTCAAATGACAACACTGGGAAGTAGCAACAGGAGACGCTGATGAATATCTTTTAAAACTACTAACAATAAAAGTCATTCAACAGGCATCCAGTTTATCAAATTATAGCCAGTTTTCACATTACCATTATGAAACAACATCTGACATATAGATGTATCACCTTCCTTATTTCGCTTGTAGTAGTCACAGCAGGCAGACAGACTGGTTAAAAGAACAGATTTAAAGATTTATAATGCAGCTATACATACGCAGTAAATGCAAACATTAATAGCATGTATGTTTTGCACCGAATTAAATTTCATTACGTATTCAAGTTCTGTACTCTTTTTCACGTTTCTGTTTTTCTTTTTTTTCTTTAAGAAAACAGAGAACTGGGCTCAAAAGGATTGGTCACCCGGGGAAATAAAACTAAAAGAACAGTTATAGTGTAAGTCCCTATGCCACAATTTCTTTCAAATAACTTTATTTTTGTGAAGCCCTTGGAACTCTTTCAGTTTCACTGTGCAAGCTATTAAAATGTAACATTTTTAATAAAATGTTGTTAAAGGAACATTCTAGTACAGGGGTAGGCAAATTACACCCTGAGGGCCAAATCAGGTCCGCAGCCTGTTTTTGTAAGACCCTAAAGCTAAGAATGTTTTTAACATTTTTAAATGCTTGGAAAAAAATAATAATCACAAGAAGTAGGGGCATAACCACAGGGGTCTCAGAGGTATCAGTTGAGACTCGGCTCAATACCTGAAATGTGTCCATTTTGCACTGAAATCAATAATGCTGTTGCTACAGGGGAGCCTAATGGGACCTGGTCTCTACCTGCCTCATATCTGGCCGCTCTGTGTGCCTTCCATTCCTGCAAAACAAGGCTCATAGTGTACAGAAAGTGTTTAGATTTGCCTTTACATGTATAGTGGCAGTGTTCACAAGATGGCCGCCACAGTGTTGTTGTACAGAAAAAAACTGCCACTATATTTGTACAGGAAGGCTGCACAAGTACATATTGAGGGCCCAGTTACTGCGTTTACCCTGGGGCCCATTGAGTTCTAGTTATGCCCCTGAAAAGAAGAATATATTTTGTAGGACAAGATATTAGATGATATTCAAACTGCAGCGTCCAAAAATTAAGTTTTATTGGAACAATCCACTTTGATTTGTTTATGTATTGTCTATGGCTTCTTTTGAGTTATAAAGTTAGAGGTGAGTAGCTGCAACACAGACTTAAATGAAAAGTCAGAAATATTAGACAGTTTAAAATGGAATCTCATCACAGCAGAATTTCTTCATAAAAACATAAAACGAGGCTGCAACCAAACTAAGCTTCTGAGTGGCTCATTTATATATCATATACAGTATTATAAATTTTATCAATAAAAAATGTGGAAATTTGTATTCTGTCTTGTTGTAATAAAACCTAAATAATATTCTAGATTTTGCGTCTTAGCCTGCAAATAGGGTTGCCAGGTGTCCAGTATTCAACGGGACAGTCCAGTATTTTAGCAAGGTGTCCATTAAAATCTGTACAAAATACTGGACAATTAACTGTCCAGTATTTTCAAAGTACCATGTGTTAGCTAAATTTTAAGTGCCTCCTATGCCTCTATGCATTAGAAATGCGGCCCCAAAAGAAGTAACACTGTGCATTTTCTATTATATGTGTTACAAGCAGCCAAGGGGTGTTAAACCATTGACGTGTGTATGTGCTCATGGCAGTCAAGGGGTTCAAATCACTATTGTGTATGTGTTACTGACAACCAAGGTGATAAAATGGCTGCTCAGTTGTGACAAATATACATGTTGGAATCAAGCATGAGGCCTAACATTGAGCTTTGGGGGGATATTGTGTGACTTATAGGTTGTCTGTTATTTTTATGGAGCACAGCTAGCAACCCTTCCTGCAAACCTTACAATATTCACTTTTTGTACCTTTATAGAAAACGTTTGCTGACCACTGATCTACAGTAAAAATAAATGTTTTATTTTGTTATAGCATTTTAATTGTAAACAAACTACAATTTAAAAATGCTATGGATATGGCCAGTGACTGGGGTATGTATGTTTATGCCAGATTCTCATTTGCTCATCAGCTATATCCTCATCTTGAGTGGTACAAAAGCATAGATTTGTCTTTAAATGGGGTTGAATACTTTAAGCACCCCTTAATGCAGTAGAATTGCATAATTAGCAAGTATATAATAAAAAGGCAATGCAATAGCACTTACTCTGAATTTCAATTTATTTTTTTTCTTCAATTTTCCGGCCCCCTGTATCATGTGACAGACATCAGCCCTGTGAGCTATTGCACATGCTCAGTTGGATATTGTTTCCCAGAAAGTGTGTATATAAAATTGAAGTGATTTGGAAAGTGTCTTAAAACTGCATGCTCTATCTGAATCATAAAAGTTTATTTTGACTTGAGTGTCTCTTTAATGAAACAATGAAATAGAGCAGTTGGGACATGATGCACAAAATATAAAAGAAGCTTCTGGAAAATCTTGTACAATTTAACCAAGATTCTCAAATTAACATATGTCTGCTATATATATATATAGACAGAGTCAGGGTTTGAGAAAGGGGAAAAGGGAATCTTTTTTGCAGATGTAACCTTTCACTTTCCTAGCATAAACAATCTGTAAGATAGTCAAATACATACTGATGCTCTTAGTAACATATGTAAAAAATAAATAAATATATATATATATATATATATATATATATATATATATATATATATATATATAGAGAGAGAGAGAGAGAGAGAGAGATATTTGAGTACTCACATACTTATTGAGACAAGCATTTATATTTTAAAGTGATTATAAAGTTAAATGAATAAGTGCCCAGTAATTAAAAACAATCTTAAAAAGAGGGGCACTTTTATTCATTAAACTTTACAAAGACACTTATTTTTTAAAATACCTATCTTTGTGTTATGGTAAACATAACGCCGATCCTCCGCCCGCAGCTCCAGCTTTCATTAGCATATAGATGATAATCTGGCTCATTGCGTGCCTCACGAGCTGGACGCCAAAGGGGGCACACAACGATTTGTCATTGATCTGTTAAAGAAAGCAGGAGCTGGGGGCGGAGGATTGGTGTTATGTTTAGCATAACGCAAATGTCAGTATTTTAAAAAATAATATGGGTGAAATAGAGGATAGGAAATAAACAAACAACAAAAGGATAGACTCCAGTGGCGCAACCTATAAGGTACAGCAACAATATAGTAATAGTGCCAAAAAGTACCAGTACATAATATATATATGACAAATGTAGGGCTGCCAGTGGGTCCACATATCCATTCATTATTATCTATCTACCTATTGGGATATTGAATTTTTTGCTTATTAGACACTGGCAGCCCTACATTTGTCATATATATATTATGTACTGGTACTTTTGGCACTATTACTATATCGTTGCTGTACCTTATAGGTTGCGCCACTAGAGTCTATCCTTTTGTTGTTTGTTTATTTCCTATCCTCTATTTCAGCCATACTACTTTCTATCTGATAGTAGAGAATTAGGGGTCTCTATTATCTAGATAGTTTCTCTAAGGCTGCAATTACACCTATATATATATATAATTAATTTATTACTACAGCTGCACTCAGCGCCATTCCCTATACACATCTTGCATTTCCATTTAAAAAAAATAAGCATCTTTTTAAAGTTTAATGGATGAAACTGCCCCTTTTTTAAGATTATTTTTACATATCAGGCACTTATTCATTAAACTTTACAATCACTTTAAACAGACCGTATTAGAATATTTCCATTTTCAAAGAAGAAAACCATTATTTCAAATTGCTGCATTTTCAAAACTGTTCATATTACTATTGCCCTGTTGCTTGCAAATAACTGTATTTGACCCCTAAAAAGGGATGTTCCAGTGCTGATTATTGGCTATGCACATATGCCCCGCGTCACTGGCTCACTGGCTGTGACCAGCTTTGTGCCAGTAGTACTGTACTCCTCAGGAGCTGACTCACTTTAAAGGGGTTAATTATATAGCTATACTAGCAATAGTGTAATAAGAAAAATGAAAAATGCTCTAACAAATTGTATTTGCTTTTATATTTTTGTAATGCTGAGATTGGCACCACATGTGCACACCTGTTATCAATCTTGGAGCTTACATAGGCCCTTATTGGTTGGTAAACGCCATGAACTAGCTTGCCTGTGAGTCAAGCATTTCCTAGTTACTTACAAATCGGCAGCTTAAAGGGATATAAAAACCCCAGCATTTCTTTTCCTTGTTCAGACAGAACATAACATTTAAAAAAAGTTTCCAATTTACTTCTATTATAAAATTTGCTTTGTTCCCCTGGTATTCTTTGTTGAAGAGATAGCTAGGAACATTACATGGTAAGAAAGTGTTGCCATCTCGTGCTCTTGCAAATGGATAACATTCTTGTTCTCCAGACACGTGCACCCTCCTGAGCTTCACTCTCTTTAAAAAAAGATACCAAGAGAACGAAGACAGATTCATAATAGAAGAAAAATACAAAGTTGTTTAAAATTGCATACTCTATTTGAATCATGTAAAAAAAATTTTTGGGTTTCATGTCCCTTTAATTCTCCTACCACCACTAGGGGATGTTTTAATAGTCAACCTAAGGATAAAGTATTTTTTAACAGAATTGCAACAGTATGCTGGTGCTGTGTAAACCTAATAAAAAAATGCCTTTTATTGTTTTTTTTTTTTCTTATAACATCTTGTATTTACAGTTAGAACATTAATATTCATTATTAAAGGGACAGTCAAGTCCAAAAAAAACTTTCATGTTTTAAATGGGGCATGTAATTTTAAACAACTTTCCAAATAACTTTTATCACCAATTTTGCTTTGTTCTCTTGGTATTCTTAGTTGAAAGCTAAACCTAGGAGGCTCATATGCTAATTTCTTAAACCTTGAAGGCCACCTCTAATCTAAATGCATTTTGATAGTTTTTCACCACTAGGGGGCATTAGTTCACGTGCTTCATATAGATAACATTGAGCTCATGCACGTGAATTTACCATGGAGACAGCTCTGATTGGCTAAAATGCAAGAACTGAAATAAGGGGGCAGTCTGCTGAGGCTTAGATACAAGGTAATTACAGAGGTAAAACGTGTATAATTATAACTGTGTTGGTTATGCAAAACTGGGGAATTGGTAATTAAGGGATTATCTATCTTTTAAAACAAGAAAAATTCTGGTGTTGACTGCCCCTATAAGATTTCCCTTTCTGCAAGAGTTTAGGTAGATTTATATTTCTCCAAAATATTTGTTTCTTTTACGGGTCTAACTTATCTGCTTTATATAAGTCCTGAAAGAAATTAAAAAAAATCTTTTCAATATTTGCGTTATTTGTAAGTCTATCCATGCCATTCCTAATTCCTATTTGTAAGTCTATCCTTGCCATTCCTAATAGAGGTAATAATATTCCTACATGATGCTTTGGTAATCCTGGATAGAAATTTCGCTGATCTATCCACATGACCCCCATACATAGCCCTTTGTCTGAGATCCTCCTGAGCAGTTTTTTGTTTGATTAAAATATCTCTATGAGTCTTGGAGTTCACATATTTTATCCATAACGACTTACTTGGATTGGCTATATAAGCATTTTAGGTGTTTCTAACCTGGTTAGAAAGTTGTAATTCTCTTTGCTTAGCTCTTTTGTTAAGAAAGCAAAGGTAGGTTTTAATTTCTCGCCGTAGCAACGCCTTAGCTGATTCCCAGAAGACTTCAATCTTCTCTAAATACGAGGCGTTAAAGTTATTAAAATCTTTCCACTTATCCTTTAGCCAGTTTTGGAAGTTAATATTATTATCTAGCGGCTAGATTACGAGTTTTGCGTTATGAGCGGTGCGGTACTAACTTGCAAGTTATTGTCACCGCTCACTTACCTACACCGCTGGTATTACAGGTTTATAAAAACCCGGCGTTAGCAGGCAAAAAGTGAGCGTAGAGCAAAATTGAGCTCCATACCGCACTCCAATACCAGCGCTGCTGAAAGCTACGGTAAGCTGGTTTTACATGCTCGTGCACGATTTCCCCATAGACATCAATGGGGAGATCCGGCTGAAAAAAAACCTAACACCTGCAATAAAGGAGTGTAAAGCTCCGTAACGCGGCCCCATTGGTTCCTATGGGGAAACAAAATGTATGTTTACACCTAAAACCCTAACATGAACCCCGAGTCTAAACACCCCTAATCTTACACTTATTAACCCCTAATCTACCGCCCCCGACATCGCCGACACCTACATTATACTTATTAATCCCTAATCTGCTGTCCCAAACATCGCAGACACCTACATAATGTTATTAACCCCTAATCTCCTGCCCCCAATGTCGCATCAACCTACCTACACTTATTAACCCCTAATCTGCCGCCCCCAACGTCGCCGCCACTATACTAACTTTATTAACCCCTAAACCTAACCCTAACACCCACTAACTTTAATGTAATTAAAATAAATCTAAATAAAACCTGCTATTAATAACTAAATTATTCATATTTAAAACTAAATACTTACCTATAAAATAAACCCTAAGCTAGCTACAATATAACTAATAGTTACATTGTAGCTAGCTTAGGTTTTATTTTTATTTCACAGGCAAGTTTGTATTTATTTTAACTAGGTAGAATAGTTACTAAATAGTTATTAACTATTTACTAACTACCTATTTAAAATGAATACAAATTTACCTCTAAAATAAAACCTAACCTGTCTTACACTAACACCTAACCTTACACTACAATTAAATCAATTACATAAATTAAATACAATTAACTAAATTACAAAAACAAACACTAAATTACACAAAATAAAAAAAGAAATGATCAGATATTTAAACTAATTACACCTAATCTAATAGCCCTATCAAAATAAAAAAGCCCCCCCAAAATAAAAAAAACCTTAGCCTAAACTAAACTACCAATAGCCCTTAAAAGGGCCTATTTGCGGGGCATTGCCCCAAATAAAATCCTAACTAAAAAAACCTATGCTCCCCATTGCCCTGAAAAGGGCATTTGGATGGGCATTGCCCTTAAAAGGGCATTTAGCTCTTTTTCCGCCTAAAAGCCCTAATCTAAAAATAAAACCAACCCAATAAACCCTTAAAAAAACCTAACACTAACCCCCGAAGATCCACTTACAGTTTTCGAAGACCCGACATCCATCCTCAACGAAGCCAGCAGAAGTCCTCAACGAAGCGGCAGAAGTTTTCATCCAACCGGGCAGAAGTCTTCATCCAACCGGGCAGAAGTCTTCATCCAGACAGCATCTTCTATCTTCATCCATCCGGCGCGGAGCGGGTCCATCTTCAAGACATCCAGCGTGGAGCATCCTCTTCTCTTGACGTCTAACGAAGAATGAAGGTTCCTTTAAGTGACGTCATCCAAGATGGCATCCCTTGAATTCCGATTGGCTGATAGAATTCTATCAGCCAATTGGAATTAAAGGTGAAAAAATCCTATTGGCTGATGCAATAGGATTCTATTCGCATTCTATTGGAACAGCCAATAGAATGCGAGCTCAATCCTATTGGCTGATTGGATCAGCCAATAGGATTGAAGCTCAATCCTATTGGCTGATTGCATCAGCCAATATGATTTTTTCACCTTTAATTCTGATTGGCTGATAGAATTCTATCAGCCAATCGGAATTCAAGGGATGCCATCTTGGATGACGTCACTTAAAGGAACCTTCATTCTTTGTTAAACATCAAGAGAAGAGGATGCTCTTGTTTTTGTAATTTAGTTAAGTGTATTTAATTTATGTAATTGAATTAATTGTAGTGTAAGGTTAGGTGTTAGTGTAAGACAGGTTAGGTTTTATTATACAGGTAAGTTTGTATTTATTTTAGCTAGGTAGTTAGTAAATAACTATTTAGTAACTATTCTACCTAGTTAAAATAAATACAAACTTGCCTGTGAAATAAAAATAAAACCTAAGCTAGCTACAATGTAACTATTAGTTATATTGTAGCTATCTTAGGGTTTATTTTACAGGTAAGTATTTAGTTTTAAATAGGAATTATTTAGTGATTAATAGTATGTTTTATTTAGATTTATTTTAATTACATTAAAGTTAGTGGGTGTTAGGGTTAGGGTTAGACTAAGGGTAGGTTTAGGAGTTAATACATTTAGTATAGTGGCGGCGACATTGGGAGCGACAGATTAGGGGTTAATAAATGTAGGTAGGTGGCGGCGATGTTAGGGGTGGCAGATTAGGGGTTAATAATATTCAACTAGTGTTTGCGATGCGGGAGTACGATGGTTTAGGGGTTAATATGTTTATTATAGTGGCGGTGATGTCCGGAGCGGCAGATTAGGGGTTAATTAATTTATTATAGTGTTTGCGATGCGGGAGGGCCTCAGTTTAGGAGTTAATAGGTAGTTTATGGGTGTTAGTGTACTTTTTAGCACTTTAGTTATGAGTTTTATGTTACAGCTTTGTAGCGTAAAACCCATAACTACTGACTTTCAGTTTATGGTATGGATCTTGGCGGTATAGGGTGTACCGCTCACTTTTTGGCCTCCAAGGCAGACTCGTAATACTGGCGCTATAGAAGTCCCATTGAAAAAGGACTTTTTGAAAGCTGCGGTAATTAGGTTGCGTTACGGCCAAAAAAGTGTACGGTGCCCCTAAACCTGCAAGACTCGTAATACCAGCGGTAGTGAAAAAGAGCCTTAACGCTGCTTTTTGACTCCGCAAAACTTGTAATCTAGCCGTAGGTGTTTAGGGAAATACATTTTGTTATTATTGTCTGTTTGGGATGATCTGGCGTCAAATCCCAATGATATAATGGCATGATCGGAAATCACAACATCTTTAATTTCTGGCTTCGGATTTAAACCGATAAGAGATTCTGAAATAAGGAACATATCGATCCTTGACAGTGACTGATGGCCTTTGGCAATAAATGTATAGGATCTAAGATCAAGTCCTAGGTGGGCACAGAATTTCTGAAGAATACAAACCTTACTGGTTCGACTTAATACTGCTAGACTTATGCCTATTTCCATTCAGGTAATCTTATAAGGCATTAAGACAGCAAAGTTAAACAAAGCAGCTGGCCGTGATCTATTACCCCTACTCCTTCAGTATCAAATTACTCCTATACTTCACAAATTATTCAACTTTTATTTTTCTGATAACACTCAATGTTCACCCTACTTTGCCACCAAAATATCACTTTAATCCTTAAAAAAAATAAAGACCCATAACTCCCTTCTTCGTATAGGCCGATCTCCCTGTTGAACTTTGACTATAAACTTCTCACTTCCATCAACACCAAAAGACTAAAACCGTATTTAGGTAAAATAATACATGAGAACCAAACAGGCTTCATGGCTGGTAGGAATCCGATGAAAAATATGCGCAAAGTGATGCCGGCTTTAGATTTTTTTTGGAATAAATTTAAACACTGCAACCCTAGAAATATAACTGATCTTGCTATACTGACAGTTGATGCTGAGAAAGCCTTTACCATATCAGCTAGGACCATCTTTTTTATGTTAGAACTGTTTGGTTTCTCAGCCCATATAAATAATTTTATTCATCTAATATATAGCACTCCAATATCTTCTATTATTATTAATAATAGCTTAATCTCCAAGTGCTTCTGTCTACATAGGGGGACTAGACAAGGATGCCCATTATCACAGCTGCTGTTTAATATTTTACTGGAACCACTGGCAATCCTTCTTTGCCAAAATCTTGACGGAATCCAATTAGGAGGACAGAAGCTAGTACTATCGTTATACGCAGAAGACTTATTATTATTCCTAAGTAATCTCAAGGTTAATCTTCCTAGACTATTAGTTGATATCCTCCTTTTCAGCATCATTTCAGGGTATAGGATCAACCTGACAAAATAGGAGCTACTATCGCTCTACAAATCAGGAGCTAGTAATATCAATCATCCCTTTATAGAGACACCCTTGATTAATTATTTGGGTATAAGATATAAGATTTAGTGCAAACCCTCAGGAATGGTACCAATTAAATCTCCCTAAATGTTTTAATGATTGTATAAAGAAGCTAAACGACTGGTTCAATCTACCTATTTCCCTTTCCTTACGTGCCATGTTAATTAAAACTATAATATTCCCAAAACTGTTATATTTATTACAAAACATCCCGGTATTTTTACTCAAATCGGATATTCAAAGGTTCAATAAAGCTTGTTCTAGGTTAATTTAGAAAGAGGTCAAACTGCGGATAGCTTTAGGTCGTCTTATGAACTCTAGATACTCAGTAGGCTTGGCCTTACCAAATATTAAACAGTATAACTTAGCCGCCATGATTAAATTTGCGATAGACTGGATCACCGAAAAGGAACAGGTCAGTTTGTCTTCGTTGCGAATTCAATTTAATAGCACCATTTCATCTAAATGCTATACTTCATTGTCCCTCAACCTCATTACCATCTAACATCTGCAATTTAATAACATATAAAAACATAGTTTTAGTGTGGCATAAATCCACATTTGTTTGCTTGTAATGCCAGCCAAGCGGATATTTGTCATTGTTTTTGGGGACTGCCATAAAATTGCTCAGTTTTGGGCAAAAATCATCTACTGGATGAACGCTGTATTACTCTTAGATTACTCTATCCGACCACTTGATGTTTTCTTTCTAGCTAAATTTCAGGGTTTATACAAGAACTTTAGCCTAATCAACATGATAGTATTTCTTATTCTAAGAACCTGGAATGGGCACTCGGCTCCTAAATTCTCAGATCTTAAACAAGCTCAAATTTTGCAATGTACGTCACAGCAGTATATATTACAGAATCCTAGTGACACACAATTGGCTGAGTACTTTAAAAATGGACAGGGTTTATCTACACTCTTTCTGAGACAGCACAATTTCAACTAGTAAAACCTCTGCTAAACTCAGTTTATGTCCAACTAAATATATACGCCAGGCATCTTCCCAATTCGTGGTTAGGTTAATGAAGGATATCCCCGATTCCTTATCGTACTCTCCCTTCCCCTTTCTTTTTTTTCCCTGCATCTCTTTCCCTTTGTCTCTATCTTCACGTTTTGAGTAGCCTATCATTTAATAATACCGATATTTGTCGGTCCAACACCAGGGTAATGAATGAATGCCCCAATATGGTGGTTATTCTTTTTTCGCCTCTTTAGTCTACCTAGATGTATTTTCTTTACACTTGTTATCTTCTAATAATGTAATCTCTCCTTTACCTTAGACTATTGGATTCAATAGTTACAGAACAAAGAAGGAAATCTTTTAAAATAAGTTTAAAAACACCAACATTTGGATACAAGAAGTCTCTGTATTTGGTTTACTCATATATGATTTGCAATTTTACTTGCGTCCTGCATGACGCCAATTTTGTTTCTGATAAGCTGAATCCTCTGTTGGTCCTAAATAAAAGATATAAAAAAAAAAAAAAAAAAAAGATTTCCCTTCCCTCCAGTATCCACAGTGCATAAAAGTTGATTGGCAGTTGATGTCAGAACCTTGATAACTAAAGCAGAAATAATAAAAAGTAGAGTTAGAACTAGTGCATAGTTTTATACAAATTATCTAGAGTCCTCTAAAAAAAGAAAGTTTGAGAATATGATCCCTTAAAAGTTTCTTTCCTATAAATAAATCACTATACTATTATGTCTGTAAATCAGGAAATATATTGCTTTTTTTTCTGGACGAATAAAGAGACAGTAAACAGCTTGAGATTTAAATTAATGTTTAGTAATTCATAGTAAAACAATGTATATATTTATACAATATACTTTCATTATTTATTTTACCACCTTTTCATGAAAAAAGACTCAAGCCTGGATTGTCTCCTCCAGCAAACAAGAAAAATAATGTTAAGACTTGGCAGATATGCAATTTTATATCAAAATGATAGAAAATGTCTTGTAATTATAAGGTGTCTATTTTCTCCTAAAAGGGACATTAAACACTAAATAAATGCTAGATAGAATGATGCATTCAAAGAAAAGATTAGACTGAGAATAACGTAGATGTATTTTTTAAAGTTTCATTTGTTGTTTAAATATTGACAAAATAAGTGTAAAGTTTGTATGTCTATAAAACAATGGTAACTGCCATGTTGTAACTTAGGTTACCTTCTCTGCTATGGCCAATCAGGGACAGTTATAAATAGGTCACTTGAGTGTGCAGCCAATGACTGCTTGGAGTATAACAGTGTTCTGCACTTTAATGTTTAACAGGAAATGAAAAGCTCACAATTTCAGAATGAAATTACATAAAAAGGGGACACCATAAATAATGGAAGTATATTGTAGAGTTTTCTTATATATACAATGTATCATTTTATATTACCATCTCAAAGTGTTTAAAGTCCCTTTCAGCTGTTATTAATGATACTAATTTCAGTTTAAAAACAAAGTTCACTAACAGATTAGAGTGCCTGTTTTGCTGTAAGCAGTTTACTGTACTAAAATGGTATTTATCTATGATCTATATCATGAACTACTATGCTTATATTGGATACGCTGTAACAGAGGTGGATAAAGCCCAGGAACCCTGTCTCCTTACAGTTTTACTTCCAGCTGTTAAATATTTTGAAGGATATAATATATTTAAATAAATGCTCCTACCATAGTCTGAGAAATTCTGGCTGGCTCCTAAAAAAAATCCATCTGGCTCCTTATATATTAGTATCCCATATTCACTAAAATAATCCTTCATATAAGTTATTAACGAGACTCCTAAAATGTGTCACATTGACTATCATGTACCAACACCACATTCTAATTACAAATCATTTGCTGGATTTCTTATCAAATATACTAATTTGCAGCAATTTTTTTTTTCTATCACTTTATCTGGTCATAACATGTACTTGCATGACAGGAGCCGTTTCAACTGGGTAAACAAGCTATAGATATACTATTTATTTTGCACATTTTGCAGAGGTAGGTCATGTTTTACAAAATTCAGATTTACATTCACCTATAACTTAACACCAATACCAAAGTGGATATGCATTGCCTATCACACTAGGCTATTTTTGTACCACTAATACTATTTTTATTTATTGTTTATAAATTGTTAAAGCTGCTTGAATTTTACAGTGAACCTAACAGGAAGTGCATGTTTATGTGTATGTGAGTCTAGGGACTCTACCGCTTACTGGCTGGTGGGACAACTCTCACAGAAACAAATGGTTTATTTAGCACAATTACATCTGCTTTTGAAAAAAAAAAAAAAAAAAAAGCTTTGTAATAAATCTTGAAACATTTAACTTTTTCTCTTGGTATCCTTTGTTTAACTAACTGGTGAACAAAATATATATTGAATGAATATATATATATATGTATATATATACATATATATATATATATATATATATATATATATATATATATATATATATATATATATATACACAGTACTGTACAAATGTTTTAGACTGAAACGAAAACAGCTGTGTAGGAGGAATAAAACTTGGTGAGGAACAGCCCAATTCTGCTAACAAGGTGAGGTTACTGAAGACAGTTTAATGTCAAAAGTCATGTGTCAAGACTCAGCACAGGTTTCTAGATTTGCTATCCAAGTTCTTCAATGAGGACCGTAGACGCAGTGGTCGGCCGAATAAACTTAGTGCAGCAGGTGAAATAAACATCATAAGATGTCCAGCAGTGCCATCAGTTCCAAATTGTCAGAAACCAGTGGGATTCTGGTGCACCCATTTACTGTCCGGAGAAGTCTGGTCAGAAGTAGTCTTTATAGAAGACTCGCGGCCAAAAATTCATACCTCTGATGTGGAGAAATAGCAGCAGGTGCTGAATTAATGGTGTCCTCAGTGCTAAGAAGTACAGGCAGATACTCCATCCATCATGCAGGCATCTGATTGGCTCCTAATTCTGCAGTATTACAATGACCCCAAACATGCAGCCAAAGTCATTAAGAACTATCTTTATTGTAAATAATAACACACACAGCCCTGATCTCAACATCATTAAGTATGTGTGGGATTATATGAAGAAACAGAAACAACTGAGGCTGCCTAAATCCACCGCACTGCAGATAGTTCTCCAAGATGTTTAGAACAACCTACCTGCTGAGTTCCCTATAAAACAGTGTAAAAGTGTACCTAGAATAACTGATGCTGTTTTGAAAGCAAAGGATGGTCAGACCAAATATTGATTTTATTTAACCTTTGCCTTGCCTCCACGTAGTGCATGGAAACCGTTGTTGTGTGTCTTGGTTATAATGTTTCAGATAGGTGAAATGGGATAGCCTTACCTTATTTAAGGCTTTTTAGTTTTTCCCTAAGCCTCTTTCTACATCAGGTCCGGCTTGAAAGTTTTTTCTGACCCTCCCGCCCTGTTTTCATCTTTTTCATGTGCAGCAGGTGGCGGCTCTGAAGTAATTTTGGTTTCCTTAGGGTTGCTGGTAGCTATAAGAAGCAGGGGTCTGATTAGTTGAACTAGGTGTCATTTTTTTCACTCCTCTTGTGTTAGTTTGCTGAATTGCTCACTAGGCTGGTGCCTTTTATGGGTTGGAGTTATTCAGCTGATTACCTTCTGCAGGAGGCCTATACCAAGTGTTGGGTCTGTAAGGGTTAAACCATGGGAGGGGCAAGGTACCTAGATGCAGGCCTGGGGTGCTCCACTCTCCAGGGTCATCGAGTCAAAGATCTGTAGAGCACCTGCATTTTTGTGTAGGACGGACTTCATTGTGTCCTGTAAAAATTTTCTGTCTTTTGACCTCTTGTCAGTTTGGGGATTTGTTAGGCAATTTAGTTTTTGCTACCTATAGTTTTGTACTTTGAACTTTAAACGGACAGTAAACCTTTCAGATGTGTCACAACACAATAAATAAAGATAAAGTCATAATTATAAACTGCTAACTTGTTGAAGCAGAAACACTGTAGTTGCCTATAAATACAACATATTCACAGAGCAGCTGAGGGCTCTCCTGGCCACCCACAAAGCCAGAGAGTTGTTTCGTCTTTACAGTGGCCGCTTACACATATCTATTGAGCTTGCACATGCACACTATACGTGTATGACATAAAAAAATAATCACAAACCTGGGATTAGAACAGGCTATGTACAATGAGTGGAATGGACGATTTGAATTGTGGATTTATTAGCAATATAAAAACTCAGACGTGATTATAACTAGATAGCAAGTTTTTTTTTTTGAGTGAAGAGTTCCTGTGAGAGTAATCAGGAGCAGCAGTGCTGAGCATATTTAGCAAGCAGTCACTTATATGGGGTAACAACTGTAAAATACTTCAATCAGGGCCATAGACTGGTAATATACAGTGAGTGGTAATATACAGTGAGTGGTAAGCTTTTGTTTTTTGCCTTTGTTTGTGAACGAATGTGCTGGTTATTTAATATTCCTGAGACTGTTGCCCATTCTTGCCCCAGCAGCTTGACTGGGGAAAGATCCTTTCTTAGGCAGCAGCAGCAGCTTACACATATCTGTTGAGTGCACACTTAGTACTAGGATTGCGCATGCGCACTACTTGCAACTGGATCTCCATTATACACAGTGAATACTATACAAACGCCATGTGACACCTGATCTAAGCAGTGCACGTATATTGTGCACTGCTTCAGAGCTCTGTCAGACTACAGTGCTTGTGAGTATCACCCTTAGCAATGAGCAATAATCTTGGCAACGAGGAGTAAACAGTAATGTTATGAGATACAGATAAATTAATATAAATACTAACATGTAACATTTACATTTTTACAATTAAGTGTGTCAGATTTTGCAAATAATAATTTATTACGCATTTATATATTAATAATAAAGATGATTTATATAATGTTACACTGGTTTGTGTATGTATTGTCCATATGTTTCTCACTATGTTTTATGGCACTTTAAAATTGACTTTCATTGACGTTTTACTTTTTCATTTTTTTTTAAATTTTAATGGCGCGACCGGGCACACAGTGTTGCCGCGATGCGCTGTGTAAAAACCAGACCCACTCAGTAGAGCAAGGAGTGGCGTTATGGTAAAAGGAGGTTTTAGATATAATTTCTCTGCAATACTTCTAAATGTATGTGCCGGTAAGCTAATGTTTTATAATTCTGCACTATGTTCAGAATTATATAACATTAGTTTGTACGTTTACAGCCCCTTTAAACACTTTCAGATGGTAATATAAAATGATAAATCGTATATATAAAAAAGACTCTACAATATACTTTCACTTTTTTCTTTTGTCCCCTTTTCCTCTAATTCCAATCTGAAATTGTGAGCTCTTCAGTTCCTGTTGGAAATGGAAGTGCAGAACACTGTTATATTCGACACAGCCATTGGCTGCACACTCTACTGACCTATTTATAACTGTCCCTAATTGGCTACAGCAGAGAAGGTAACCTAAGTTACAACATGGCAGCTCCCATTGTTTTATAGACATTAAAATTGAACACTTACTTTGTCAATATTTAAACAGCTAATAAAACTTTAAAAATACATCTACATGTTCTCAGACTAATCTTTTCTTTGAATGCATCATTCTAACATTTATTTAGTGTTTAATTTCCCTATAATATGCTACAAAATCTTTAACTCCCTAGTAAGCTATGGCCTCATAGACTCAATGACATTTGTTTACAATCTTTCCTCATTTGCACATTGGCCAGCAGCAGAGTAATGCGTGGGGTCTTTCTTTATTCACTGCTAAATAAACTATGGTAAAACAAAGTGATTGTTTCATACTCTGTGGGTCTCTGACCTGCATAAGTCAATGGAGAGGAAAATTCATGAAGAAACACATTGGATTCTCTGTACCCGATGAAAAGCACAGCACGATTTGTATGGGGAAACAGTTATTTGTAACCAGGTGGATAGTGTTTTTGTACATGCAGTATATTTACTTGGAAATCCTCCTAGAGAATTCAGAATTCTGTTGCCTCATGAAAACAAGCAATGTAGCATTGAATGTGACCAGCTGCATTGACTTAAAAAGACTGGATTATCTGTAGTGTGTGATGCCAGCTGTGCAGTAGGACAAATCTTCATCTTAAACCTCATCATCTTCACAAAAATTAATTTGTATTAAATGCCTTCATTTAAAGGACAACGCGTTGTTAGATTATAATATTAAATATTTAAAGGGACATAAAACCCCAAAAATGTATTTCAGGATTCAGATATAGCACTGGTTTTCAAATCTGTTCTCAGGCCTCTCTAACAGGCCACATTTTGAAGATATCTGAACTGGAGCGCAGGTGAAATAATCCAGATTAGTAAATATGACAGTCTACCATAGAATTGTTATTGTTTTAAAAGATAGATAATCCCTTTATTGCCCATTCCCCAGTTTTGCATAACCAACACAGTTACATTAATATTCTTTTTACCTCTGTGATTACCTTGTATCTAGGAACCTTCTTCCAGCCCCCTGATCACATGACTGTGACTGTTTATTATCTATTGTCTTAAATTTAGCATTGTTTTGTGCTAAATCTTAAATAACCTCCTGTGCCTGAACACAGTGTTATCTATATAGCCCACGTGTACTTTCTGTCTCTTTGTGTTGAAAAGAGATTTAAAGGGACAGTCTAGTATAAACTAAACTTTCATTATTCAGATAGGACTTTTAATTTTAATCAACTTTCCAATTTACTTTTATCATCAAATTTGCTTTTTTTCTCTTGGTATTCTTAGTTTAAACTAAACATAGGTAGGCTCATATGCTAATTTCTAAGCCTTTGAGGGCTGCCTCTTATCACAAGCTTTTTAAATCTCTTTTCAACACAAAGAGACAGAAAGTACACGTGGGCTATATAGATAACACTGTGTTCAGGCACAGGTGGTTATTTAAGATCTAGCACAACACAATGCTAAATGTAAGACAATAGATAATAAACAGTCACAGTCATGTGATCAGGGGGCTGGAAGAAGGTTCCTAGATACAAGGTAATCACAGAGGTAAAAAGTATATTAATGTAACAGTGTTGGTTATGCAAAACTGGGGAATGGGTAATAAAGGGATTATCTATCTTTTTAAACAATAACAATTCTATGGTAGACTGTCCCTTTAAAAAGCCTGTGATAAGAGGCAGCCCTCAAAGGCTTAGAAATTAGCATATGAGTCTGCCTATGTTTAGATTAAACTAAGAATACCAAGAGAAAAAAGAAAATTTGATGATAAAAGTAAATTGGAAAGTTGATTAAAATTAAAAGTCCTATCTGAATAATGAAAGGTTAATTCATACTAGACTGTCCCATTCTTAACTGCTCTCCCCCAATGTAATCCTGAAAATCTAGCCTGTTGGGGCGGCCTGAGGATCATGTTTACGCTCCTCACACAAACAATAGCGCTCCACTTGTAATCTGACCCATATTTTTGCTAAAGTAAAATGTTCTAAGAAATTAAAGTATTTTGCTTCTCCATTAGAATATCCCTTTATGTTGCGTTATTCTACTGCATGACATTAGCCAAGTTTAAACTTTTAAAAAAAAACAACAAATTAACACAGTTTTTAATGCAATTTTATTTTTATATATAAAATAGCCGGGTTTGTTATTTAATAACCACAACCCATTGAAATGGGCTGAGCTTGTAGGGAAATCAGACATCTTTATCTTATAATTTTGTATACAAACAAAGGCATCCTTATCTTATCTCTGTCTGTATAACAAAGCTCAATTCTAAAATATTACCACTCTCTTACCCCACTGGGAGTTTAATATCTCCGGCTGGCTATGTTTTTATAGCTTTTCTATACCATCAGGTAAAATGAATGATCGAGAACATTTCAGAGTACACTATTCCTTTAACTATCATAGAAGCATTACATAATGCAATACAAATGTCATGTTTTTTTACTGCAATATTAATTTGTGTTTATGCTTTTGGAAACATTTTTTTAACAACTTGTTGTTCAGCACAGTCACAAAGCAATACTTCTTAACATCAAAAAGCATGAAAACTATGCATAATGTCCTTTGATTGTTTGCCTTCAGAAAATATTCTATTTTCCAAGAATTTCAATGCAATACCAGTGTATTGTTTTTTTTGTTGTTTTGTCAATCGAGCCTCCGTGCATGAAGTCCCACATTTGCTATTAATAAACAGAATACTCAATTCAATCTTACGAGACAATTCAATAAGACTGATACCTTTGCAGCCTTAAAGGGACACTAAACCCACATTTTTTTCTTTAGTGATTCAGATAGAGCATGGAATTTTAAGCAACTTTCTAATTTACTCCTATAATCAAATTTTCTTCGTTCTCTTGCTATCTTTATTTAAAAAGCAGGAATGTAAAGCTAAAGAGCCAGCCCATTTTTGGTTGAGAACCTGGGTTATGCTTGCTTATTGGTTTGCTAACTGTATCCACCAATAAGCAAGCACTATCCATGGTACTGAACCTAAAATGGGCTGGCTCCTAAGCTTTAAATTCCTACTTTTAAATAAATATAGCAAGAGAACGAATAAAAAATTAATCTAGGAGTAAATTAGAAAGTTGCTTAAAATTGCATGTTCTATCTGAATCATTAAAGAAAACATTTGGGTTAAGTGTCCCTTTAATTCTAAGAAATATTTTTCCCTTATCTTGGTACTAGGATAAAGATACATTTGATGGATAAGAGGCAGGATTCCCTCCCCCTCACTTTTTTTTTGTTATTTGCATTTTTTGCCCTTGTTAAGTTATTTTTATTTTATTACACTGTAAGGAAAAACAGATAATTGTGGAAGTACAAGACAAGAGAAAAAACTTGAGTTTTTGTTATGATATTCCAAACAGATAAAATGTTGAACACATTTTTTTTTGTTTATTGAAATGGTATGTTTTAAGAGAAAATCTATTTTGTATTGTCACAGTATTCCAAATAGATTTTCTTCTGAAATGTGATGTACCAATGGAAAGTATACTTTGTATTGTTAGGATACCAATATAGTATATTTTGTTGATACACAATTGTTTTCCACAATAAAAAAAATATATTAAAAAAAAGCTTTGATTGTTTGCCTTCAAAAAATATTCTATTTTCCAAGAATTTCAATGCAATACCAGTGTGATGGGTTTTTTCGTTCTGTCAATCTTCCGAGCTTCCATGCATGAAGTCCCACATTTGCAATTAATAAACAGAAGCCTGCATTTATCAAATTAGTAGGGAACCCTAAATAAATAAGAAGACCCTCATATTGTTTTCATAGACTATTTCCGATGTAATATCTGGAGCATACCCATAGTCAACACAAGGTTTAGCAATGATCAGAAAGGCAGCTGCCTAAGGGTCACTTGCCCCAGAGGTGCGTAAAGTTTCTGTTTCATTTTTGTAATAAAAAAAG
The DNA here is from genome assembly GCF_027579735.1 of Bombina bombina. Taxonomy (NCBI): domain Eukaryota; kingdom Metazoa; phylum Chordata; class Amphibia; order Anura; family Bombinatoridae; genus Bombina; species Bombina bombina. The sequence continues at coordinate 516,523,284 of NC_069503.1, read as the reverse complement.
CTGTAAGCGGTGGCTTATACTTAAAGGGACACTAAACCCAAAAATTTTCTTTCATGATTCAGATAGAGACGACAATTTTATACAACATTCCAACTTACTTCTATTATCTAATTTGCTTCATTCTTTAGATATCCTTTGTTGAAGAAATTGCAATGCACATGGGTGAGCCAATCACATGAGGCATCTATGTGCAGCAACCAATCAGCAGCTACTGAGCCTATCTAGATATGCTTTTTTTTTAGCAAAGTATATCAAGAGACTGAAGAAAATTAGGGAAAGAAGTAAATTAGATAGTTGATTAAAATTGCATGCTCTTTCTAAATCATAAAAGAAAAAAATGTGGCTTTCATGTCCCTTTAATAGAAAGCATAGCAATATGTATTATTCACCATTAATGGATTTTACTTTTTTTTTTTGCTACATTTGTGCACTGTCCATTACTTCCTGTCACGGCCCTACAAGGAAGCTGTGGCCTCTGCTTAAAGGTTTATCTAGCTTGATGTTAGAAAACTTCTAGGGTAACATGAGCTGGCTTAATATTAAATGAATACTAGATAAACATGGAGTCAGATTTGCTTATGCTCAGAAGAGGCAGAATGCAACCTAATTTGTCAAGATGTCAGCTCTTTTATTTCCGTAAGGGCAGTGGCTACAATGAGAATTTATAAGTACTCATTTTGCAAGAAAACAAGTAGACTGTCGGCTGTTTTTTTTTTTTTTTTAACAAAATCTATTTCTTTTTATGTCTACTTTGATTTAACTTATTTGTTTTTGCTAATGGAGCACTGTTTAATATCCCTTTAACTGATCCAGTGGTGCATCTTTACCATTCGCTCCTTGTTGCCTGACATCCATCAAGCAGGAAAAGGGTTTCTCAATTAAATCGATCTTGGATATTATTGTGGAATTAAAAGACACTTCTATGTAGTGCAGTGGGAGCAATAAATGATTCACAAGAAACGAAACTGTGTCTCAGCCCACATTTATATATATATATATATATATATATATATATATATATATATATAAACTTCCAAATTGATACAGCACACACTTTATCAACTCAGCCACCCGGTGCTCTGCCACAGAAGAACATACAGCAAAACTTGACATGAATCCAACGGATGGTCTCCGCAGTATAATAGGATTCAAGACACAGCAGGCTTTGAAACAATCTGTTTAATGGTAATGATGGAGAAAAACCAGACGTTTCGGCTCTAACAGGAGCCTTTTTCAATGGTGTTCATTCAAACCGGACATAAACAAACAGAACACTAGCTCTAACTTAAATACCCACCCATCCCCGTGAACTCACCAATCAGACCGCTCATCCGTCACACACCCACAAACACAAAAAGACCGGGCTCCAAAAACTGCTGATCGGGACAGACGCGAAGTGACGTGGACACTGTTGCCCCTCGGGGTCTCAATACAAATATTGACTTTGGCTGCTGCTACAAGTCCAGATAAAACGCATTTAAAGGGAGTCATCCTTTCCTAGTTTCTATCTATTCCTTGAGTGTATAATGCATCTATATAACTGTCTCCTATTTGTTGATAGTTGGGGTTCTTCCCCTATGGCACTCTCTTGCAAACACACAGCTAAGAGTAAACGCAAAAATGGAAGAGTTAGTTACAGCATCTGGCCAAATGGTTTAAGCCCAGGACCACGTCAAGGTCTCTTCCCTCATGCGTCCCTATCTAGAATCATACAATGCATGCTCTCAATCAAACAAACTGAAAACCACTCAAGGGTGTACAGGTCTTATGTAATTTCTCAATTTCTCTAGACACATACAAAACATGGAAGTGGTCTGCACTCTCAAACTGGACTGGGTACACATCCTATGACCCTGCAAAATGCACAGTTTTCAGAGACCCAGGCAGTAACCCCAGACAAGACTGAGTGCAAGGCCCATAGGGAAAATTACAAAACAAAATGAATCAACACAACACACAAAGAAAGATTGGCACTCTCTGCCAGACTTTCTTTGTGTGTTGTGTTGATTTGATTTGTTTGTTTTGTAGCTGATACAGTCTTGAGCAGGATATCCTGTGATTGGTGGGTATCTAAAAAATATTCTCCTGAATGGCTCTAGAGAATCAGCAATGCATTAAAGGTACATAAAACCCAAATTGTTTTCTTTCAAGATTCAGACAGAACATGCAATTTTTAATAAATTTCCAATTTATTTTTATGATCTAATTTACTTTCTTCTCTTGGTATACTTTGCTGAAAGTATAACTAGGTAGGCTTAAGAGCAGCAAAATGCGGTTCCGAAAAGAGACGAATCTCACGAGTGGCTGGCTTCTTCCTCATTTAGATCCTAATGAATCCAAGAGAATGATCCAAGAGAATGAAGCAAATTTGATAATAGAAGTTAAACTGGAAAATTGCATGTGACAATAGATCTTAAGTTTTGTAATGGTTGCACCCATATCTAGCTGCAGATAGTGCTCATTTAGCAAAAAAAAAAACAAGTTAGTTGTTTGCTGTTTTTAACACAATCTTTTTGTTTCTCTTTATGTTTACTTTGATTTAACATCTTTTTTATGTTTTTTTTTATGACTGCACATTGCTTTGTCGTTACAATCATTATTTATTGTATATCCCTTTGATAGAACCTGATCATTAAGCCATGACAGCTCTCTATTTTACAGCATCAGCTTTAAAGGGACATTATACACTCATTTTTTCTTTGCATAAATGTTTTGTAGATGATCTATTTATATAGCCCATAAAGTTTTTTTTTTTTTTTTTTTTTTTAAATGTAAAGTTTTGCTTATTTTTAAATAACATTGCTCTGATTTTCAGACTCCTAACCAAGCCCCAAAGTTTTATGTGAATACTGTCAGCTACCTTCTCCAGCTTGCTCCTGTTTGTGTAAAGGGTCTTTTCATATACAAAGGAAGGGGGAGGGGGGAGTGTCTTATTTACCACTTGCAGTGGGCTTTCCAGCTACCTTTTCAACAGAGCTAAACTAAGAGTTTCTAAGTAAGTTTTTAAACAGTTTTATACTGGATTTTTATATCAGTATCTGTGCATCTTATTCTTTATAGTAGTGTCTATTACACGCAGTTATATGAAAATGAGTGTATACTGTCCCTTTAATGGGACAATAAACACCTTGAGATTTTTATATACAATTTTCAGATCTCATATATAATAAAACAACTTTACAATATATTTTCATTATTTATTTTGCTCCTTTTTCGTGTGATTTAGCTCTAAAAATTGCACAATTTCTAATTCTCAGAATTTGAAATGCACCCTGCTGACTTCTCAAGGCTAACCCTGCTATTTGTCTGTCCCTAATAAGCTTTATAAGATAACAACTTGAAAACAATACACGTTATACTAACTTGATGACAGTGGCTAGCCTTGACAGCTTGGCTCCTCTAAATAAACCAAATGGTGGGTGGAGTTTGGCTATTAATAAATTATTGCAGTAAAAAGGGTATTAATTTAATTTAAAAACCTTAAAGGGACAGTACACACCAATTTTTATATAACTGCATGTAATAGACACTACTATAAAGAAGAATATGCACAGATACTGATCTAAAAATCCAGTATAAAACCTTTTAAAAAACGTACTTAGAAGCTCCCAGTAATAAGCACTGTGGATGTGGTTAGTCGGGGACACCCACTGAATGGGGCTGGGAAAACAAGAAGAGCAGACACCCCCCTGCATATGAAAAAACAGATAACATAAACAGGAGCCAGCAGGAGTCTGTAAACTTGTGTATGCATCTAACACTGTGGGGCTTGGTTAGGAGTCCTAAAATCAGCACAATGTTATTAAAAAATAAGCAAAACTATACATTGTTACAAAAACACTCCAAGATGGGCTGTATAAATGGATCATCTACAAAACATTTAGGCAAAGAAAAATCTAGTGTACAATGTCCCTTTAAAACAAGGTGTTTTTTACTGTCCCTTTAAAAATTATCATAGAAAACATAGTTTCTAGGTAAGCACTCAATCACAGAGACATTTTTATTTTACAGAACATTTTTATTACCATTATCTCTCTTGATATGTTTGAAGTTATTAAATTACCTTTCACTTTGACATACAGAAATATTTAGGGTGTCTTCATTCTGAAGCTGTCATTTAAAGCCCTGAGTGATTAATAAGTTATGACAACAAACCCTGATTCAAGGTTATCAGCTACACATATTGCTCATCTGAAACAATTGTCCTTCTGGAAAAAATCTGCAATGATTACCTTTGTAAAACCAATTAAACTAGGCATCCCAGCCATGAATAGATGGAACTTCTGAAAGATTGAATGCTGAAGCACATTTTTAAAGGGTATAAATAATACATGAACACAATTTAGAGGTAAGTTTATGGGTGAGTGGAAAAATCTAATGTAAATTGCAAATGGAATACTTAAAATAAAAGCAGCACAAATCATTTGTTATTAGGGAAACATGTTATTGCCAATAAAGATAACCATTACTTTTCTTTTCATTGGAGATTAAAAATACAAAAATATTTTAGAATCTTCAACATTAAAACACATATGGCAATGAGAAAAACAGATCAACTTTTCTTAAACTGTGGTCAATAGGTCGCTAGGGGTTTGCCTAGATATATAATAGTCATTTTTCATGATTGCAAAGCTCTTCACTGTTGTTGAATCCCTATCATTAAGCCAAAGAGATAGTATTCAAACACCCCCAAAAAATAATTTTTATTTTATAGTCTTAAAGGGACATGCAAGCTAAAATGAATTTTTCATGGTTTAGAGAAGAGCACAGGCCATATTTTGAGGATATCTAAACTAGAGCGCAGGTGAAATAATCATCTGATAAGTAAACATGGTTATTTTACCTGCACTCATCCAAGGTAATCCTGAAAATCTGGCCTGTTGGGGAGAGCTGAGGACAGGTTTGAAAACCAGTGATATAGAGCATTCAATTTTATGAGACTTTTATATTTACTTCTATTATCTATTATACAATGTATTTTGTTCTCTTGGTATCCTTTGTTGAAAATGCTGGGTTTCATGCCCCTTTAACTGCAGGTAACTGAAGGAAAGTTGCTGCACATGTGCAATAATGTCAGCACTGGAATGCAGTGAAAGATAGATTTCAACATGGTGGCGCCAATGACTAGATGGAGACAGGAAATAACCTCAGTACTGGGTTATAAAATGTATTTAAAGTCCTAGGTTGCAGAGGATTGCCTAGTCATGCCCTCAACCCACACGTTCCCTTCCCCGCTACACCAAACTCACTGGCTTCTCTTCAACCTCAATTTGACTCTGCCCCTAACTTACCATAGCTCCACCCCAGATCTCTCTGACCAAGCCACCAGCCTCCTTATCCCAGAATGCTTCCATGATAGGTTTAAATTACATTTCAAATGTTCACATCTAAAAGGAAGAGTACACACTGAGATCCTTATACAAAATATTTAGTCATGTGTGGTAAAACAACTTTGCAATATACATATTATTTATTTTGACCTTTTCATTACTTTAGCTTTGAAATGGTTTATTTTAAAATTCTAAGGTTAGAAAATTGTGCGGCAGATTTCTCAAGTCTAATACTGCTAAATATATATATTTCCCTATTTAGCTTAAAGGGACAGTATACACTCATTTTTATATAACTGCATGTAATAGACACTACTATAAAGAATAAGATGCACAGATACTGATACAAAAATCTTAGAAGCTCTCAGTTTAGCTTTGTTGAAAAGGTAGCTGAAAAGCCCACTGCAAGTGGGAAATAAGACACTCCCCCCCTCCCCCTTCTTTTGCATATGAAAAGACCCTTTACACAAACAGGAGCAAGCTGCAGAAGGTAGCTGACGGTATTCACATAAAACTTTGGGGCTTGGTTAGGAGTCTGAAAATCAGAGCAATGTTATTTAAAAATAAGCAAAACTAAACTTTTTTTTTTTTTAAAAACTTCATGGACTATATAAATAGATCATCTACAAAACATTTATGCAAAGAAAAAATGAGTGTATAATGTCCCTTTAAAGGGCCATTATAGTTGAATATTTACATTTACATTAGTATAATTTGTTAGAGCATGTTGTGACCCTGCACTTCTATGTGTTTAAAGGGATAGGAAAGTCAAATCTAAACTTGCATGATTCAGATAGAGCATGTAATTTTAAGACACTTTTACATTTACTTATATTTTCAAATGTGCTTCGTTCTCTTGGTACTCCTTGTTGAAAAAGGATACACACATATCCTACACTAGTGGTTTGAAATTGTATGTTCTATCTAAATTATGAAACAACATTTTTGGGGTTTCCTGTCCCTTTAACCCCAAAAGGGTTAAACACATAGTAAAAGTACTACTTGGGACTGACAGAGCAAAAACTGCTGCTGATCCAAACAGCAGTGCTAGTCCCACAGTCTAGCTGTGTAACTAGCACTGCTGATTGAATCAGGGATGGTTTTCCACTCTGGACCAGCAGTTCTCTGTGGGTCCTGAGCGGTGCAGGGTTGTTAGTCTTAAAATTAGAATGAATTAGAGCATGTAAAGGGACAGTCTACATTCATATACAACTTATATATAAAGGTGGCCCTCGTTTTACAACGGTTCAATTTACACCGTTTCAGAATAACAACCATTTTTCCAGTCATGTGACTGCAATTGAAATGCATTGAGAAGCAGTGCATTGATTAAAATAGCCAGTAGGTGGAGCTGTCCGCTTGTGTTGCAGCAAAGCCAAGCAAGCTGAAATTAACCAGTTTAACCAGACCTGAGCTATCGAGCAGATTTCAAAAGAACAAGATCTTCCTGTCTATAAATCAGTCCAGATTGGAATGCATAGAAAGAACTGTTTGCAGAAAAATGCAAGTGAAGTCTGTGTTGTGTGATTATTTTATTAGGTTTATAATGCTGTTTAGCAAATGTTTTTGTTCATTTAACTTAGTTTAATTATATAATCTGTTTTGTGTGATTATTTTAGCAGGTTTATAATGCTGTTTAGAATTTAAAGTCTTCATTTCAAAGCTTTAAAAATAATGTATTAGGTGTTACTTATGACAATTTTGAGAGGGGCCTGGAACCTATCTCCCTCACTTCCCATTGACTTACATTATAAACTGGGTCTCAATTTACAACGGTTTCGATTTACAACCATACCTTCTGGAACCTACCCCGGCGTAAACTGAGGGCTACCTGTAGTTATAATCATGGCCCTTAGAGTATATGTCTTACCTGCATGTCAATATAATGTGCACACCGGATTTGGAGATATTTCGTAAAGTTTCACGCCGTTCAGAAACTTACAATAGCCCCAAAACTCCACCTAATAATGACATCACACATACATCACTTCAGCCACTTCCTTGATTCTTCCATGAAATCACAAATAAACTTCATCTTGTGTTCCTGTTCTTATGCTCTGGCCATAGTGACATAATAATAATTGAAAAACTGCACTTTATAATAACATAATGACCATGGTTAGCCTTGTCAGCTGCAGACTCAACCTCGGATTGGCTCCTCCAAATGAGGCAAATAGTGGGTGGAGTTAAGCTATTGAAAAACAACTGCAATAGACAAGTTGTTAATTTGTCTTAGAATGTTTAGACTTGGTGGATATGTTATTCTATAGTGGGACAACAGAAACATCCTGCAAGAATCAGTTCCCTAAAGAAAACAAAAGAAGGCGCCACATTGTGTGAACAATCAAAGGTACCGCAATACACCTAATAAGTAAGGACACTCACAAAAGTGTCAGCACAAGATAGCACTGATAACTGCAGGACTGTTTTCAGCGGCCCAGCTCACTGTATCGCGGGCAAAAGGTCTTAGGTCTTACGACAGCCTCAGCGTCTCAGCTCAACTCTTGGTCACGCTCACCAGTACTGCACTGGTGGGAACAATCCCAAATATCGGCGCCATTCTTCTTGGTCCTTATAGCAAGTGGAGTATCGCCAAACAGCAGCATCAAAAAGGTCAAGTAGTATGTTTTACATGTATGTATTAAAACAAATGAAAAATGAAAAACCTGGGATCATTCCCCCCACATGCAATGTGTTTCTCAGCTGATAAAATGCTGTTTCATCAGGCATTTCATTTATTGTGTTATTTCTCTTTTCTATGTGGACATTATAGTGGTTTCACCTATATATTTAGCACCTCTTATTTTTCTCCCTTGGAGGATTTTTTTACTTATTTTATGCTGACAGAAATATATTTTACTTCCAAAGTATTTACTGTCCTTCTAAATCCCTATTACATTTCCAATTTTTAGCTAAATTAATGTATCATTTGAAAAATTTGTATTTAAGGGGACAGGAAACCCCGTTTTTTTTTCTTTCATGATTTAGATAGAACATACAATTCTAAACAACTTTCCAATTTACTTCTATTATCAAATTTGCTTCATTATCTTGTTTACCTTTGTTGAAGGAACAGCATTGCACTACTGAATACATCTAGTTAGCCAATCTCAGAGACAAATGTGAAGAGACACCAATCAGCAGCTAGCTCCCACTAGTGTAAGATATGTGTGTATTCTTTTTCAACAGTGGATGCTAAGAGAACGAAGCACATTTGAAAATAGAAGTGAATTTAAAAGTGTCTTAAAAGGACATGCTCTATCTGAATATTGCAAGTTTATTTTTGACTTTCCTATCTCTTTAATGGGACACTGAACCCAATTTTTTTCTTTTGCAATTCAGATAGATCATGCAATTTTAAGCAACTTTCTAATTTACTCCTATTATCAATTTTTCTTCGTTCTCTTGCTATCATTATTTAAAAAAGAAGGGATCTAAGCTTTTTTTTGGTTTCAGTACTCTGGACAACACTTTTTTATTGGTGGATGAATGTATCCACCAATCAGCAAGGACAACCCAGGTTGTTCACCAAAATGGGCTGGCATCTAAACTTACATTTTTGCATTTCAAATAAAGATACCAAGAGAATGAAGAAAATATGATAATAGGAATAAATTAGAAAATTGCTTAAAATTTCATGCTCAATCTGAATCACGAAAGAAATTTTTTGGGTACAGTGTCCCTTTAAGTGAGCTTTAGCTGCAGTATATTTTTCAGAATTTATGAATAAGGTGGCATAAAAAGCTATAGACAATTTTATTAGTACATAGGCTCATGTACTTTGTGACAGAAAGCAGACATTATGCTGTTTCTACAATGTTTCTAATTAATCAATTAAAAGAAAATATTGCATGGTATGTTGTTTTCTTATGAATCTGTTCTTTCAGTACAGAATCCTAACTCTGTAGAGTTTATATTCAGCCAGATGGCAGTTCTACTTGTATCATTAACAACAGCTTGCCAGTGTGTGAGCAAACAGCAATTAGAAATAATCAGTAATTAGCCATCTTAAGGCACTGGGGGATACAAAAATAATAATAGATTTCTTGTTTAGAAACTACAGTTTGCTATGATCATATTTCCCAAATGGGACTTGTAAGCAATTTTTTGTGCAAGAAAATGAAAGAAATGTTAAAGTGTTCCTGTTTGTTCTAATTGTGGCCCTGAAATCATAATTATGGTTTAAATCTAGTAGAGACGATTAGTAAAAACATCATCAAAGGACTTTGCCAATTTAATTTTATGCATTTGGTGACCATATGGGTGCACAAAAGAAATGTTCTTCTCAATTATATTTAGGGAAAAAAAAAAATATCAGGTCAGCTCCTGTTTGGAAACCAACAATTTTTCCATCGGTCATCACTTAAAAAAAAAAAAAAAATAGAAAAAGTTGCCAAATCTTGCAGCTGAAAATTATAGAACCTGCCCATAAAAATAAAAATGATAGAATACGAGCCAACCTGCCATTTCTTTATTGAATCTATCAAACACGTATCATGGGAATGCTACATATTTTTAACTTACTATTGCAAAAACTCTTCTACTGCTCGCAACAGTAAAACAATCTGCTCTGCTGATTTTACAATAAATTTTGCATTTTGTTGAAATGTTTCTTTCCCACTTGATAGATAGTTTGTTCATCTACTGTTATATGTTTCAATGAATCATTGCTAACATGTGCAATTGGTATTACACCATTCAGAGCTGTTTTGGCCTTGATCATTTCTCGCAGTTGGCAGGATGGACCAGATGCGTCAAATACGTGCCAGGCATTTGTCAAACAACACGGCAAGCAAAGCATTTTATTTCTTTTATTTTTGTAACGCCATCACATTCTGGAGCACTGCACATGAATATTATTATAGAATGTAAGATTTAATAACAATTGCAAACATTACACAACTGAGTCTTTAAGGCTTTACTGTAATATTTGTTTGCTCTAAATGTCAAAGAACACTTTATTCAATTTAGATAAAACAATTACTAGAGATGTATAGACTGGTGCTTGATAAACCCTGGCAAACTGGGGCAGTGGTTCCTACAAAAGAGAAGATATATATATATATATATATATATATATATATATATATATATATATATATATATATATATATATATATATATATATATATATATATAAACAGAATCAATGTCTTCTCCAGCTTCTTCTGAAGTTGTGATCCCTGATGATATCATAACCAGTGCTACTGATGACATCATCAACAGTTCAAAGAAGGGTCACAAGAGAAAATGAAAACTGCATAAATAATATTTTTAAAATACTAAAAATAAACTTTTGTTATTTTTACCCAAGAGCCATCATGATTGGTGGAAGAGAGCCAATAGACTCTAAGTAGATGCACTAAGATCCAAGTTGTCACACATATCCCAGGTCTTCTAAATAGCTGTGTGCTGAGAACCATACATTTCTTTAGACCTCCTAAATATATGCATAAATATGAACTATTGATGTAATGTATACATGTCCAGATGGTTCTCAAAAGGTTAAATTCAACTTAAAACTATAAGGGAATGTTTGCTTGATATAACTGATACTGTAGTATCCTATACTAGCTGGCTGATAGGCACAACTCCCAAATCTGTTTTGCCCTGAAGGAGAAAAGCCTCCACAAGCCTCACAAGAAACAAAGATGCTTAGAGGGACAGGAAAGCCAGAAATAAAATTTCATGATTCATACAGAGTGTGCCATTTTAAACAATTTTTCAATTTACTTCTATTATCCAATTTGCTTTATTCTCTTAGTATCTTTTGTTGAAAAGCATACCTAGGTAGACTCAGGAGCAGCAATGCAACACTGGGAGCTAGCTTCTAAGAGGCTGTATATATATATATATATATATATATATCACGCAGAGAAAGTCCAGCACTCACTTACAAGCTCTCAGTTAAGATTAAAAGCAATACTGGAAGAGTTAGTTACCACATCTGGCCAAATTGGATAAGCCCAGGTACCACATCAAGGTCTCTTCCAAAACCTGGGTCCCTAATACACATATACAAATGCAAGTTCTCAATCGAACAAACTGGGAACAAGTCAGGGTTCACAGACTTATGTAATCACCCTAGACATATACAAAACACGGAAGGAGACTGCACTCTCAGACTGGACTGGGTACACATCCCATGGCCCTGCAACATGCTCAGCCCTGGGTGCTATAGAACTCTCAGGAAGCTGTGTCACAGGCAGTTAACCCCAGACAAGCCTGGGTGCAAGGCCCATAGGGAAAATTACAAAATAAATGAATACAGCACACAGAGAAAGTCCATACCTGTCTGGGGTTAAAGGGACACTCAATCAAAATTAAAATTTAATGATTCAGATAGAGCATGCCATTTTAAACAACTTTCCAATTTACTTCCATTAACAAAATGTGCAAAGTCTTTTTATATTTAAACTTTTTGAGTCACCAGCTCCTACTGAGCATGTGCAAGAATAAGTGTGTATGCATTTGTGAATGGCTGATAACTGTCACATGGTACGTGTATGCATTTGTGATTGGCTGATGGCTGTCACATGGTACAGGGGGAGTGGAAAAAGACATAACTTTTAAAATTGTCAGAAAAAAAATATACTATTCATTTGAAGTTCAGACTAAGTGCTATTGCATTGTCTTGCTATCTTGCATTTGTTTATTATGCAAATCTACTGTGTTGATTGGTCCTTTAAGTGCCTGTGACTCTGGGGACAGCACAGCTTCCTGAGAGTGCTATAGCACCCAGGGCTGAGCATGTTGCCGGGTCATAGGATGTGTACCCAGTCCAGTCTGAGAGTGCAGTCCCCTTCCGTGTTTTGTATATGTCTAGGGTGATTACATAAGTCTGTGAACCCTGACTGGTTCCCAGTTTGTTTGATTGAGAGCTTGCATTTGTATGGCTGTATTAGGGACACAGGTTTTGAAAGAGACCTTGACGTGGTACCTGGGCTTGTCCCATTTTGCCAGATGCGGTAACTAACTCTTCCAGTTTTGCTTTTAATATTAGCTGAGAGCTTGTAAGCGAGTGCTGGACTTTCTCTGTGTGCTGTATCAATTTAATTTGTAATTTTGCCTATGGGCCTTGCACCCAGACTTGTCTGGGGTTAACTACCTGTGAGTCTGGGGACAGCACAGCTTCCTTAGAGTGCCATAGCACTCAGGGCTGAGCATGTTGCAGGGTCATGGGATGTGTACCCAGTCCAGTCTGAGAGTGCAGTCCCCTTCCGTGTTTTGTATATATATATATATATATATATATATATATATATATATGTGTGTGTGTGTGTGTGTGTGTCTTGTCACTTAAGTTCCGCGAACTCCCTGTAGTACATTGCTGCTCTTTCAACAAAGGGGACATATAGACTGTGAACTCTTGCAAATGTAGGAGCTAGTGTCTCAGAAAGCATGCACATAAAGAGGCTAAGCACACTTTGATATTGACTGTAAATTGAAAACTATCTTAAAAAGGCATGCTCTATCTACATTATAATTTTGAATTTAGTATCCAAATTTGATAATAATTGTAAATTGGAAAGTTATTTTAAATTGTATACTCTATCTGAGCCATGGAATAAAAAATGTGGACTTTATTTCCCTTTAAGTTAGCAATGGAACAATATATAAAACTGTAATGATAACATTGCAATATATTTTATGAAACAAAATACATCTCTTTAAAAAAGTGATATTTAACAAAATTGCTTTTTTTTGTTTTATTAAACATAGTGCCATATAACACATTTTTTAATACTGTGATCTTTAACAGAAAAAAAGGTAGAAGAAATCAAAGAAACAATCCATTCTCTGCATACCTAGCAATCTAAGAAGTATGTTGGAAGTTATACAGAGAAGTAATGATAGGTATAAGTGCAGTGAGCTGCTGAGAATGGTTAGTAATGCATATTTGATGCCGGAAAAAAGAACATTCCGGAGTTCAAGTTATTATTATTATGCATTTTTTTATAGATATATCCTTACATATCTAACTGTGTTGAGCTATGTGGCATAACGACACAAATGTGGTGGAGTTCATTTAGTTCTGTGCTATACTATTTGATGGAAACTTAAGTATAAAAAACTTCATATGTACATACAAATTCACACATCTATATATACACACACACACATGCGCACACACAGGCACACATAAACACATACACATGCACGCACACACAGGCACATACACACATACATACACACACAGACGCACACATACACATGCACACACAGGCACACACACATACAGGGAGTGCAGAATTATTAGGCAAGTTGTATTTTTGAGGATTAATTTTATTATTGAACAACAACCATGTTCTCAATGAACCCAAAAAACTGATTAATATCAAAGCTGAATAGTTTTGGAAGTAGTTTTTAGTTTGTTTTTAGTTATAGCTATTTTAGGGGGATATCTGTGTGTGCAGGTGACTATTACTGTGCATAATTATTAGGCAACTTAACAAAAAACAAATATATACCCATTTCAATTATTTATTTTTACCAGTGAAACCAATATAACATCTCAACATTCACAAATATACATTTCTGACAAAGCAAAAACAAATCAGTGACCAATATAGCCACCTTTCTTTGCAAGGACACTCAAAAGCCTGCCATCCATGGATTCTGTCAGTGTTTTGATCTGTTCACCATCAACATTGCGTGCAGCAGCAACCACAGCCTCCCAGACACTGTTCAGAGAGGTGTACTGTTTTCCCTCCTTGTAAATCTCACATTTGATGATGGACCACAGGTTCTCAATGGGGTTCAGATCAGGTGAACAAGGAGGCCATGTCATTAGATTTTCTTCTTTTATACCCTTTCTTGCCAGCCACGCTGTGGAGTACTTGGACGTGTGTGATGGAGCATTGTCCTGCATGAAAATCATGTTTTTCTTGAAGGATGCAGACTTCTTCCTGTACCACTGCTTGAAGAAGGTGTCTTCCAGAAACTGGCAGTAGGACTGGGAGTTGAGCTTGACTCCATCCTCAACCCGAAAAGGCCCCACAAGCTCATCTTTGATGATACCAGCCCAAACCAGTACTCCACCTCCACCTTGCTGGCGTCTGAGTCAGACTGGAGTTCTCTGCCCTTTACCAATCCAGCCACGGGCCCATCCATCTGGCCCATCAAGACTCACTCTCATTTCATCAGTCCATAAAACCTTAGAAAAATCAGTCTTGAGATATTTCTTGGCCCAGTCTTGCTGTTTCTGCTTGTGTGTCTTGTTCAGTGGTGGTCGTCTTTGAGCCTTTCTTACCTTGGCCATGTCTCTGAGTATTGCACACCTTGTGCTTTTGGGCACTCCAGTGATGTTGCAGCTCTGAAATATGGCCAAACTGGTGGCAAGTGGCATCTTGGCAGCTGCACGCTTGACTTTTCTCAGTTCATGGGCAGTTATTTTGCGCCTTGGTTTTTCCACACGCTTCTTGCGACCCTGTTGACTATTTTGAATGAAACGCTTGATTGTTCGATGATCACGCTTCAGAAGCTTTGCAATTTTAAGAGTGCTGCATCCCTCTGCAAGATATCTCACTATTTTTTTACTTTTCTGAGCCTGTCAAGTCCTTCTTTTGACCCATTTTGCCAAAGGAAAGGAAGTTGCCTAATAATTATGCACACCTGATATAGGGTGTTGATGTCATTAGACCACACCCCTTCTCATTACAGAGATGCACATCACCTAATATGCTTAATTGGTAGTAGGCTTTCGAGCCTATACAACTTGGAGTAAGACAACATGCATAAAGAGGATGATGTGGTCAAAATACTCATTTGCCTAATAATTCTGCACTCCCTGTACATACACACAGGCACACACACAGGCACATACACACATACATACACACACAGACGCACACATACACATGCACACACAGGCACACACACATACATACACACAGGCACACACACACAGGCACATACACACATACATACACACACAGACGCACACATACACATGCACACACAGGCACACACACATACACACACACACACACAGGCACACACACACAGGCACATACACACAGGCACATACACACACGCACACACAGGCACACATACACATGCACACACAAATCCTACAAAACAAAAAGTATTAAATCTGAATATAACGTAAAGGTGCAGTATACTTTGATATTTTTCACTCCTGTAATGTGTCCCTAATGATCGGATCTACCTGTCGGAGTGTAGTAAAGGACTAAATGCAGTGGAATTGCATAATTAACAAGTGCATAATAAAAATAAATGCAATAACACTCTGAATTTCAAATAAGCAGTAGATTTTTTTCTGTCACATTTATTTTTTCTCCCATTTTCTGGCCACCTGTATCATGTGACATACATTAGCCAATCACAGAATAGTATACATATACCCTGTGAGCTTCTACACATGCTCAGTATGAGCGTATTCCCCAGAAACTGTGAATTTAAAAAGACTGTAAAATTTGATAATGGAAGTAAATTGGAAAGTATCTTAAAACTGCATCCTCTTTCTAAATCATAAAAGATTATTTTGCCTTGAGTGTCCCTTTAAAGTGCCATAAAACAGGTTGAAATCAGTGCATATCCTAAAAGGGCTAATTAAGTAAAAAATAGTTTGCATAAAAAATTGTTAAAAAATTGCCGGCAAGTATTTAAAAATAATTTGCAAACATAAGCAAAATTAGTTACATAGACATGCTGTCTGGAGTAGTCTGATCTACCACCCCCCTTATCAGTGTTTAGCATCAGAAACACAGGCATTGTATTTCAACTGAGTTCACAGCAGCTTATTTGCTTCTATTCATGCTCAGCAGATGAGTGTTAAAGGGACATTAAACCCACATTTTTTCTTTTATGATTCAGATCGACAATACCATTTTAAACAACTTTCTAAATAACTTCTATTATCTAATTTGCTTCATTCTCTTGATATTCTTTCCTGAAAAGCATATCTAGATAGGCTCAGAAGCTTCTGATTGGTGGCTGCACATATATGTCTCATGTGATTGGCTCACCAATGTGCATTGCTATTTCTTTAACAAAGGATATCTAAAGATTTCAGCAAATTAGATAATAGAAGTAAATTGGAATGTTGTTTAAAATTGTATTCTCTATCTGAATCATGAAAGAAAATCTTTGGGTTTAATGGCCCTTTAAAGTCTTGCATTCTACCAAATCGAAGGTGGATATAGATTCAGCCATAGAAGGAATTGTGTGTGTGTGTGGGGGGGGCACTTAAAAGAAAGGGTTAATGGCGAGGCACTGCAGTATAAATTTGCAGGTAAAGTAATCGAAGTACATATTATTATATTTTGTCTCTATCCCAACTTGTTTTATGTTCCTTTAAATTGATTACAAATAGCTATTTTACCTTAATTTAGCCATTTGAAATAGCTGCTTTTTCCTGTTGTATCCCCACCTAAACTGAATATGTCAATACTGGTTATAGAAAAGCTTTATAAACAAAAGTTATAGAAAAAGAAAGTCATGCTTCCAGTAGGGGGTTGGTCAGAGAGGTACAAAAATGTTTGTTTCCCATTGTTCTATATAATTATTGGCCTCACTGTGTATATTGAGGTAAGAAGGAATTTCTGTAAACATAGAGAGATAAGCTAATGAGATCTGATCTCCCTGCAATTGTATTGGGTTGTGGTTTCAAATAACAGACAAAGCTTGTTCTTATAGAAAAATATAACTAAAAAGCCATTTCCTATACATATATTCTGCAGTTGGTATAACAAGCCATTAGAAACACAATAAGGGAAACCCAATTTTACAGTGCACTGTCCCTTTAAATTCTTTATTCCCATAACATTTTCATTTGTTTTGTTATGAAAACTAGCAAGTGATAATCATTTACTTCAGGTCTCAAAAAGCGTTACATTTTAGAGCAGTATTTTGGATTGCTTAGGAGTGCAACACTTAAAAGGGCATTGGGGGCAAAACTTAAATACACATAGTTAAATTACATTTTGAATAGAAATATATTTGCAATATACATTGATTTGCAAAAGTGCTTCTATTAAAAGTTATTACTGATTTAGTTAGCATTTTTCTCTGCACGAGCACATAAAGCATTGCTAGATATTCTCAGTGCACCAGCATTTTAAATACTTTAGCTGCTCAGAAAGCCAGTGGGGCTTGTATCATGTCACTGATTAACAAATTGAGTCATTAATTATCAGATGGTACCATCACCTTAGGTTTTCTGAGCAAGTGCTGTGTTTAAAATGCTGGTGCACGGTGCATACTTAAATACACTTTTGAAAAAGCCATAGCTTTCATTGGAAGCATTCTTGCTAACACATGTATATCACAAAATACTTCTATTCAAAATTGAAATGCATCCATGTGGATTACAATTTTTGCTGGGATGTCCCTTTAATGTTAAAGTCAGCCTCAGAGCAACATGCTAATTGCGGGTCTTTGCTTTTTTCCAGACTAGTAGTTCACTGCCAGTCTGAAGCTAAATCCCTTTGGATGGTATTAAACACATTGATACAGGCAAGCAAAAGCGCAATAAAGTATTTTTCATTGCAGCTTTATTGAAAGGCTGGAGTAAATAAATCTGAATATCAGAAAGTCTGACCCTAAAGCATTCTACACAGTGATTGTTTGATCAGTGTAAGTGCACATTTATATGTGTTTCTATGTATCTGCAGCAATAAAAAAATACTAAAAGACCTGTAGCATAACTATACAGATTCTGATACAAAAGGACATTCATTTTGTGTGCAGATCTTTTGCAATGCAATAGTTAATTTGCCGAGTGACTTTGTTGTTTTATTTGCTATAATTTGTGCTTTACATTAAAATGAAGGTTGGTTGTACTAATTGCTAAATAAAATTGCTGGCAGTTTTATAGAACAACATCATTTTATGTGTATGTTTAGTTTACGATTTAGTACATATACATATCATTGTCACCATCATTATCACATAAATGATGTATTGAAAAACAAAAGGCTTAGTGATTGAGTTGCTATAGGAACAGTTTATTTTGTATAATTTTCTGCTTTGGTGACGAGATTCATCAACTTAAGATTGTTTATCAAAACTTAAGAAGTATTTACAGATGCTTTTGATTAGAAAAGTACTTCAAGACAAAGAACATTTAGTGATTAACATACCATAGAATACCTCAAAGCAGATAACAGTCTCACAATCATTTTCCACTAAATTCTGTCTGCTTCAAGGTTCCTGCAACCTACTATTAAATTATAAATTAAACTTTCAATGTATTTTTAATTAAAATATTGTATCTTACTGTAGGTAAGTGATTTAAAGGGCCGGATTAAAATATTGTGCTGCCTGGGTCCAAGAATGCAATGACCCCCCCTACCAGTAGTTACATTAATGATTAGCATATCAACCTACCAGACTGGCCGCTGACCTTACTAAGCCTGGCTGCTGTGTCTTTGTCTATGATGAGGTTATTCTGCTGGGAGACTGCATCTTCCCCCATGAAGACAGAGGACAGGAGAGTTCTGGGTCTGACAGTAAGAGACTCAGTCAATGAAGTGCTGCCTGGGTCCATTGGACCCACTTGGACCCACAATCAGCAAGCGCTACCCAGGTGCTGAGCCTAAAATGGGCCGGCTCCTAAGCTTTCATTCCTGCTTTTCAAATAAAGATACCAAGAGTACGAAGAAAAATTGATAAAAGGAGTAAATTAGAAAGTGGCATAGAATTGCATACTCTATCCAAATCATGAAAGAAAAACAAAATGGGTTTAGTATCCCTTTAACATAAATTGATTTAATGTTTACTTCTGTTGTCTAATCTGCTTCATTCTCTTGGTATCCTTTGTTGAAGGAGCAGCAATGAACTACTGGGAGCTACCTATAAGCCAGTCGCAAGCGGTATATATGTGCAACCAACTATGAGCGGCTTCTGAGCCTACCTAGGTATACTTTTCAACAAAGGATACAAAGGGAATGAAACTAATTAGATAATAGAAATAAATTAGAAAGTTATTTAAAATTGCATGCTCTATCTGAATAATAAAAGAAGACTTTTGGGTTTCATGTCCCTTTAAGCCCTGCAATATTTATTAAACTAGGGATTATTTTAGAACATGGCTGATTACTGTCCTATGAATTTAAAGAGACAATGCACTCAAGCAGCTAAAAATAGTTAAAGGGACAGTCTAGTCCAAAATAAACTTTCATGATTCAGATAGAGAATGTAATTTTAAACAATTTTCCAATTTACTTATCACAAATTTTGCTTTGTTCTCTTGGTATTCTTAGTTGAAAGCTAAACCTACGAGGTTCATATGCTAATTTCTAAGCACTTGAAGGCCGCCTCTTCTCTCAGGGCATTTTGACAGTTTTTCACCACTAGAGGGTGTTAGTTCATGTGAGTCATATAGATAACACTGTGCTCACGCACAAGGAGTTCCAGTGAGCCAGCTCCGATTGGCTAAAATGGATGTCAGTCAAAAGAACTGAAATAAGGGGGCAGTTTACAGAGGCTTAGATACAAGGTAATCACAGAGGTAAAAAGTGTATTTATGTAACTGTGTTGGTTATGCAAAACTAGGGAATTGGTAATAAAGGAATTATCTATCTTTTTAAAAAATAAAAATTCTGGTGTAGACTGCCCCTTTAATTGTAATCAAAGCACCTGCAGGCCTTTCAGATGGGTTGGCTTTTTCTCTCCCATTCCCCTCTGAGAGATTCATTTTCTTCTGCTGCTTTGTGTTTACACAGATTTTCTTTATCCAGTAGGCAAAATCAACTATTTCAAATAACAAAATAAAAATAAATCAACTATTTGTAAACTATTTAATACACCCCAGCAGGAAAAATAGATAGATAATTATGAACACATTAAAAGGGAGAACATTTGTTAGTACATAGTCCCTTTAAAGGGGCAAAAAAGGATAATCACTACCATGTGCATGGAAATCCTTGCTTGGTTAAAAATGTGCAAATAATCCACATAAACAGTAAACTTCTTTACTGCTCCCCTAAGGCTCACAAATCAATTTGTTCTGTGGATCCTCCACTTGCAGGTGCAGCTACATTTACATGCTGATAAAAGGCAAAACATTGAAGTGAATTACATTACATAGCAATCCTTGGGCTCTGTATGTTGTGGAAAGAGGAGATTTGAAAGTTATCTTCATGATACAGAAACCCTTGGGAGAGGGGTGTTATCACAAGCAGGGGGACTGAGCTGAGCAGGTTTATTTTACATGTGTAGATGTAAAAAGGATCTGGTTGTTTTGTTTTGCTTTTAAATACAAAGTAGATACGGTACATTTCTTTTTTAGAAGCAGCTGATAAGAGTTCTTTGTATTCAAAACTCCTGCAGGAACATTCTTTCCAATGAGCTGAGCTCTCTCTTGTACCCCAATGGGAAGATGATTGCTGCTGTCTCATGTTTACATCTGATTTATATTTCCAATATTGCAGTATTGAAACATTTCAGTATAGGTGTTTTATTTTTAACTGACAAAATATGCTATTTCAACAGACAAAATAAAGGTAAAGCAGCTATTAGTAAACAATGTGCTGGACTCCAGGGAACACATTAAATGGGAGCAAAGTTTACAGTATAATGTCCCTTTAAGTTCAGAATCAACTAACAAACATAGCTAGCATTTATTTAGTGTTTTAATGTCCCTTTAACGGTGTCCATTTTTCCAATACCATATTCCACATTTCCATGTGATGAGCATGCCTGTAGACTCCAAAACTGGCTTCTGAATTGCTTGGTTGCCAGGACTTCAGATATCGTGACGACTTCAATGGAGGGCACAACTTCAACAAAGAAACCTAACACCTATCGCTAACGCGCTAACCTGACACTGTGTTAGACCTACAGCAATAACCCATAGTGAGTAATAAATAGTTTACATTTCTATGTTGTTCACATAAATGTTCTTTTTATTTATAAATATTTCTATACAGTATATATATATATATATATATATATATATGATGTTTTATTTTATAAAATATATATACATATATATCTATATGAATCTATACAGATTTTTGTTCTGAAGAACATTGGAATGTAAAATATTTACAGTAAATACAAAGTAAAACTATAATGCATATGAATATTCAATAAAAATGTTTAGATTTTTTTTGTTTTCAGGTATTTGAGTGGAAAGGGATCCAAAGTGTATATATATATATATATATATATATATATATATATTTATATATATGTGTGTATACATGAGTGTATGTATGTGTTTATATGTGTATACTATGTATACTAAGTATACACATACTGTATAAACACATAAATACACATGTATAAAGATATATACATATGTATGTATACATACATACATACACATATTTAGACATGTATATGTATGTATGTATACATTATAGTCCTTTTCATTCAAACACCTTGTCATATACCATATACCTTGTAAGCCTTATATTATACAGGGAGTGCAGAATTATTAGGCAAATGAGTATTTTGACCACATCATCCTCTTTATGCATGTTGTCTTACTCCAAGCTGTATAGGCTCGATAAGCCTACTACCAATTAAGCATATTAGGTGATGTGCATCTCTGTAATGAGAAGGGGTGTGGTCTAATGACATCAACACCCTATATCAGGTGTGCATAATTATTAGGCAACTTCCTTTCCTTTGGCAAAATGGGTCAAAAGAAGGACTTGACAGGCTCAGAAAAGTAAAAAATAGTGAGATATCTTGCAGAGGGATGCAGTACTCTTAAAATTGCAAAGCTTCTGAAGCGTGATCATTGAACAATCAAGCGTTTCATTCAAAATAGTCAACAGGGTCGCAAGAAGCGTGTGGAAAAACCAAGGTGCAAAATAACTGCCCATGAACTGAGAAAAGTCAAGCGTGCAGCTGCCAAGATGCCACTTGCCACCAGTTTGGCCATATTTCAGAGCTGCAACATCACTGGAGTGCACAAAAGCACAAGGTGTGCAATACTCAGAGACATGGCCAAGGTAAGAAAGGCTGAAAGACGACCACCACTGAACAAGACACACAAGCTGAAACGTCAAGACTGGGCCAAGAAATATCTCAAGACTGATTTTTCTAAGGTTTTATGGACTGATGAAATGAGAGTTAGTCTTGATGGGCCAGATGGATGGGCCGTGGCTGGATTGGTAAAGGGCAGAGAGCTCCAGTCCGACTCAGACGCCAGCAAGGTGGAGGTGGAGTACTGGTTTGGGCTGGTATCATCAAAGATGAGCTTGTGGAGCCTTTTCGGGTTGAGGATGGAGTCAAGCTCAACTCCCAGTCCTACTGCCAGTTTCTGGAAGACACCTTCTTCAAGCAGTGGTACAGGAAGAAGTCGGCATCCTTCAAGAAAAACATGATTTTCATGCAGGACAATGCTCCATCACACGCGTCCAAGTACTCCACAGCGTGGCTGGCAAGAAAGGGTATAAAAGAAGAAAATCTAATGACATGGCCTCCTTGTTCACCTGATCTGAACGCCATTGAGAACCTGTGGTCCATCATCAAATGTGAGATTTACAAGGAGGGAAAACAGTACACCTCTCTGAACAGTGTCTGGGAGGCTGTGGTTGCTGCTGCACGCAATGTTGATGGTGAACAGATCAAAACACTGACAGAATCCATGGATGGCAGGCTTTTGAGTGTCCTTGCAAAGAAAGGTGGCTATATTGGTCACTGATTTGTTTTTGTTTTGTTTTTGAATGTCAGAAATGTATATTTGTGAATGTTGAGATGTTATATTGGTTTCACTGGTAAAAATAAATAATTGAAATGGGTATATATTTGTTTTTTGTTAAGTTGCCTAATAATTATGCACAGTAATAGTCACCTGCACACACAGATATCCCCCTAAAATAGCTATAACTAAAAACAAACTAAAAACTACTTCCAAAACTATTCAGCTTTGATATTAATCAGTTTTTTGGGTTCATTGAGAACATGGTTGTTGTTCAATAATAAAATTAATCCTCAAAAATACAACTTGTCTAATAATTCTGCACTCCCTGTATAAAATATTTTTTAATAGATATTGACTTTATTTTAATGCATTTACATTGTGTTTGGTTTAACTTTTCATTTAGCCCTTTTATTTAACCCTTTACGCAAGGATTTCAGTCACGCTAACCCAATGAACAAAATTTATTTTGCGCTTGTGCGGTCGCATTTACTTTCAACAAGTTACCGTGGTATTGATATTGCAATAACTTGTAATCTAGCCCATAGTAGACAGTTCTAGAACATTTAGGACTGACTTTCCGCGCATGTCAAATTAATTACAGCTGCATTTGTTTGTGCTTTGATTGTAACTTTGTAGATTATATAACTTCAAAAATGCATCTAAGCAATAATTATGGTGTGTCCCCTTAAGCCATTTATTAAATGGACATTACATTTAAAATTAAACTTAATTTGTTGTTATTTTACAAATAAATAATATTATTAATGTACACAATTTTCATACCTCCCATTAATTGTTGGAGGTTTCCAGAACTGGGATGTCTACACTGTAAGTGGATTTGCGAACGTTATCTGGGTGGAGCTAAGACCTAAGACTTATAGGATGGGCTTGCGGACATTCAATTGAGATGCTTGTGCACATAGTTGGTGGAGTTGAAGATTGTCATAGGCGGAGTCTGAGCAGTCCCTAGTTCCCAGTGACCCTAGTTCCAACTGGGATATTTAAAGGGACATTAAACACATTAAATATTGAAAGAATAAGGGTAAAGTTAATGCCATATTGTAACTTAGGTTACCTGTTCTGCTGAGGTCAATTAGGAATGGTTATAAATGGCTTACTAGAGTGAACAACCAATGACTGTGTGGAATATAGCTTTGTCTGCAATTCAATGTTTAACATGAATTGGAAAGCCCACAATATTCAGAATTAAAGGAGAACAAAATAAACAATGAAAGTATATTACAAAGTTGGTTTACTACATGTAATTAAATCATTTATATTAATATCTTGAGGTGTTTAATGTCCCTTTAAAAACAAGATAAAAGCCACAGGAGCAAAAGTGTGGCATAACTCCTATACAGTGACAATCCCGCATTCTGTGCAATGGTTGGGAGCTCTGAAATTCCATTAGGCTTTTTTTTCAGGGAGTGGACTGCTATGGAATTGCAAGTCCTGCAATTTTTCTAAACAAAAGTGTCAATGTTGTTTTAAAAACATTTATCTTGTAAATAGATATTTTACAATGTCTCTGTATATAATGTCTGCATATGTAAAAAAAAATAACTTAAAGGGACATTATACACTCATTTTTTCTTTGCATAAATGTTTTGTAGATGATCTATTTATATAGCCCATAAAGTTTTTTCTTTTAAAAAATGTATAGTTTTGCTTATTTTTAAATAACATTGCTCTGATTTTCAGACTCCTAACCAAGCCCCAAAGTTTTATGTGAATACCGTCAACTACCTTCTCCAGCTTGCTCCTGTTTGTGTAAAGGGTCTTTTCATATGCAAAAGAAGGGGAGGGGGGGAGTGTCTTATTTCCCACTTGCAGTGGGCTTTCCAGCTACCTTTTCAACAGAGCTAAACTGAGAGCTTCTAAGTAAGTTTTTAAACAGTTTTATACTGGATTTTTATATCAGTATCTGTGCATCTTATTCTTTATAGTAGTGTCTATTACATGCAGTTATATGAATATGAGTGTATACTGTGCCTTTAAAGTGAATGTAAAGTCACCCTTATTGCTAATCGTCATATTATTAATCATCAAAAATAAGGGTGACTTTAATTCATCGTTTTGTTATTTATTATTTCTAAAGGCATAAATTTACGTTGATATATGTTTATTCTGTGCCTCGATTCCTCCGCCCGCCTTTTTGTCCCAGTTTTGCATTTTGATTGACAACAGGGATTTCAAATCAATATTCCCACCCCGGGGCGTTCAACCCTTTTTTTGTAACGTCATACGCTTCTGCGCATGCGGTAGGAAAAATTTTCAGCTTTAGCAGCGATGCGCGTTTAGAGCTTCTGGCAAGATTGAGAGTGGCCGAAGTAAACGCTTGCGCAGAGTAAGTTTATTTTTTTCAAAAGTAATTAACAGATTTCGACAATTATAATGTAAAGCATGCGCGTTGTAAATTACTCACGGGTACGCACTTTACAGATACGTACAGAGCGGGTGAGACCGCTCTATACGTCACTATGTTCAGATACAGGAAGTTGCGAGTAGGAGGAGTGCGAACGGATCAATTCTTGGTTAATAAAATATAACTAAAACTATTCATTTATTTAAAAAAAAAAATGCGGTTTAGATTGTTATATGTTGATAAATCATTACTCAAAGTAAAGGCTGCTAAAATTGACATGCACTTTAAATTGAATTGACTTTAATTCATTGCAGAATTGACAATTTGCAAAAAAAATCAAGCTTCAATGTGACTCAGGTTGAAAAAAATGACAATGCAACAATATGGAAGCCAATTACTAAAACATAAGGTCAAAAGATAAGTAGACCTCAATAATATGAACAATCTTTATTACTATGTATCTGGTTCCAGAAATGTATAACCTTACATATTCTTCTTGATTAAGGATAATAAGCTGAAAAAAAAAACTGTCAAAGGAGAAATTACAAAGACCGACGTCTTAGCTTTTGACCTTGTGAATTAACACTGAAATATTATCTTAACTGTGTGTTTTGTAATGAATATCATCGATATGTTGTCCTTAGGCAAACAGTGCTTTTCATGTCAAAAGTTAACAAGGACTTTTGTTTCCAACCAATGAATTGACCTTAGAGTTCAAAGACTTCATCCTTCAGAAACTAAATTTGTATGAAACGAAAATTATTTTTACCTTTTTTTTTTTTTTAAATAATAAACAACTCTAAATATTATGAAAATATTAAATAAAATAATATTTTTTTTTTATTTCTCTTGTTGTTTGTTAATAAACTATCCTAAGGAAAAAGATTTAGTTTAGAGGAGACAAATGTTAAAATTTCCTCATACTAAGAAAATGTTATATAAAATGCATTGTATGTCACTTTATTGTATGTTTAGGGCATAGAAATTATACAAAAAATGAATAATGCTGCACAGTATAAGCTTTGGGAGCCCAATATATTGCCCACACGCAATGTGGCACACAGTTCCTCCGGAGTGTGTCTGTTACTCACAATCTATATGGTTTCATCATCATCATTATTATCCTATATTATAAAAGACCACGTATGTTTGTCCGATGCAATCATGCGCAGTAGAGGCTGCAGCACGAGACAAACATACCTCGCCGTAAGGAAGGATCAGTCAAGGCCGTAAGGATCAGACAGCAGAGAGGGTGGGCAGGAGCGGACGTGACGGGGGCATGGCCGGGCAGGAGCGGGTGTGGTGGTGGGCGTGGCTGGACGGAGCGGGGCATGACTGTGGGTGGGACTGCTGCACTGCAGAAAATGGCCGTGTACACAGGCTTTAGGACTGGTTTATTTATAATGTACCAACAGATTCTACAGGTTTAGAAAAAAAGATTACAGTAGTTAGTTGAAAAAAAATGGAAAAACACAATTACATTCTTCCAACTTTTGTGAGAGGGGTATGTATATTATATTTTTCTCATCTGTATTCTACTCAGCTTAATACTACCTCAAGGACCATACTTGTGCAATAATGCATTTAATTATGTTATTATTCCACAAATGATTGCTTGGGGTTAAATGCAGGGTACTGTACAAATGTACTGTGTTCCCAAAGATCCATTTTACCTACTGGAGAATATAAAATTGATTAGAAATAACTCTTTTACATTTACTTTGCCATTTGAAATAACTTTTTTTGTCTGTTGTATCCCCACCTATACTGAACATGTAAATACTTTAGTAATGTCCATAGAAAAGCTACATAAACAAGAAACAGTAGATGCAATTAAACTCACTGTGGGGGTAGGAGAGGCTAAAATGTTTGTGTTCAATTGCTCTAAGTATTAGCTTTTCTGTATGCAGATAGAGATAAGATAGGAAGTCTTTGTGCATAGAGAGTCTTTTGGTTCAGCACCCTGGATAGCGCTTGCTGATGATGACATTTAGCCACCAATCAGTAAACGCTACCCAGGTGCTAAACCTAAAATGGGCTAGATCCTAAGCTTTCATTCCTGCTTTACATATAAAAATACCAAGAGAACAAAGAAAAATTGCTAATAGGAGTAAATTAGAAATTTGTTTAAAATTGCATGATCTATCCGAATCATGAAAGAAAAAAATTTAGGTTTAGTATCCATTTAAGGAAAGACACATTCTATGTAATGTAATAATCAGACATTGAGTGGGGAAATATAATACACATGTTTAAAGGGACAAGGGAGTCAAAATTAAACTTTCATAAGTCAGATAGGGCAAGCAATTTGTTCTCTATGTAACATTTGTCGAAAAGCATAGTTAGGTAGGCTCAGGAGCAGCAGTGTAGTACTGTGAAGTGGTTGACTATTGGAGCTACACAGATATGCCACTCTCCATTGGCTCACCAGCGGTATTTAGCTAGGTTCAAGGAGTGCATTGCTGCTATGAAGCTGACTTTACTAAGTGCTTGTTTAACCCCTGTGAAATATAGTACAATAGGAAAATACTCAGGCACATTATTTTTTGCTCTTTTATGTCCGTTTATACTGTAACTCTGGTGTTGGAATGGGGTCTTTAGAGTGAAAACGTGAAATAAACAACAGATGCTAAGCATTCTTTTTTTTTATTTTTTATTGACGTTCAAAGAAACAGTAACAGTAAATTATGAAGTAGCTGGGTGGGGGCAGTGTAATATTTTATAATTTTCTGCTATCCAAAGCACAATGAATTGCATAATTTAACCTAGATATATTTAAAGATTATTTGTGCAAATGAACATAAATCCTTACATTTGAATACGTTTACCTATATATTGGGCTAGAGCGCTAAATTATTGCGGCATCAGAACGAGGCTCCCATAAGGGCCTATGGAAGCGCGCTCTCATGAGCGAGCTCGCGTTCGCATTGCGGCTATCTTGTAATACCAGTGCACATTATCGTGCGCTGGAATTACAAAGTGGAGCGCTAATATCACTTTCATGAAAGCGATATGTAGCACTCCACTTGTAATCTAGCCCATTGTGTACAAACAGATCAATAAAATATATATACCTGTTAGTAGTAATTCAAAGAGAAAAACAAATTTGTTAGCGCATCAGTGCAAGTCAATCAACCTCAAATTTGATCACGCTCAATTCTAATCAAGACAAAGTAGTGTACTAGTAGACAAATTCATTTTTTACAGAAAAAAAGACATTATGAAAGGAGTATTACTTTGCCTTTAAAGGGACATTGTACATTAGATTTTTCTTTGCATAAATGTTTTGTAGATGATCCATTTATACAGCCCATCTGGGAGTGTTTGTGTAAAAATGTATAGTTTTACTTATTTTTTAATAACATTGTGCTGATTTTCAGACTTCTAACCAAGCCCCAACATTTTAGATATATACTGATGTCTACAGATCCCTGCTTGCTGCTGTTTGTTTAAGCTGTCTTTTTATATGCAGGGGGGAGAGTCTGTTCTTCCTGCTTTCTCAACCTCTTTCAGTGGGCGTCCCAGCCTAACCTCACCATCAGTGCTAAACTGGGAGCTTTTAAAGTGATGTTAAATCCTAGCGTTTTTAAAACGCTAGGATTTACCAGTGCAACAAATAATGGGGACTTTCAGTCATGAAGTATAAAATACTTCATACTGAAAGTTCCTTTATTTGTCTGCAGCGTAGGCCGCACTGAGCACCTCAGGCCGCCCGCAGCAGAACACTTTTTTTTAAATGAGGTGACATTTCCACCTCTTAGCCAATAGCCGCACAGCCCAGCTGATATTATGCCGGACAGCTAGCACGTTATTGGCTAAAAGATCACTTCAGTGGAAAAATAGCATTCTGCGTAGCCCGCCTTGCGGATATACGTTTTTAAAAGATTTTATACTGGATTTTTAGATCAGTATCTGAGCATATTCCTCCTTATAGTAGTGTCTATTACATGCAGTTATATGAAAATTGTTGTATACTGCTGTCTCTTTAATTCTAACAACAAATATATATATATAAAATGAAATAATTTAGATTGAGCTTTAATCATTGTAAAATGTATGATTTGTGAATTTTACCTGCTTTTTCATTAAAGTCTAAATGTTTATTCAATCTCAGAATTTCTAAACTAAAGCATACAAATGAAAAACAACCACATAAGTGGTTTTTATGTGTTTAGCAGCTAAGTACTCAACAAGTATGAAAATACAAACAAGTAAAAAATAACAGTCACCCAAGCATGATTATGGAGAGATTCCCTTTCTAAGTGCAAGTCTGCTAAGTGAAAAATGATCTTTTAACCAAAGCTATCATTACTTGTCTACTTGCAGTAGGTTTGCTTACACTCTGTATTGTAATTACCGACAAAAGATTTACTCCACGCCTATTGCTTTGAACTGGAGGACGCTATGCTTTTTTTTTCCCTAGCCCACTCATTTTACAAATAGATCCATCACTGAGATTTCTGCTTTGATATTTTTTTTTGTGTGGCTATTTAGATGCTATGAGTGGAACTGGATGAAAAGGAAATAAATTACACATACCCTTCTTACAGCCATCAACACGGAGCATACAATCTTATTTTAAACTGGTGTAATAAACCCATTTATTAGTGACATTAAGAATTCTGTCTCCAGGCAATTAATGTGTTACGTTAATACTTTAGTGGTTATTCTATATGCTTAGAAGTCACTGTTTAAAAGGGGCTTTAGGTGTCAGAATTCTATATTATATATAATAAACCTATAAAGGAAGGATATTTATTGTCTTTCTCTATGTTTTCTACATAGTCTATATCGAGTTACTCAGTATCCTCATTAATTGTAATTTTTGGAGCTTCAGGCTAAAGTTCAGGCTAAAATTCTTATTGCTGTCAATCACTACATCAATTAATAAATCTTCCAAGGAGATTCAATCATTTTACACAGTGTTTCAAGTTTCAATGAGAAACATAAGAATTAGTGACATTTTAAAGATTTTTTTTTACTTACACAAATTGAAAATAAGACCTCCATAAAATGAGTAATTAGACATAAGGGGATCTTGATTTTGCAATTAAAATATGCCAAATTATTGCTGCACAGAGAAGGAGATAAAATACAAAATAAATACTAGTCATAACGATGAATTCAAATCAAATTATATACTTAGAAAAAGATGCAAATATATATTTTCTAATTGTATTCGTTTTTTTTTAATTATTGAAGACATAATTGTAAAGTTATATTCTCTATGATGTAATGGGTGCCACCATATTAATACCTAAGGTTACCATTCTCTAACCTCCTTTGTTGAGGTCAGTTAGGGACAGACAACTGAATACGTAGAAAAAAAGCAGTGTTTAGCTTAAGAAGTATGGAGTCTGCAAATCCAATTCTCACTATGTTGTTTGTGCAACTAAACAACGAAGGAAAAAAAAATACCAATTAATAAAAAATAAAAAAATCATGTAGGAGCCGTCACAAAGAAGAACAGTACTAGTACAGTACTACTAGGCAGCATATATTTGCACCACATTTCCTACCAAACTCAGACATTTTCAGGTCCAGACAAACAACCTGGACTGGTCGGGTCATTCCTGGACAGGTGGCAACCCTAGGCTGTGGTCTCTACAGGAAGGTTTATCTAGCTTGATGTTATAAAACTTCTAGAATAAAATGAGCTGTGTTACTTATAAATTGAATAGACTAGATAAACTGAAAATCAGATTTGCCCATGCTCAGAACAGAATGCAAACTAAGTTGCTAACACGCCTGTTCTTTTATCACCCTGAGGGCAGTGGCTACACTGAGAATTTCTAATTGGTAATTTTACAAGAAAACAAGTTGTTTGCTATTTTTACACAATCTGTTTCTTATTATATTTACTTTGAGTTAAAATATTTGTTTATACCAAAGGAGCACTGTTTAATATCCCTTTAGTTTATCTGGTACTCTTAACTTGAAGTGTCTCGGTTTCAGTTAATGATTTACATATTTAAAGGGACAGTCTAGTAAAAATAAAACTTTCATGATTCAGATAGGGTATGCAATTTTAAACAACTTTCCTATTTACTTTTATCATCAAATTTGCTTTGTTTCCTTGGTGGTATTTTTGAAAAACGAAACCTATCTAGGCTCAAACTGATTTCTAAACTGTTGAAAACCGCCTTTTAGCTCAGAGCACAGTTAGACGGTACTAGTTCATGTGTGTCATATAGGTAACATTGTGCTCAATCCCATGGAGTTATTTACTGATTGGCTAAACTGCATGTCTGTGAAAAGTGCTGAGATAAGGGGGCAGTCTGCAGAGGCTTAGATACAAGGTAATCACAGAGGTAAAACATTTTTTAATATAACTGTGTTGGTTATGCAAAACTGGGGAAAGGGTAATAAAGGGATTATCTATCTTTTTAAATAGTAACAATTCTGGTGTAGACTGTCCCTTTAACACAAGATGAGATAATTTAACAGTTTTTATAAATTTTCACTAAGAGTGAACTGTTACTGATGGATTCACAAAAGGAAATGACAAATCCATGTTAGAAAGATTATTAAACATTCAGGTTAAAGGGACACTAAAGTCAAAATTAAACTTTCATGATTCAGATAGGGCATGCAATTTTAAACTGTCAAATTTACTTTTGTCATCAAATGTGCTTTGTTCTCTTGGTATACTTTGTTAAAAGCTAAACCTAGCTAAACTAGTTTATTTAACCACTTCAGGATGGAGGCAACTGTCCAAGTTAAAAGGACACTCAAGTCAAAATTAAACATTCATGATTTAGATAGAGCACACAATTTTAAACAACTTTCCAATTCACTTCCTAAGGCACCAGATCCTACTGAGCATGTGCAAAATTCATGGGTTATACGTATATATGCATTGTGTAATTGGCTGATGGCTGTCACATAATGCATTAGGAAGGAAAATGTAACTTACTTTGACATTTGAGAGCAAGTGAAAATTTTATTGGCTATTCAAATCAGCCAATAGAATTTCATCCTATTGGCTAATGTAAACAGTCAATAGGATTTGAGTAGCTTTCATCCTATTGGCTGATTTGAATTGGAAGAATCAAATCAGCCAATAGGAATTCAAGGGACGCCATCTTTAATCGCGTACCTTGAATTCACTATTGGAGATCGTACGAAGAGGATCCTCCATGCTCCATGGCTCCATGGTCGCCAGTTCCAGGGTCGCCGGTCTTCAGCTCCGCGGTCTTCAGTCTTTAGCTCCGCACAGGATGTTCCTGGAAAAAGAAGAGGTTGCGCTTGGAAGAAGACTTCACCGCCTGGAACAGGACCTTCTCCGCCGGACTTCAGGAACCGTGAGTACCAACCTTGGGGAGGGTTAGATTTAGTATTTTTTTAAGGGTTTTTGGGGGGGTTTGTTTTATTTAGATTAGGGATGGGCAGTAAAAGAGCTAAATGCCCTTTTAAGGGCAATTCCCAAACAAATGCCCTTTTCAGGGCAATGGGTAGTTTTTTTAATGTTAGGTGGGACTTTGTATATGGGTAGGGTACCTTAGTTATTTAAATAGTTATTTGCGTTGTGGGTTTTGGCGGTTTAAAGGGTTAATAAGTTAATTTGATTTATTGCGATGTAGGCGTTTTGCGGTTTAGGGGTTAATAGGGTAAAAAGGTATATTGCGATGTAGGGGTTTTGCGGTTTAGGGGTTAATAGGGAAAATAGGTTTATTGCGATGTAGGGATTTTTGCGGTTTAGGAGTTAATACTTCGTGTAGGCTTTCTTTTTGTTATATTTCGTGCGGGTGGTGTGTTTTTTTAATACTTGATGCGGGCGGTTAGTTGTTTTTTTTAATACTTGATGCGGGTGGTTATTTTTTTTTTTTTAATACTTTAATATGGGCGATTAGTTGTTGCTATTGTAATGCTCCGTTTGCCTTCGCTGCATCCTGGTGGATTCCGAAAATGGCACCCTGCCATTTTCGGAATTCAATTCTTTTGTCCTTTGCGCTGCCAACATTCCATTGAGGATGCGTGCGCAACTTACGATGGCGACGGACATTACAAACGCAATTATAGTATAGATTCCCCAGTTTTGCATAACCAACACGGTTATAGTAATATACTGTATACCTCTGTGATTACCTTGTTTCTAAGCCTTTTCTGACAGCCCTTTGATTACATGACTTTTTATTTATTATCTATTGACTTACTTCTTATCCAATTGGTGCAGTGTCTGCCACAAGCCACGGGCGTGAGGACAATGTTATCTATATGGCTTACATGAACTAGCACTCCCCTGTTGTGAAAAGCTAATACAAAAGCATGTGATAAGAGGCTGTCTTTAGTGGCTTAGAAACAGGCAGAAATGTAGATTTTTAAATGTTATAAAGTATATTAAAGGGACACAAAACCCAATTTTTTTTTCATGATTCAGATAGAGCATGCAATTTTAAGCAACTTTCTAATTTACTCCTATTATCAATTTTTATTTGTTCTCTTGCTATCTTTATTTAAAAAGCAGTGTGATGCATTAGAGCCGGCCCATTTTTGGTTGAGAACCTGGGTTATGCTTGCTTATTGGTGGGTAAATGTAAGCCTCCAATAAGAAAGTGCTATCCATGGTGCTGAACCTAAAATGGGCTGGCTGCCAAGATTTACATTCCTGCTTTTAAAATAAAAATAGCAAGAGAATGAAGACAATTTGATAATATAAGTAAATTAGAAAGTTGCTTAAAATGTCATGCTCTATTTGAATTATGAAATAAAAAAATTGGGTTCAGTGTCCCTTTAATATAACAATGTTGGTTGTGCAAAGCTGGTGAATGGGTAGTGAAAGCGTTATCTATCTTTTTAAACAGCAACAATTTTGGTGCTGACTGTCCCTTTAATGTTTACTGTCCCTTTTAAGAAATAAGAATGCAGTCCCACAGTACTGACTCACTGTGCATTCCTTTTGTAAAATGCAGTGTTGCATTTTATTTGTCAGTGTTATCTACTTTAGTGACATAGGTATAGTCACTGGGAACATGGCTGAGAATCTCTCAACCTGTCTCACATAGTGTCCCCAGGAGTTTTAAAGGGACAGTCAACACCAGAATTTTTGTTGTTTTAAAAAATAGATAATCCCTTAATTACCCATTCCCCAGTTTTGCACAACCAACACAGTTATATTAATACACGTTTTTACCTCTGTAATTACCTTGTATCTAAGCCTCTGCAGACTGCCCCCTTATTTCAGTTCTTTTGACAGACTTGCATTTTAGCCAATCAGAGCTCACTCCTCGGTAAATTCACGTGCATGAGCTCAATGTTATCTATATGAAACACATGAACTAACGCCCTCTAGTGGTGAAAAAATGTCAAAATGCATTAAGATTAGAGTCGGCCTTAAAGGTCTAAGAAATTAGCATATGAGCCTACCTAGGTTTAGCTTTCAACTAAGAATACCAAGAGAACAAAGCTAAATTGGTGATAAAAGTAAATTGAAAAGTTGTTTAAAATGACATGCCCTATTTGAATCATGAAAGTTTTTTTTGGACTTGACTGTCCCTTTAAATAACATGCTTCATTCCTTGCTAGTTAATTGTCCCCAATATCAAAGTAGTGTAAAATTCAAAAGGAAACTACATTTAAAGGACCAGTCAACACAGTAGATTTGCATAATCAACAAATGCAAGATAAAACGACAATGCATTAGCACTTAGTCTGAACTTCAAATGAGTAGTAGATTTTTTTTCTGACAATTTTAAGTTATGTCTTTTTCCACTCCCCCTGTACCATGTGACAGCCATCAGTCAATCTCAAATGCATACACGTACCATGTGACAGCCATCAGCCATTCACAAATGCATACACACTTATTCTTGCACATGCTCAGTGTGAGCTGGTGACTCAAAAAGTTTAAATATAAAAAGACTGTGCACATTTTATTAACTGGAGTTAATTGGAAAGTTGTTTAAAATGGCATGCTCTATCGGAATAATGAAAGTTTAATTTTGATTGAGTGTCCCTTTAAGGTACATAAAAGTCAATATTAAACAAACTTCAGAATTCAGACAAAACATTCAATATTTAAGGGACAGTCTAGTAAAAATTAAAGTTTCATGATTCAGATAGGGTATGCAATTTTAAACAACTTTCCAATTTACTTTTATCATCAAATTTGCTTTGTTCTCTTGGTATTCTTAATGGAAAGCTAAACCTAGGTAGGCTCATATGCTAATGTCTAAGCCATTGAAGGCTGACTCTTATCTCAGTGCATTTTGACAGTTTTTACAGCTAGACAGTGCTAGTTCATGTGTGACATATAGATAATATTGTGCTCACTCCTGCGGAGTTATTTATGAGAGGACACTGACTGGCTAAAATGCCAGTAGGTAAAAAATATGAAATAACAGGGGAGTCTTCAGAGGCTTAGATACAAGGTAATAACAGAGTTAAAAAATGTATTAATATAACTGTGTTGGTTATGCAAAACTGGGAAATGGGTAATAAAGTAATTATCTATTTTAAAGTGAATGTCAATTTGATGCTAAAGTGCCCGGTTTTTAAAAATTAGATTAAAAACAGGGGCACGTTAATTCATCAAAATTTACATTTCACTCCTATTGAGAAAAAAAATGTACCTTTTAATCTTCACATATTAATATACTTTTTACCTCTGTGATTACCTTGTATCTAAGTCTCTGCAGATTGCCCTTTATTTCAATTCTTTTGACAGACTTGCATTTTAGCCAATCAGCGCTGACTCCATACGAGATATCAAAATGCCCTGAGGCAGCCTTCAAAGGCTTAGAAATTAACATATGAGCCTACCTAGATTTAGCTTTCAACAAAGAAACAAAGAAAGGGACAGTATACACCAATTTTCATATATCTGCATTTAATAGACACTACTATATTATTATTATCAGGTATTTGCAGAGCGCCAACAGATTCTGCAGCGCTGTAGACATAGTCGGTGTACAGGATAGCTTTTGTAGGGGTCAAGTGGGTAGAGGGCCCTGCCGAGAGTTTCACTGTTGTAGTCGGCTCTTATGAAGCGACCTGTAAACAGCTGGGCCCATAGGCTTACATTCTAAGGGGTTCAAGGGGAAAGCAATGGAGTTAGGAAAGGTTAGTGTTGGTTGTATGCATCCCTGAATAGTAGAGTTTTTAGGGAGTGCTTGAAGCTGTTAAAACTAGGGGAAAGTCTTATGGAGCGAGGCAGGGAAAAGCAAGAATGTCAGTTTAGATGCCGGCCCATTTTTGGTGAACAACCTGGGTTGTCCTTGCTGATTGGACAGCACCAATAAACAAGTGCTGTCTATGGTTCTGAACCCAAAAATTGCTGGCTCCTTAGCTTAGATGCCTTCTTTTTCAAATAAAGATAGAAAGAGAACAAAGAAAAATAGATAATAGGAGTAAATTAGAAAGCTGCTTAAAATCGCATGCTCTATCTGAATCAGGAAAGAAAAAAATTGGGTTCAGTGTCCCTTTAATATGAAATATGTATGCTTTAATAAATGTGTTTACATTTTAAATACCCATTTTATATACACATTTCATATGCAGACTTCAGCCTCTTTTGGCGCTCCTAACACATGGGTGAGCCAATAACAATCGGTATATATATGCAGCCACCAATCAGCAGCTAGAACCTAGGTTATTTGCTGCTGCTGAGCTTTCCTAGATAAACCTTTCAGTCAAAGATAACAA
Source organism: Bombina bombina (assembly GCF_027579735.1). Classification (NCBI taxonomy): domain Eukaryota; kingdom Metazoa; phylum Chordata; class Amphibia; order Anura; family Bombinatoridae; genus Bombina; species Bombina bombina. The sequence goes on along the minus strand of NC_069503.1, from coordinate 516,486,320 downwards.
GAGAAGGAAGCAAATTAAATAATAGAAGTAAATTGAAAACTTGTTTAAAAATGCATGCTCTTTCTAAATCACAAAAAAAAAAGAATATGGGTTTCATGTCCCTTTAAAGAGATAGTAAACCCCACATTTTTCTTTTAGGATTCAGATAAAACATACAATTTTAAACAAGTTTCCAATTTAATTCTATTATCAAATGTTCTTCATTCTCTTGTTATTCATTGCTGAAGGGACAGCATTGCACTACTGACAGGAAGCTAAAAATATCTATTTAGCCAATCACAGGAAACAAATATGTGCAGGCACCAATTAGCAGCAGCTCCCACTAGTGTATGATATGTGCATATTAATTTTTTTAACAAGGGATACTAAGAGAACGAAGCACATTTGAAAATAGAAGTGAATTTAAAAGTGTTTTAAAATGACCTGCTCTATCTAATTCATGCACGTTTAATTTTGACTTTCCTATCCCTTTAAGTTTAATGAAGTTAGTCAAACCATGCTTAAAGGGACACTCAGGTTAAATAAAATTTTCATGATTCAGATACAGCATGTAATTTTAAACAACTTTCCAATTTACTTCCATTAAAAAAAATGTGCACAGTCTTTTATATTTACAATTTTTGAGTCACCAGATCCTACTGAGCATGTGCAAGAATTCACAGACTATACGTATATGCATTTGTGATTGGCTGATTGCTATCACATGGTACAAGGGGAGTGGAAATATACATAACTTTGAAATTTGTTATAAAAAAATCTACTACTCATTTGAAGTCCAGACTAAGTGCTATTGCATTGTCTTATTATCTTGCATTTGTTGATTATGCAAATCTAATGTGTTGACTGGTCCTTTAAATATTAAATATACACACAATGAGAAATAAAAAGTTCTGGCTTTTAATTTTGGCCTAAATCATAGATTTTCAACAAATTTGCCAAACATTCTTCTAGTCCTTAGTACATAAAATCCAACAGTAATCTACACAAGTTTAGTGGGTGTACCTGCTACATATATGAAATGTTATCCGCCATTTTAGAAGCTATGATCCAAGCAGTACAGGCAATATAGCTTTAAAGATATATCAATCACTAAATAAATGCTAGTTAGAAAAATATACTCAAAGCAAAGATTAGCCTGAGCATATTATGCAGATGTGTTACTAAATATATTATTGTTTAAATATTGTAAAAATAATCGATGGAGTGTGCAACCAATGACTGTGTGCAACAGAGCAGTGTTAAAGTCTGAAGTCAGCACTTAGGAAAGCCTATAATTTTCACAGTTGAATTACAGGACAAAATAGAAAAATTAAAAATAAATGCAGCCACCAATCAGCAAGCGCTATCCAGTGCTCTGAACCAAAAAAGGGCCGGCTTGTAAGCTTACATTCCTGCTTTTTCAAATAAAGATACCAAGAGAATAAAGAAAACTTGATAATAGGAGTAAATTAAAAAGTTGCTTAAAATTGCATGCTCTATCTGAATCACGTAAGAAAAAAAAATTGGGTTCAATATCCCTTTAAATTACATGCAGTTGTGTGTTTTTCATTCATCAAACATTGTTCCCGTTCACAATCTTGCTTTACTGTTATGGTCGAAACAAAATGCTGAGCTCTGGATTTGGCAGCTGAGTAAATGACCAATCTTCAATGTCAATGTTACTTATTTCCAAAGGTTAAAACATTGTGGCCTAGATTACAAGTGGCTGTGTAAGCAAAAACACAGCTATTGTTAAGCTTTTTGCGTTATTTGGGTTGCGCTGGTATTACAAGTTAAAAAAAAATTAAGCTAGCGTTAACCCGAATAGCGTGAAAACCCTAACTTGTGTGTGTGTACATATATATTAATGTTGTTATATGTGTATATATGACTTTATATACATATATACACATATAATGCATTAATACATATGTACACACATGTTACATGTTAGACATGTATATGTATGTGTCTCAATATTAAAACCCTTTGCCTTTTTTTCTAACACCTGAGATCTCCAATCTTTGAGCCCTTATAACTTTTTTGTACAATATTTTATATACTGTAATAATTTTTATTAGACAGTGTTAAAGAGACAGTCTACACCAGAATTTGTATTGTTTTAAAAGATAGATAATCCCTTTATTACCCATTCCCCAGTTTTGCATAACCAACACAGTTATAATAATATACTTTTAACCTCTGTGATTATCTTGTATCTAAGCCTCTGCAAACTGTCCCTTTATTTCAGTTCTTTTGACAGACTTACAGTTTAGCCAATCAGTGCCTGCTCCCAGATAACTTCACGTGCACAAGCACAGTGTTATCTATATGAAATACGTGAACTAACACCCTCTAGTGGTGAAAAACTGTTAAAATGCATTCTGAAAAGAGGTGGCCTTCAAGGTCTAAGAAATTAGCATATGAACCTCCTAGGTTAAGCTTTCAACTAAGAATACCAAGAGAACAAAGCAAAATTGGTGATAAAAGTAAATTGGAAAATTGTTTAAAATTACATGCTCTATCTGAATCATGAAAGTTTATTTCGGCCTAGACTGTCCCCTTAATATGAGTGTAACTGTACTTTGTAATGTATTTTTGATGTGTTTTGTGCAACTTTTTTGTTTTGGAAAACAGTTTACCACAGCTCTGAGATTGCAGTAAGGATTAAAGCAATCATGATTTTGCTCCACTTGTAATATCAGTGCCTCACTTGTAACCTAGCCCTGAGTGTACAATTAGGTTTAACCCACTTGCATTGTCTTACCACACTGCAAGACCATTTTGGTATCCATGAGTATGTACTCTTGGCTTTATCTTGTGGTTGGAATAATGTGGATAAGGAAGTAAAATCCTCTTTCACATACTGGATAGCATTATTTAAAGGGACAGTCAAGTCCAAAAAAACTTTCATGTTTCAAATAGGGCATGTAATTTTAAACAACTTTCCAATTTACTTTTGTCACCAATTTTGCTGTGTTCTCTTGATATTCTTAGTTGAAAGCTAAACCTAGGAGGTTCATATGCTAATTTCTTAGACCTTGAAGGCCGCCTCTAATCAAAATGCATTTTGATAATTTTTCATCACTTGAGGGCATTAGTTCACGTGTTTCATATAGATAACATTGAGCTCATGCATGTGAATTTACCATGGAGACAGCTCTGATTGGCTAAAATGCAAGTCTGTCAAAAGAACTGAAATAAGGGGAAAGTACGCTGAGGCTTAGATACAAGGTAATTACAGAGGTAAAACGTGTATAATTATAACTGTGTTGGTTATGCAAAACTGGGGAATTGGTAATTAAGGAATTATCTATTTTTTAAAAAAATGCTGGTGTTTGCTGTCCCTTTAACTCACCATTTACCCAATATTGAAGGCCAATTAATTTTGTTAAAAAAGAAATAAATCTATAAGTTATATTTATTTATTTTGTTTGCCAATTAAGTGAAATTAACCCATTAAAGGGACATAAATCACACATTTTTCTTTTATAATTCCAATAGAGCATACAATTTAAAACATATTTTTAATTGACTTATATTATCAAATTTGCTTCATTCTCATCGTATCTTTTGTTTCTGAAAAAGCAGCAATATGCTACAAAGAGCTAGGTGAGCCAATGACAACAAGCATATACGTGCATCCACCAATCTGCAGCTAGCTCCCAGTAGTGCATTGCTGCTCCTGAGCCTACCTAGGTATTCTATTCAACAAAGGATATCAATAGAACAAAGCAAATTAGATAATAGCAGCAAACTGGAAAGCTGTTTAAAATTAAATGTTCTATCTAAATCATGAAAGTTTAATTTTGATGTTACTGTCCTTTTAAAAGGCTGTTTATATCTGCAAATGATTATAAATCAGATCTGACAAGAAATAAGAGTATGTCTTAAATGTATTAAGAACAATAAATGCATTAGTCTATAATGTATTTATTTTATATAAATAGAATTTCTATTTTAGACATATTGTAACATTACCTTTTTGTTTATTTTTATTTTTGCTTTCTTGCCTGTTTTTGTTTATAAACATATTTGCAATGTAATTTAAAGGGACATTAAATAAGAAATAAAAAATGCTATTATGTATCATATGAAACAGCTGCATCTTTGCACCTTGAACCTATTTTGTTGCCTGGAAAAAGAAAAAAAAAAGTTGACTTTGTTGGGCCTTTAAGAAGCCAGTGAATGTCTCCAAGTTAGTACAGAATAGTTTTGCCGGCTAATAAGATTCAGCTGTCTTAAATCTATTAAGAAAATTAAGTACTGTAGTTGATAATTTAATTATTTTGGAATATAAATATATTTTCCAGTTTAGCTATATGTTGTCAAAATGTTGTTTTATTTTATCATTTTTACTTTCTTGCTTGTTTTTCTTTATAAACAGCTCAAGACAATCAGATTTACAATGTAATTTAATAGCATCCAATTCTGAGATGACACCGTGAAAATTAAACTAATCTAAACCTAAAACACGATTCCTTTGTACTTTCATTGTTCGTATGATTTCAAACTAATAAGTCTCTTTCAAGCAATGACTCCAGAATATCTTCGTTAAAAGGAAAAAGACAAAAAAAAGACAAAACAATGGCCACTTTGCCGGGAGATTTGCAATTTCCAAAGTGGAAAAGTCTCTGCATCTATTTACTAAAAATAACCCTTTAGCTTCAGGCAGGGGGCAGCATTACTTTTGTGCTACAAATCTCCCTATTGATCCTTTTCATTTAAGCTTGACTGTGTATGTTCTATTCCTAAACAGACATTAAACAGCATCATAAAAATGTCAGTCACACTGTTGTTACTTGACTTTCCTTACACTTAAGTAGATTAAGGATTCTCTTCTTTATAGAGCCACCTTTGACTGTGAAATGTTAAGCTATAATGACCATGCAATGCAATTCATTCAGATCTCACAAATACTCGACTTTATTTTCTGGTGCTCAGTTTCTCAGTATAATAAGATGCACTTTATCCGAAACAAATACCCAGTGTGCAGACAATACCCAGCGCAAACGACACCCCTAAAGGGATGTCAAAATAGTAGGGATATTTAACACTAAATAAATGTTAGTATTATGTATACAAAACAAAGATTAGACTAAGAATAATATGCAGGTGTATTTTCTTAATACATTAGTTGTTTATTAATAATATTAAAAAAATAAGTATAAAGTTTTTGTATGCATAAAGCAACGAGATCCACCATGTTGTAACTAAGATGTCCTTCTCTGCTGTATCCAATTAGGGATAGTTTTAAATTGGTCACTATAATGTGCAACCAATGACTTTGTAGAATATAGCAGTGCTTAGTATGGAGTCTACCCTTCCATTTTTAACAGGAATTGGAAAGCCAACCATTTTTAAAGGAAAAAGAGGACAAAATAAATATTACAAATCTTTTTATTTACTACACTTACATAAACATTTTATATTACAATTTAAGTGTGTTTAATGTCCCTTTAATTTTTTTTCCTTGTTGACACTAAAAGAATGCATTTTAAAATATATTTAAGTTTTTGGTAAAAATTATGTTTCTGAGACTTTTTTTTTTTCTGCTCGAGTAGTTGTTCACCAATAATGCAATGGGAATTTTGCATATCAGGCCCAGTTGTATAGAGACATGCATCACCCTGTTAGTTTTAAAATAGAGATGACATATATTTCCTATCCATATTTAATTGCTTGTTATTTATTTAATGATTTTATGATTTTACATTACCATAAATACAAAGTATTCCATAAGTGTTCCATAATAGTTATTTATCTCTTACCTCAAAAATAAAAACAATGGAACTTCAGTAACTACTGGATATTTAAAAGAAATCATTGTGTAATAATTAAACTATCAAAAGAACCTAAAATGATTAGTTATGCATAATGAACCAAGTTTGCAATATATTTTCATTATTTATTTTGCCCCCCTTTAATTTAGCTCTGAAAATTGAGCAATTTCTAAATCCCAGAACTTAAACTGCACACTGCTGACCCTAATTAGCTTTAACTGATAACAATTGTAAAACAATGCAGTCTATATATACCATCATTATAGCAGGGACTAGTCTTGTTGTTGTGGACTAAAGCCCAGATTGGTACAAAGGTCATTTAAAGGAATAGTTTACCCCCAAATTTTCTGCCCTTTAAATTGTTCCCAATGATCCATTTTACCTGATGAAGTGTATTAAATTGTTTACAAGTAGCTTGTTTATCAATATTTCAGCATTTGAAATAGCTGATTTAGCCATGGGTATCCCAACCTATACTGAAAGTTTCTATACTTAAAGGGACAGTCAAGTCCAAAAAAAACTTTCATGTTTTAAATAGGACATGCAATTTTAAACAACTTCCCAATTTACTTTTATCACCAATTTTGCTTTGTTCTCTTGGTATTCTTAGTTGAAAGCTAAAACTAGGAGGTTCATATGCTAATTTCTTAGACCTTGAAGACTGCCTCTAATCTGAATACATTTTGACCCCTAGAGGGCATTTGTTCACGTTTCATATAGATAACATTGAGTTCAAGCACGTAAAGTGACCTAGGACTGAGCACTGATTGGCTAAACTGCATGTCTGTCAAAACAACTGAAATAAGGGGGCAGTCAGCAGAAGCTTAGATACAAGATAATTACAGAGGCAAAACGTGTATTATTATAACTGTGTTGGTTATGCAAAACTGGGGAATGGGTAATAAAGGGATTATTTTTCTTTTTAAACAACAAAAATTCTGGTGTTGACTGTCCCTTTAAGTCCAGGCAATTGACAGGCTATATAAACACAGCCAGCAGAGGAAATTACACTTTAGGTGAGGTGTAGAAGAGATAGCTAATAAAAACAATTTTCCATTGTTATCTCTAAGTATTGAGCTTTGGTGTACAGACAAATATAAGATAAGGAAGCATGTGTATGTACACAGTGATAGCATAATGAGATCTGATTTTACCTGCAAGCTCAACCCATTGTAATAGACTGTGGTTATAAAGCACAAAAGCAGCTACTTTATATGCACAAATAAACCTGATACATTCTATACTCTGCAGCTGATATAACAAGTCATTGGAAATACATTAAAGGACAACTAAATGCAGTACCGTTGCATAATTAAAGTAAAAGTAAATGTATTGTTCCCACAAACAAATAATGTAAGGGATTCCTCATTTAACACTCTTTACAGTCGCTAACTTTGTTTTTTTTAATTAATTATTATTTTGTTTATATTTAATATTATTAGACTGTACCGTCTATTATGTTCCTACGCCCCCCCCCCTCATTTCCTGGTCTAGCTATATTTCAAGTAAGAGCAATCCCACCCGCTCTTACGAGTTCATCCGTGCGCGCTCCCGTGCAGCTACATCCACTGCGCATTCGTTAAAATATAAACTAAAATTCTGATTGATCCGATGTAACTATTTGCAATCGCGTTTGCCTGTTGTGGACAATGCGCATGCGTAGTTGAAGTTGTGGATGTGAAGTGAGGATATTCAGACGCCACTGGGGGACCAATAAGAATAGTAAAGACAATATTCGTAATTTCTAAATAATAATAAAAATTGGGATCCGGGCGGAGAGACGACGAAATAAATATTCAGATTAAAAGCTACCATTATAACCTTATTTGATCATAAAAAAACAAAACAAAAATTAAACTCTATTTTTATATGTAGTTTGCGTTGCAGCATAGAGGGGTTTCATACTTTACTTTCACTTTAACAAGGGCATCAAAAAAAGACAATGCAATAACACCTACTCTGAATTTAAAATAAGCAATAGATTTTTTTTTCTGGCACATTTGTTTTTTCTCCCATTTTCCGGCCCCCTGTATCATGTGACAGACATCAGCCAATCACAGACTAATATATGTATACTTAGCAGAAACAAAAAATAGAAGAGTGCTTATGGAGATGCCTAGATAGGTATCTCAGCTGATTGAGGTGCATAACCAACACAGTTATATTAATATACTTTTTACCTCTGTGATTACCTTGTATCTAGGAACCTTCTTCCAGCCCCTGATCACATGACTGTGACTGTTTATTATCTATGGTCTTAAATTTAGCATTGTTTTGTGCTAAATCTTAAATAACCCCCTGTGCCTGAACACAGTGTTATCTATATCAGTGATTTTTAACCTTTTTTTTGCCGTGGCACACTTTTTTACATTAAAAAATCCTGTGGCACACCACCATCCCAAAATTTAAAAAAAATCACACATTGTAGCCTAATACAGCATATATATATACACATACACACAAACACACACATACTGTATGTATTGTAATGTTATGCCATGCATCCTACAAACTACCCCTGCACTGGGAGTAAAAAACAAGCAAAGTTTAAAAAATATGTCACACGGTTGTCAGTCTGCCGTGGCACACCTGAGGATATCTCACGGCACACTAGTGTGCCACGGCACACTGGTTGAAAAACACTGATCTATATGGCCCACGTGTACTTTCTGTCTCTTTGTGTTGAAAAGAGATTAAAAAAGCCTGTGATAAGAGGCAGCCCTCAAAGGCTTAGAAATTAGCATATGAGCCTACCTATGTTTAGTTTAAACTAAGAATACCAAGAGAAAAAAGCAAATTTGATGATAAAAGTAAATTGGAAAGTTGATTAAAATTAAAAGTCCTATCTGAATATTGAGAGTTTAATTTATACTAGACTGTCCCTTTAAGGGGAAAAAAATATTGTACAGTATATTGTGCCTTTTAAGTCATTTTCCTCCTTACATTTATATGCTCTAATAGGAAGGAGGGGATGCCTAATAAGTTGTTTTTGTTACAGGCATATTAGAACATCAAGGGGATATGGTGATATCATGACACACAATTGTGATTAAAATATTTTTACAAAAGTGCAAGTTGTCTTTCCAGTGGAGAAAATCTCCACTAGTAATGTTATTTTTAAGGAAAATAAAACCTAACTTTTCTCATACATGAAAGAAATGCACCATGCAATTAAATCATTTTAAAGATAGAAAAAGTTATAACCTCAGTTAAAGGGACAGTAAATTTGAAATTAAACTTTAGTGATTCAGATAGATCATGCAATTTTAAACTACATTCCAATTTATTTATTTTATCTAATTTGTTTTGTTCTCTGGATATCCTTTGTTTAGAGTAATTAGGTAGGCTGATCAGAGCTTAGAAGCATGCACGTATCTATAGAAGTTTATGGCAGCAGTGTTTGCAACTATGTATAACATTGCTATAGACAGTGTTGTAAACACTGCTGTCAGATGACTAAAGACATGTGCACACTCCTGAGCTCACCTACAGGCCCATTTATCAAGCTCCGTACGGAGTTTGAAGGGCCGTGTTTCTGGCGAGTCTTCAGACTCGCCAGAAACACAAGTTATGAAGCAGCGGTCTAAAGACCGCTGCTTCATAACCCTGTCCGCCTGCTCTGGGCAGGCGGACAGAAATCGCCGGAAATCAACCCGATCGAATACGATCGGGTTGATTGACACCCCCCTGCTGGCGGCCGATTGGCCGCGAGTCAGCAGGGGGCGGCGTTGCACCAGCAGCTCTTGTGAGCTGCTGGTGCAATGTTAAATGCGGAGAGCGTATTGCTCTCCGCATTTAGCGAGGTCTTGCGGACCTCATCCGCAGTGTCGGATCAGGTCCGCAAGCCCTTTGATAAATGGGCCCTCTAGAATTATTCTTTAACAAAGAACTAAACATAATTGATAACTATAGTAAAATGGAAAGTTATTTAAAATGTAGTGCTCTATCCAATCCATTTAAAGGGACACTGTACAATAGATTTTTCTTTGCATAAGTGTTTTGCAGATGATCCATTTATATAGCCCATCTGGGAGTGTTTTTGTGAAAATGTACAGTTTTGCTTATTTTTATATACATTGTGCTGATTTTCAGACTCCTAACCAAGCCCCAAATTACCAGATGTATACTGATGTCTACAGACTCCTGCTTGCTCCTGTTTGTGTAATCTGTCTTTTCATATGCAGGGGAGGGGGGAGTGTCTACTCTTCTAACTTTCTCACCCCTTTCACTGGGTGTCCCAGCCTAACCTCATCACACAGTGCTAAATTGGAAGCTTCTAAGTAAGATTTTAAAAGGTTTTATACTGGATTTTTATATCAGTATCTGTGCACAGTCTTCTTTATAGTAGTGTCTATTACATGCAGTTATATGAAAATTGGTGTTTCATTTTGACTTTACTGTCCCTTTAAACTACTTGCACACAATATTCTCTTTGTACAATTGTTTAAAAATATATATATATATATATTTTTTTTTTTACGTGTTTAGCTGCTGAAAAAATATACTTTTTCTTTGCAGCCTGGTTTTTCACCTTCAATACAGCTGTAGGAGAACTGGAGCAATCAGTGATGAGAGAATACTGAGATTTGCAAAAGGCATTTTCTCCTAGTTTTAACTGAAATTGAGACCTATTTTTATGTTTTCATGCAAACATGTCTAAGTGTTGATCCATCATATGCCTGATGTAATTTATTTATAAGGTCACTTTAGCATAGTCCAAAAATTCCACGTCTGAAAATACATACAAGTGAAGATAGCAGGCTAAGGTGAAAGAACAACTGTGTTGAAAAATGATATAGTTATAACCACTTGGAAATTTAAATCACTTAATCCTAATCCATTTTGATCTGGATATAAAGTTGCACCAAACGTACTGTCAAGTCTTGTACCATAAAGTCAGATAAATTGTGTATTATTCAAAACCAATATATTACTCATTTGAGCCTGTGTTTAACCTGAAGGAAAACACTTCCTAAAAACTTTATTAGATTACCTCAAAATCAAATATTGGGCAATGTCAATGTGAAGCACTATCTTTATTTTTTTATGGTTTCCTATATTATATTTTCTTTTTTGTAAAGAAAAATGATTAGCAAAATCAATGTATTGCAATGATTTTAGATTTGTATCTTTGCAGTATTTTGAAAAGGACATTAGAGTATTTTTATTTATTTCTTCTGTTCATAAAATGGCATTTAAAAATGGATTACAGTTTTTGGGAAAAAAAATTACGTTCTTTTACTGATTTACGGTTCTGCTTATCAGCCAGTGAGAAATCAGTCCTTAAGGCACAGTTACATACTGACATGTACTTCCTGTAAGCATCAAATTAAACACATTTTAAATAACTTATATGCATGCAAAATATTTTCAAATGTTTAAATATTTATTTTCATGTGAATTACAGGAATATTTAGATTTCACTGTTGCTTAAATACTGAAACGTTCACAAAAATAATAATACAAGTAATACATATAGGCCTAAGTATGTGTTAAAACAATAATATAATAATGAGTAATTATCAGGTTGAAAGGGGATTTGTTTTTATCACAGCTTTACAAATGCAAAATCAGAATAATAAACATGCTTTCTCTCTAAAGGATCCTGTTAGAATTTGTACATTCTACAAACTAGAACTAGATTACACCTAAAGCTAAGCTTTGTGACAAAAGTAAATTAAATAAAGTTTGATTTGAAAAAACTTTATGTATAGAGTACAAAAAAATAAACAAATAACGTTTGATACTGATTGTTGAAAGCTCCATTAAATGACTTATTTCTGTTTTATTGTAATTGTAGTAAAGCAGATCCTCAATCATCTAATAATATTAATAATAGGCACCCAATGAAAACATGCCTGATGTGAAACAATCAAAGACTATCTGACAGGTGTGCAATTTAAAAAATAAAATTCAATCAGCTTTATTGAAAACAAAAAAACAAATAAAGTGCAATTTAAATTTTAGCTGGATGTCAGCAATTGATCTCTTCTCTGTGCCACGATAGAGGGATCAAATACTCTTTGTACGCTAATTGTCACCAAAAATGGGAACACACATAATGAATTTCTTGTGTGAAGCACGCATGTACTGTATGTCATGAGGGTAGTGGCTTTTTAAGTAGATGAAAATCTAAATTGCAAAATGAACCAAATTAATTATAAACCACAGACCACTTTTCTTTCTTTCTTTTTTTTTTAAGTAGTGTGTTTCTAGACATGACAAACATCTATTGTAACTATAACATTCACATCTGAGAACGTTCTTTTCCTTAAAGGGAGAGTACACTGTAAAATTGTTTTTCCATAAATGTATTTTAAATGACTTGTTATACCAACTGCAGAGTATAAAATATTTGAGAAACTGCATTTTCGGGTTTATTTGTGTATCTGAAGTAGCTGGTTTTGTGCTTTGAAACCACAGCCTATTACAATGGGTTGAGCTTCAGGTAATATCAGATCTCATTATGTTATCACTTTCATGTACACAGACTTGCTTCCTTATCTTATATTTGTCTGGAACACCAAAGGACAATACATAGAGAGAACAATGGAAAATTATAATTGTATTACTTAACTATCATGCCCCCACTGAGGGTTTAATCTCTTCTGCTAGCTGTGTTTACTTAGGCTTTTCAATAGCATATACGCAAGTATCAAAACTTTCAGTATAGGTTGGGAAACCACAAGCTAAATCAGCTATTTCAAATGCTGAAATATGAGTAAAGGAGCTACTTGCAACCAATTTAATACACTCTAGCAGGTAAAAAGGATCATTGGGAATAATTTAAAGGGGAGAAAGTTTTTGGGTGAACTGTCCCTTTAATTTATGTGCAATTCAGGTTTGCATGGATCACTTTTTTGCATACCCTGTATGATGCAAACTAATCTATTGCTGACGCAATGCAAGACACTGCTAGATCTCTAACCAGTCTTGCTGTTTAAAATTTGGGGAGTCTGTTAAAGGGACACTGAACCCAAAATTTTTCTTTCGTGATTCAGATAGAGCATGACATTTTAAGCAACTTTCTAATTTACACCTATTATCAAATTTTCTAAATTCTCTTAGTATCTTTATTTGAAATGCAAGAATGTGAGTTTAGATGCCGACCCATTTTTAGTGAACAACCTGGGTTGTTCTTGCTGATTGGTGGATAAATTCATCCACCAATAAAAAAAAATGCTGTTCAGAGTTTTGAACCAAAAAAAAGCCTAGATGTCTTCTTTTTCAAATAAAGATAACAAGAGAATGAAGAAAACATATGTAATAGGAGTAAATTAGAAAGTTGCTAAAAATTGCATGCTCTATCTAAATCATGAAAGAAAAAATGTGGGTTCAGTATCCCTTCAAGAACATATCTAGATATGATCTACATGCCTATGCATTACAAAAACTCTTAATGAAACCATGCTAGCTTTTGTTTAAAGCATTTCTAATACACGTGTCCTAATGTATTGATGTGCATTTCAACTGTGACAGGAATGTCCCTTTAAGTGCAGCATTCTCACAAGAAAAATGTAACAATACATTGAATCCTTTTATAATTACAGTTAAAGGATACCTATCACCTACTGTGATAAACACAGTGTAGGAATGACCTTTATCTTTCCATTAAAGGGAGTAGTTTCATCCGAAACTACATACTATATACACCTTGAGTTTTTAGGAAAGGCATGCAGCAAATGTTCTTTTGTGAGTGTCAGTATTCTGTCATATTTTGTTTTGGATCTGCTGTAAAGCAGCTGGCACAATATATTATGTGTGATATTTTAATTAAAGAGACATCAAAGTCATTTTGTATACTCGAATAGCTTATGTCAGCAATTTAAGGGACAGAAAACCCCAAAAATGTATTTCATGAATTGGATAGAACATACAATTTGAAACAACTTTCCAATTTACTTCTATTATCAAAAGTGCTTCATTCTCTTGTTATCGTTTGCACTACTGGCAGCTGGCTGAACACATCTAGTTAGCCAATCACAAGAGACAAATGTGTGCAGTCGCCAATCAGAATCTAGCTAGGATATGCGCGTATTCTTTTTCAATAAGGGATACTAAGAGAACGAAGCATATTTGAAAATAGAAGTGAATTTAAGTGTCTTAAAATTACATGCTCTATCTGAATCATGCAAGTTTAATTTTGACTTTCCTATCACTTTAAGCATTGCATTGCAAAAAGATCTGCATACAAAATACATGTTTTAAAAGTATATAGAGTCTTTTTGTTAGTAAAATGCACAGGGTTTTTCTGGTCATGAACTGACCCCTTGAAAAACTTATTGAGTATGTTTTTCTAATCTCCTTTGTTGTAGCTAATTAGGGACGAGCTCCTGCACTGATTAAGTTAACTCAGTGTAAAATGTTTTAGGGTCAGTGTCCTCAAGTCTGCAGTATGCACTCCAGCCTCTCTTAGAGGTCAGTGGGACAACTGCACTTGATGCAGAATAAAAGTATATTGCAAGGTCTTCTTTACTAGACATAGAGAGAGATATTGTATGGATAATTCGATTTGCAGATTGACATCCTTTAAAATTAAACTTAATATTCAGTGGGAAAAAAAAATTCTATCTCTATTTTATCTTAGGCAACTGTGTGGCTGAATTGTGCAGCAGCATCCCAAATATTACTAAATCAGAACAATAAGAAATTAACATTTTTTTCCCACTTGACAGTTTCTGAACTATTAGTGAATATTTAGTTTCCAAATTCCCTTTTTCCAAAAAGTTGCTATGTATTACAAAAGATCAATGCAGCAAGATCTCTGTTAACTGCAAATGGTTAAAATATAACAAAAATAAACTGATACATTTCATTTGTTTGAATTTTTGCTCACATGATTAATCATTTATATATGTATATATATATATATACTGTATATATATATGTGTGTGTGTGAAACACACATTTATAATTATTACATAATTTACAAATAGACAAAGTGCGCAGCAAGTAAATTGATAAACCAATAAAGTAAACTGAAAAACAAAATACCTCTCTAATACCTCTTTAAACAATAACAATTTAACTATTTATAAACCAATTTTTCTGGTTCCTAAAAAACGTATAAGACTTCTTACAATATTTAGCTGTACTAATGTATAGCTTTTGGAAGGATTATGTTATTTGTATGTGAGTTTTTTGTATTTTAAACAATTTGATATTCTGTAAAATACTGGAATTACTTGACTTTATAGTTTAACACTTCGGTTGCCATACCAGGTTGCAACATATTGCTATGGTGACTAAAGAGTTCGTAAAATACTACCTAAGTGGGAAAATACTAGTAACAAGGTATTATCATGGATAAATATATTTTGACACTGCTTATATCAATCATCAAGCTGTAATCATGACATCTATTAAACATACCACTGGGGTTAGTGTAGTTGAATATAAATTTAAGACACAATATAAGTTAAGAGTTGCAGATTCCAATCAAGTAACTTTTGTATAAGTCATGGATCATGGTATGATTACACAGGTCATATTGTACTAATAAATATAAAAAAAATCTATATCTATCAATCGAGATATATATATATATATATATATATATATATATATATATATATATATATATGTGTGTGTGTGTGTGTGTGTGTGTGTGTGTGAATGATCTCACCTTTATAATAAAAATATATAAATACATTTTTTAAATATTACTTTCAAGAATAGTGATGCTTAATGAAATGTTTGTTTAACAGTAGAATAATATAATAATGTAATAATAATGTATTATTATAAATCAAAATAACCTAACCACAACATTGGGACACTGAAGAAAAAAAATAAAGCATCACATTTACAACATTGACAACAGTATATTTTGCTCTTTATGATGTTTCACATATAGAGATAAAATGCTTCAACCACACACATTCCTATCTGGATATCCCATTCTGTACAAGTCATAAATAAAAATGAAATAGACATCTGATAAATATAATACCCCAGGGCACTAGTGCATATGTTCATACTTTTTATAAGGGTTTAGCAGACAGTTATAATGCACGTTTTTATGGACATAGGTTATAGATCTTCTCTTATGACCTACAAAACCCAGCAACAAAGTTAAGTAAAACTTACCAGACAAACGCAGGAGATACATGGGTTATCCGTGATAAATGGAATCTGTAAAGTTTCTCCTTCATTTTCACATTTGGCCACAGATCCTTAGAGAAGAGAACCAGGTGATCATTTACCATCCCAATATAAACAACATCAGCTTTTTATTAATAAGTAAATACTTTGAAATGTGATGAGCTGTCCTTAACTCCCCTAGTTTTATTGTAAGACCACAGGGACCAGAATATTTAGAGAAGATATATTTGTAAAAAGCTCAGGTTTTACAACACATGTGATAAATTTTTATGAGAAACTTGAAGATGTAATTACAGTTGTCTTAAAAGACTCCATTGAACCAATTATAGGCCTATTTTTAAAAGGACCACTGCCTGATTTTACATTTCAAGGATCAGTATGCAGTTAAATTCTAGTAGGATACTTTGTTTTATTTTTCTAAACAACAGTATAGAACAATTCAATATTAGTATGCTCAGATTAATGAAGGGTAAGGAAAGGCATCTGATCAGAGCGTTCATTTAATAGGATGTGTACTGTATATATCATCTGGGGCTCAGACACATTGCTTTAATAACTATGCCAAGCTGACTGATCTATGGTAACTTTCAATTACTTAGGAAAACACATCCTGTCAACAAAAGGTTCATGTTTCTAGTTATTACAAGTTGTATTCTGCTCATATGTCGCTTCCACAAGTATAAGGAAGTATTTAGTTAAATAAGGGGGCACTTAGGACAGAAGATATCTCTTGGCCTGACATATTCTGATGATATATAACCTTTTATAGTCCATCAAGAACTCATTTTAACAGCCAAGAAGAGGCAAAGCTATATCCTATAACAACCTCTCCTCCCTAGTCTTTATTCTCTATGATAAGATTAGTATTATCTCTGTTTCAAATCACTTTTTGAAATTCAACGCTGTTTGCATTTATTAAGAGTTGAACTTGGTTTTCTTTTATGCACCTGGTGTCAGTAAGGCATGCCTTTT
Source organism: Bombina bombina (assembly GCF_027579735.1). Taxonomy (NCBI): domain Eukaryota; kingdom Metazoa; phylum Chordata; class Amphibia; order Anura; family Bombinatoridae; genus Bombina; species Bombina bombina. The sequence continues at coordinate 516,469,482 of NC_069503.1, read as the reverse complement.
AAAAATGGCTTTGGTCCTCCTCACCTGTCTTTAAACATGTAATTATATCCAGCAGTCATTCTCATTTACTATATAAGATATTCCCCTTCAATTAAATACAAGCAAAAAGGTGAGACCCACAGGGCAAATCTCTTGCAACAAGGAGAACAACTCTAGAACAAATATAAGGGTCCAGCCACCTGTCTAAGATAACTGAAGTGCAGTTTATCAGTCACTATGCTGATGGGAGGGATCTTTAAAAATGGACAACAACCACAAATTTGCAACAATAAAAAAGTGGGAATGTGAACCATGCTACTATTATTATAGCTTGACACAACTCCTTAATAAAAAATAATAATTATTATAATATTAATATATGGTGAAACGTGTCACTATTGGTAACCAGTCGCCAATATGTGTGTGTGTCTATATATATATATATATATATATATATATATATGTGTTTGTGTATATATATATATATATATATATATATATATATATATATATGTATATATGTGTGTGTGTGTGTGTGTGTGTGCATATATATATACACACACACACGCACAAAGGATGTCCTGTTAGTTAATCATGTCAGCTGCAAAATAAATTACTATAACTGTTACATATTTTACATCCATCTAATACAAATATTTATCATCTATCCAGTAAGACCAGATTCCATGTCAAATATATCATAATGTATACTTCCTAAATGAATGTGTGTCTATATATATATATATATATATATATATATATATATATATATATATATATATATATATATATATATATATATAAAATATATATAAATAAATATATATATATATATACATATAAATATGATATGTAACGTTTTTATTGAAATATACTAACAGAGAATGTTTCTACCTGTCAAGAATGAAGATCCCAGAGACATCCGAACAAAAGTGCTGAACAGGAAAACCCATGTAGTGAATGTTATAATCCCAGGAGAGGTGGCACACATTGCCAGGGACTTGCCACTGGTAGAGCAGCAACTGCAGTGCATGGTCCCTACAGCTCTAGGTTCCCCTAGAGTCACTGAGTGAATAGACAGGAGGCAGCACAGTCACCTAGCTGCTGCTAACTGCTCAGTGCTGCTGAGCTACTGCTGCGGGAGCTGAGGACAAGGGGGGGTGATCAGAGGAGGGTCCTAGTGCTGGTGCTGCTGCTGTTGGATAGACTGCTATTGCTACTATTACTCTTTGGGTTGGCTTCCGTTTCCTTTATTTTCTTCCTCAGCACCCCTCCTCCTATTTTTTTTTTTCTATTCCCAACACACAAGCGTGCCTAAAATCCTCCTGAGCCTGATGCAAATGCGGCTGCTGGTGCATGTGTGCAGACAGCCGGTGCTGCTGATCCTATCATGATCACTCATCAGACAAGGCAGGTCAGAGACCTCTTAGACAAAGGGCTGAACCTGGACCGCACCTTGCCTGCTCAGTACTTGCCCACATACAGCAAGCAGGAGAGCAGCGCACCTCTGGACTTGCAATGTCACCATCTAATCTGAGAAAAGTTTTTTTTTTGTCTCATCATTACAGAGCTTCATCCAGCCAGGTGCTTTATCTTGATCTTTATATTATCTCTTGTATTCCCTTGTCATCCTAAACACATCTGCTCCCTCACTTTAAGACAAATAATAAACTATTTTTATATCTGTTTCTACAACTCTTACCTCTTCTTTCTTTTTGCACACTGTATTTTTATTTTTTTTTACAAATTTCCTTTCAGCTACTCTCATAGCATCCACTTGCATCCATTTCTCCTCTTGTTGCTTTTAGTTTTATTACATTTTCACACGGTCTCTATAATTCCAAGTGCCCTTTCTCAAGCTAGACTCAAATTCTTCTTTCACTTGCACAGCATTGCTCTTTGTTGAATTACATATTTTTTTTGCACGCAATCTCTGCAATTCTGGTGGTTTTAAACCTTCCCTATCAACAGTTACAAATGGTCTAATTCCTTCCGTCTGCCCCTCTCTATATATTGGCCCATTTCCTTCTCTACAATATCTATTGCTTTCTTTGCTCTACATTTTAAAATGTACACTCTGTCCTCCTTTAAACTTGATCAAAACCGTAATTTTCCCATAGCTGTACTTTATTAGTTTCTCTTGCAGAACTTCTTTATTTCGTGCTGATTTCTTTTCATTCTCTCTGTCTCCCACAGTCCTGGGTGCAAGATATGAGCACAGCCTGTTCAGATCTCTATCCACAAATCAGTAATTCCCAGTATAACACATCAGACAGACAAAGCTGCTGCCAGTGCTCCAACAATCCCGTGGGCGGTGAAGTTTATCCTGCTAGTTGCTTTGTTTATGCCCATTATTTATATGTTTATTTATATGCATTTTTACATTCAAACACCCAAATCAATTTACCCCAAAACAGGCTGTTTAATTAGAAATGGTTAAAAAGATAACAAGTCCCAGCAAAGAAAAAAACATACAGTGCTGCTTTTAATTAAATACATAAATCCACATATCTGTTCTGTTTCCAAAACAGCATGCTTTTTTCATTAACCATTCTTTATTGTGTAGTCATGAAACATCCCTCACTAACTAGGTATCTAGATGCACTCTCAGTCTTTCAGATATAATCCATAAATTAGTACGAGAAACTATTTCACTGGTGTATATAAAAATACATGTGAGTGTGTGGGTGATAATTATGGGGGATGTGGTAGGAAAATGATTTGCAACGGGATCAGCATTGGTATTTTGCTGTAATATGTACACGAGTCTAGATATTTAGCTAAGCAGAAGAGCAGTTTAAGCAGCCTGGTGTAATAACTCACATTTGTTATTTACTGAATACAAAAGTCTATTCGGCCGGATCTATATATCTAGCCTCAATGTAATAATGTGGAAGAGAGCTGTTTGGATACGTCCGGATCCCCCCATATAAAATAGTGACAGCCGTGTAGCCCAGCAGGCAGCGGCGGCAGGCAGACCCTCTCTCGGCTGCTCTGACCTGATCGGGGTCAGATAAAGACACTGATGAGAGACTTATGCAGACGAGACAGTCTGCTAGACTGACCCCTTCTCCAGCCCTGCCTTGATGTGCTCTGATCCACCTCCTCCCTTAGGCATCAGTTTCAGTGAAATGAACTCATTAGTCTGTTAGTTATTATGGATGTTTGCAGGACTTCCCCCTCATTCATTGACTGGTGTCTCCTCCTTCTTACACGTCTGGGAGACACCAGTCATTGGGACACGGGGGAGGAGAAGTACATGAGAGTGCCCACCTTCCATTAAATGCTGCTTCTGTTCTACAGAATAAATCAGGGGGAGGGAAAAGGAGGGTTGTAAAGAAATCCTAACGCTACAATTGCAGTGTGTCAAAATAAATACTTGAAACATCCCACTGTCGTTAATTTTATTTCGTTCATAAATAAATCTGTGTTGCTTAAGGTCACAATTATCATAATATTTACAATATGAAATTGATTGAGTTAAATGTCTGCAATTATTTTGCTCTGATTTGGGCTTTTGTCAGTAACTACTAAAGAATTAAGATTTGTCTATAACATTCTTACTTTAACAGAGTAAGTTCGTTAATTGATACCAGTCCATATAGTTATACATTTTTTTACAGATGTTTTTTTAATATATGTTACTGCAGATATGTACTTCCATTGACAAGACCCAATCAAGGTATTTTGGGAGAATTCAAACAAACTCACACTTTCTCCTTATTTAACACACACACACACACACACACACACTTCATACACTCCTTATTACACACACACACACACTTCATACACTCCTTATTACACACACAGACTTCATACACTCCTTATTACACACACACACTTCATACACTCCTTATTACACACACACACTTCATACACTCCTTATTACACACACACACTTCATACACTCCTTATTACACACACAGACTTCATACACTCCTTATTACACACACACACTTCATACACTCCTTATTACACACACACACTTCATACACTCCTTATTACACACACACTTCATACACTCCTTATTACACACACACACTTCATACACTCCTTATCACACACACACACTTCATACACTCCTTATTACACACACACACTTCATACACTCCTTATTACACACACACTTCATATACTCCTTATTACACACACACACACACACACACACAGATAAAGACACACACACACACACACACACACACACACATTTAAAGACACACACACACACACACACTTTTGATATATTCCTTATTACACACACATATTTTATATATTCCTTATTATACACACACACACATATTGTATATATTCCTTATTACACACACGCATATATTTCATATAGACCTTAATACACACGCACACAAATATTTAGTATACTCCTTATTACACACATATTCAATAATATACTCATTTTTATTACACACATAAACACCTATTTCATAGACTCCTTATTACACACACATTTCATATGCTCCTTATTACAAACACACATATTTCATAGACTCCTTATTACACACACACACATTTCATATGCTCCTTATTACAAACACACATATTTCATAGACTTCTTACTACACAAACACACACACATATATTTCATATATTCCTTATTACACACAGACACACACTAATATATTTCATATACTGTAAATCTTAATACACAGTATACTCATTACACACACACACATATATTTCATATACTCCTTATTACACACACACACACACGTCATATGCTCCTTATTACAAACACACCTATTTCATATACCTCTTACTACACAAACACACACACATATATTTCATATATTCCTTATTACACACAGACACACACTAATATATTTCATATACTGTACAATACACAGTATACTCATTACACACACCTATTTCATATAATCCTAATTACACACACACACATTTCATATACTCCTTATCACACACACATCTTTTATATATTCCTTATTACACTTTATTTTCTGTTTGTTGGTTTTATTTAAGAACTGCAGCACAATAAAGTAAAAAACAAACAAACAGAAGAAAAACAATGTGGTCTCTAGAAATCTTATTGTATTGTAATGTGGGTAATAAGCTATAAAATATGCAGGTGGGGCATCCTCTCTACTGTAGACTACATAGGCAGACGGAAGTAATTAATTTTAAATGTAAACATGTCTTGACATAAAAGCTTTGAAAATTAAACAAAAGGGATTTACCATAGCACCCCAGGATGTAACTGGGTAACAGTCAGTTTAGGAAAAGGGATACTGTTAAAGAGCTGACAACTCTTTTAAAATATTGTACAGTGAGCAATAATTTGCATATCTGATGATGTCACATTGATGGTGAATTAACATCATTGCTGGAGGAAATTGATGACTGTTATAAAGCAATATACAACTTGCCTTTTTGACAATACAAGCATTAAAGGGATACTAAACCCTTTTTTTTCGTTCTTTCCTGATTCAGATAGAGGATGCAATTTTAAGCAACTTTCTAATTTAATCCTACTATCAATTTTACTTTGTTCTCTTGGTATCTCTTGGTAACTGGCCCATTTTTGGTTCAGTACTCTGGACAGCACTTGCTGATTGGTGGCTACATTTAGCCACCAATTAGCAACCACTATCCAGGTGCTGAGCCAAAAATGGACTGGCTACTAAGCTTAGATTCCTGCTTTTTTCAAATCAAGATTCCAAGAGAACAAATAAACATTGATAATATGAATAAATTAGAAAGTTACTTAAAATTGCATGTTCTTTCTCAATCATTAAAAAAATATATTGTGTTTCATATCCCTTTAACTGAATACAGTATAATTTTCTTTTTTTTATTGCTCATAATATGCTCATTAATAACAAGAAAATCATCTAATATGGCAAGAGAGTTAATGATGGCTAAAAAAACATTTGGATCAATCGAAAATAAACAGAAATATTACACATTTTTACGATTAGGAACATAAATATTTTGAGACATAATTTCATTTACAATATATTTTAGATTATTGATGCATTATGATAACACTACAAGTAGTATAAAAATACTAATTTTGATGATTTAAAAAAAAAAAAAAGAGAGAATGGTGAGTCTTTAATATTTCACCTGCTGTATATTTGAATGATGTGTTGATTTCTGGAAGAGATTGTCATAGATTTGATTTATCTTCCTAACCTATATCAATTTGATTTAGTGTTTTTTGGTATTTCAGACCTAAAGGGATATGAAACTCAACATTTTTCTTTCATGATTCAGATAGAGCATGCGATTTTAAACAACATAACATCAATGTTTTATTCGTTCTCTTAGTATCTTTTGTTGAAAAGCAGGAATGTGTGCTTAGGAGCCGGCCATTTCTGGAGCCCTATATGGCAGCAGTTTTGCAAGTATGTTATACTTTTGCGAGAGCACTAGAGGGTAGCACTGATTCCTGTCATGTAGGGCTCCAGATGCCTACCTAGGTATCTCTTCAACACAATATCATGGGAGCAAAACAAATTTGATAATATAAGAAAATTGGAAACTTTTTTTTAAAAATTAAACGCTCTGCCTGAATTATAAAATATATTTTTTGGGTTTCATTTCCCTTTAAAGGACCATTAAATACAGTACAATTTAATAAATGCACAATATAAAGACAATACAATAGCCTTACTTTGAATTTGAATTGAGAAGTATAATATTTTCTGGCAAATTTCAAACTGAATCCAATTTTCCATCACCCTGTATTATATGACAACCATTAGCCAATCATAAAATGCATATAGGAATTTACTGTGCACTTTTGCACATGCTCAGTAAGAGATGAAGCCTCAGAAAGTGTGCGTATAAAAACAGTGTGCTCGTTTTGATAAAGGAAGTATATTGGATTTTTTTTTTAAATTGCATGCTTTATCTAAATCATGAACCTTTAAAGGGACAGTCTAGACCCAATACATAAGTTTAATTAATTATTGTTGCATACCAGAGAAGCATCTTGCAACCGGTCCCACAACTATAAGCTTGTAAAAAGTAGATGAAGTATTTCAATATTTATCGTTTGTTAGGTGCCAAAAATGTCCACAAAGCTCTGCTAACCTATTGCGTGTATATTTTGGTATAAATAAAGGAAAGGAGCTGCTAAAACTTCAATTTTATTTAAAAAATCTTAAAAAGTTAACTTTTTAAGATTTTTGAAATAAAATTGAAGTTTTAGCAGCTCTGTTCCTTTATTTGTACCTGCAGCAATGGAGATTGCTATTGTGAGCACTAGCTGTTGTTTATGAAGAGATTATACAATTGCACAGTACTGTCTGGTTCGGGTGACTTTTGGATCGGGACACGCCAGTCCAGACTTATAAGCTGCATTGATTCCACGTATGTGTTTATGGAACAGAATTTATTGTCACTAACTTGTTTAACTGAGGAATTAGGGCATTTGAGAGTCATAAAAACCTCTTTAGTTGTTTATCATATATTTTGGTATGTTAAGTTTCTCCAATCATAATTCACTTTTCCTATTTGCAAACACTTATTTGTGCATGTGCAATTTGAAATAGATAACTGAAAAATATTAAACGTGCACTGCTAACTTGTCATACAAGAAAACCAACTGGACAAAAAGAAAGCTGTAGGCCGAGAATGGCGGAAATTTGTGGATGCTAACAAACGATGATTACTTAAAAGTTTCATGTACTTCTTACAAGCTTATAGATTTGGAACCCGTTGCAAGATGCTTGTCTGGTATGTAACAATAAGTAATAAAGAATAAGAATTGGGTCTAGATTGTCTCTTTAATTTTGACTTTAGTGTCTCTTTACAGGGATATGAAAGTAAAAATTAAACTGTGATTTAGATGAATATGTCATTTAAAGACACTTATAAATTTACTTTGTTTGCTTGTTATCCTTTGTTGAAAGGCACATGCACATATTCTCAGCAGCAGCAATGTACTACACGGAGCTAGCTGGTTATTAGTAGTACAGGAGAACAAAAAAGTACAGGCACTACTTGGTTAGTGAAAAACGTTAAAACATCCATTTATTTGAAGTATAAAAAAACATACAGTGTTCCCAAACAGAGGGCAGGCAAGCATACAGGGCCAGTCTTACACATTTCACGCCCCTAGTGGCGCTTATTCATAGTAGTCTATGAATAAGCGCCACTAGGGGGTGTGAAATGCGTAAGACTGGCCCTGTATGCTTGCCTGCCCTCTGTTTGGGAACACTGTATGTTTTTTTATGCTTCAAATAAATGGATGTTTTAACATTTTTCACTAACCGAGTAGTGCTTGCACTTTTTTGTTCTCCTGTACTATATACGGCCTGATCCTACGTTTTGCTACGGCACTCCGGGTATTTTGGTGGCAGATTTCTTTTTTTACTGAGGAGTTCTCTTTCCTCGATTGCACAGACCAGTGGTTTGGACCGTGTTCCGGATACCCCTCTTACTCACTGGTGATTAGTAGGTACACACATTGGTCTCTTGTTATTGGCTCATAAGATGTGATTAACTAGTTTCCAGACTTTAACTATTCAAGAGTTAAGCACACAGTTATATGTGAGCAATAGAGTACAGGTAGCCCTCAGTTTACGCCGGGGTTAGGTTCCAGAAGGAATGGTTGTAAATCGAAACCGTTGTAAATTGAAACCCAGTTTATAATGTAAGTCAATGGGAAGTGAGGGAGTTAGGTTCCAGGCCCCTCTCAAAATTGGCATAAGTAACACCTAATACATTATTTTTAAAGCTTTGAAATGAAGACTTTAAATGCTAAACAGCATTATAAACCTAATAAAATAATCACACAACACAGAATATATAATTAAACTAAGTTAAATGAACAAAAACATTTGCTAAACAGCATTATAAACCTAATAAAATAATCACGCAACACAGACTTTACTTGCATTTTTCTGCAAACAGTTCTTTCGATGCATTCCAATCTGGACTTATTTATAGGCTGACTATATTGCCGCTTTAAAAAGGGACACATATGAAAAATACATATTTCAGGGCTGTTTAAAGAAATGGTTTTGTATAAGAACCCTCACATATGTATTTTTCATATGTGTTCCTTCTTAAAGCGGCAATATGGTCAGCCTACTTATTTATAGACAGGAAGATCTTGTTCCTTTGCAAGCTGCTCAATAGCTCAGGTCTGGTTAAACTGATTAATTTCAGCTTGCTTGGCTTGCATATCTTTGCTGCAAACACAAGCAGGCAGCTCCACCTACTGGCTATTTTAATCAATGCACTGCTTCTCATTGCTTTTCAATAGCAGTCACATAAATGAAAAAAAAGGTTGTTATTCTGAAACCGTGCAAATTGAACCGTTGTAAACCGAGGGACATCTGGATTTTCTTTTTTGCACTTTTTTGTCCATTTAATATTTAATTTTAGTAATTTTACACTGGCTTTGCAATATGTAAACTCAGTGCAAAGTAGATAAAACAACAACAAATCAGGTTCCAAGGACTTTCTTAGAAAGCAGTAGCGGACCTACTCAACAGAGGGCCCTGGTGCAAACTTTTTTTTTGACCCCCCAAAGGTAACTCAGTAGTAAGCAATAGTAATAATATGCATGCTGCTTTGTATAATACTTTTGAAGATAGATTAATAGATAGATAGATAGATAGATAGATGGACCTACAACCTGCGCTAATAAAAGGCTCCCTTGCATTAGGATTGCACACATTCTGCACACACCTATGTATAGACTGGCTGCTATGGGTACCCCAGCACTTGGGCCCTGGTGCCCCCACACCTGCTGCACAATAGTGATGTCCCGAACTGTTCGCCCGCGAACGGCTCACAGCGAACATAGGTTGTTCGCGTTTGTGGGCGAACACATGGCGATGTTCGATCCGCCCCTATGTGTCATCATTGTGGAAACTTTGACCCTTTATGTCACAGCCGCCTGACACATTAGAGCCAATCAACATCAGACACTCCCTCACAGACACTCCCAGCTACTCGGAATCCGCCATTTTAGACTCATAACGACCTTGCTTTTTTAATGAGAGGACGTGTTGTGTTTTTGCTCCTGACATTAATAGGAAAAACATAGCTAGGCTAGTGTATTTACAGTCCAGAAGGACTCCACTCATCTCTGCTGCAAGCACAGCACCCCAAAAAGCCCTTTTTAGGGCTATATTTCGTGCCGTTTTTTTTTTTTTTTTTTAATTAGCATTTGCCTGGCTTTCAGCTGTGTGTTTAAGGCTCACAGCATATGCTGTGACTACTGCCACCACTGATATCTCCCTAACAACATTAGTTTAAATTTAACTAACCCAAAAATATAATTATTTTTCTAGTGTAATTTTTTTTCATTTTCTATCAGGCCAGTGTCACACAGCATATACTCTGGTTCATTGCTCTGTGCCAGCCAGCAGCCAGCAGTGTTAATATCCGTTTATAAAATTATTTTTAATTTAAAAAAAAAAAACACAAAAAAATATTTTTCTAGTGTAATCTAATTACATTTACTATCATGACTGTGTCTGTCAGGCTCACTCAGCATTAATATACCTCTTTTTTTCCAGTCTTTTGGTTAATTGGTCTGTGCCAGGCAGCCACCCAGCACTCATATCTATTTTTCTTTCACCTTAATTTTAATATATAAAAAAAAAAAGTTTAAATTTGTTTGCTAGTGTAATCAAATCTAATTTTCTATCCGGCCTGTGTGTTTTGCTGACATAGAGAGCCTACTGTGTTTACTTGCTGCCCTCCCTAGTCTATGAGCCACGACTCATATGTGTTTAACCTTTTTTTAATTCCCCCCCAAAAAAATAATTTCAATCATTTTTCTAGTGTAATCTAATAGTATTTTCTATCAGGCGTGTGTGTATCCGACATACATAGCCTACTGTTTTTAATAGCTGCCCTTCCAAGGCTATCAGCCACGACTCACATGTATGTGCTTAACCTTTTTCTTAAAATTTCCAAAAAAAAGTCTTTAAATCATTATGCTAGTGTAATCTAATTGTATTTTCTATCAGGCCTGTATCTAACTGTCTATCTGACTTACACAGCATACTGTTGTTATAATTGCTGCCCTACGTAGCAGCCAGCCAGTGCGACCACTCATAGAGTCATATGTGCATTGCACTTCTTAACATAATTTTAATATTAAAATCTAAAATTTTAAAATATTTTGCTAGTGTAATGTAACTTAATTTTCTATCAGTCCTGTGTTTTTGTCACTTACACAGCATACTGTGTTAAATTACTGCCCTACCTACCATCCACGACTCATATCTACCAGCCTGTCTGCCAGGCCCAAGTAGCCAATTAGTGGCACCAATCACAATTCTTGTAACAGTAATAAAAAAAAAAAAAAAACCATAATTTTTTGGACTGCAAATATTCAGTCTCCTAGGGCCATTGAATTTCATTTACCTCCTGCCTGCCACTGCCAGCCTTTTGTGCCAGGCCGTCTAGCCAACTATTTACACCAATCATAATTGTTGTCACAGTCAGACAGTATAGTTATTAATTTAAATAAAAAATTTTTTTAGTGTTGATCTTAACCCTCAGTTTGCTCGTGCCTTTGAATTGCACTTTTCTACAGCCTTCCAAGCCTGTGTGCCAGGCCTACTTCAAAAATATTTACACCAATCATATTTGTTGTGACAGTATTCTAATAATTTAAAATTAAAATTTTTGGTAATAGTTGCTGTGATTTGAATCGTCAGTTTGCTGGTGCCATTGAAACGCACTTTCCTCCTGCCTTGCAGCCTGCTGTGAGCCAGGCCCCCACCTAGCCAATTGTTGTCAGCAATCATATTTCTGTTAACAGTATTGCAAAAATTGTCAATCATCACTGTTTAGACTGTCAGTAATCAGTCTCCTAGTGTCCGGGACCCTCGTATTAAAAAGGCCTGAGCATAAATAAGTGTGACGGCTGTGTAATCAATTTTTTTTTCTAAATTCACGGTTGCAAATAATGATCTGTGGGTTTCTAAAATCAATGCCTTTACTGTAATCTTTTATTCAAAAGGATGACAGTACTACCAAAATACAGCCAATGAAGGGCCTTAGGAAGACTGAGCCAAGGTTGGATTGTAGTATTTGGTTAGGCTAATCATGATGGCCATGTAGACCACCACCACCGAGAGTCCTGGAAGTAACAGGGATGATGAGATGAAAGAGCTAAGAATAGTAGAACTTGAAACAACAGAGTTAGCCATGGGTGTTAGTGCAAAACCGCTTGGCTTTTTTTTGGCTTTGGGTGCGGCTATTCATGCAGGCCATATAGAGCTGACAACATTCAGTGTCGTATCAGCTATTAAACTAATAAGAACAGTACTACCAAAATACAGCCAATGAAGGGCCTTAGGAAGACTGGGCCAAGGTTGGATTGTAGTATTTGGTTAGGCTAATCATGATGGCCATGTAGACCACCACCACCGAGAGTCCTGGAAGTAACAGGGATGATGAGATGAAAGAGCTAAGAATAGTAGAACTTGAAACAACAGAGTTAGCCATGGGTGTTAGTGCAAAACCGCTTGGCTTTTTTTTGGCTTTGGGTGCGGCTATTCATGCAGGCCATATAGAGCTGACAACATTCAGTGTCGTATCAGCTATTAAACTAATAAGAACAGTACTACCAAAATACAGCCAATGAAGGGCCTTAGGAAGACTGAGCCAAGGTTGGATTGTAGTATTTGGTTAGGCTAATCATGATGGCCATGTAGACCACCATAGTAATAAGAACAGTACTAGCAAAATACAGCCAATGAAGGGCCTTAGGAAGACTGAGCCAAGGTTGGATTGTAGTATTTGGTTAGGCTAATCATGATGGCCATGTAGACCACCACCACCGAGAGTCCTGGAAGTAACAGGGATGATGAGATGAAAGTGCTAAGAATAGTACTACTTTAAACAACAGAGTTAGCCATGGGTGTTAATCCAAGACCGCTTGGATTTATTTTTGTATTGGCTGCAGCTAATCATGCAGGCCATATAGAGCTGACAACATTCGGTGTTGTATCAGCTATAAAAATAATAAGAACTGTACTATCAAAATATAGACAATGAAGGGCCTATGAAGACTGAGCAAAGGTTGGATTGTAGTATTTTGTTCGGCTAATCATGATGGCCATGTAGACCGCCCGTAACAGGGATGAAAGTGCTAAGAATAGTACTAATTGAAACAACAGAGTTAGCCATGGGTGTTAGTCTAAGACCACTCGGCTTTTTTTTGGGTTTGGGTGCAGCTAATCATGAAGGACAGATAGACCTGCCACCATTTGGTGTTGTAACAGGTAAGAAAATGCAAAGAACAGTACTACATAACACAACCTACTTACCATGGGTCCCAGAACATATGTTTGGTTGTTATATTTTGTAAGGGTAATCATGCAGGCCATATAGACCTCCACCGATAGGGTGAGTATGAGTAACAGCTATTAAAATGCGAAGGACATTACTAATTAACACAACATAGTTACCATGGGTCGCAGACCAAGAGCAGATGTCTTATTATTATATTTTGTATGGGTAATCATCCAGGCCGTATAGACCTCACCAAATAGGGGGAGTTACAGAGATTAAAGTGCTAAGAATGGTAGTACTTAAAACACAACCTCGTTAAAATAGGTAGCAGACCACATGTCTTATTATTATAATTTTTCAGGGTAATCTGGCAGGCCATATAGAACTCCCACGATAGGGGGGGGGGGACGGACAGGGATTAAAGTGCTAAGAAAAGTACTAATTGACACAAGCTAGTTGGGTCCAAGAACGCATGTTTGATTATTAGAATTTATTAGGGTAATTATATATCTAACAAATATATCTATTTCTCTTCTATCGATTCTATCTAACTATCAATCTATGTATATCTATCACTATCAATCTATCTTCTGTCCGGGATGTTTTGAGACAGCCACTTTGGGAATGTTAGTTGATTTAGACCCATTATGGCTTAAAAGCATCAACTATGTAATTTTCCATGGGAGTTTTGCCAGGGATCCCCCTCCAGCATGCAACAGTCCAGGTGTTAGGACCCTTGAAACAACTTTTCCATCACTATTGTGGCCAGAAAGAGTCCTTGTAGGTTTTAAAGTTCGCCTGCCTATTGAATTCAATGGTGGTTCGCGCGGTTCGAGCGTTCGCGAACAATACCGGAAGTTCGAGTCCGCGGTTCGCGAACCGAAAATTTTAGGTTCGCGACATCACTACTGCACAATTGGTAGTTCTGCCACTATTAGGATGTGAGTAAAAATTAGCTCTTTTGAAAACTCAGGCAAAGTCAGATTGATTTTGAAAACAGTTGATATTTTTTTAATAATACACCTACTTAAAGAGACACTGTAGTCAAAATTAGACTTTCATGATTCAGATAGAGCTGTGTTTTTCAACCAGTGTGCCGTGAGAGATCCTCAGGTGTGCCGCGGCAGACTGACAACAGTGTGACATATTTTTTAAATTTTGCTTGTTTTTTACTCTGGGACGTTTTTTTATTTTGAGTGAGATGATGACTGAAGATAACTGCAGCTTGGGAAGGAACCCCCACAATACATGCCTAGTGCCGGCTCTACACGCAGCAACACGCAACACTTCAATCCCCCATGCATGCTGGCGCAGCTTTGCTCCTCCTCCAGAACAGCATACCATGCTCCACATATAATCTTGTGCTCTACAGATAACACTTTTCCCAGTTTGCGGGGGGGGGGGGTACTTTTCCCAGTGCGGGGGGTGTCCCTCTTTCATATTTTGAAATATTGGGAGGTATGTGACAGGCTCATCAGGCAGACAGGCAGGCATCATTTACTACCCTGACATATTGACATTCATTCATGTCAATATGTCACGTATAGTTTGTAGGAGGCATGGCATGACAGTACAGTATGTGTATATATATATATATATATATATATATGCTGTATTAGGCTACAATGTGTGGTTTTGTAAAATTTTGGGATGGTGGTGTGCCGCAGAATTTTTAAATATAAATAAGTGTGCCACAGCAAAAAAAAAGGTTGAAAATCACTAAGATAGAGCATACCATTTTGATTCAGATAGAGCATACCATTTTGATTCAGATAGAGCATACCATTTCAAGAGACTTTCCAATTTATTTCTATTATTAAATGTTCCACATTCTTTTTATATAAACACTTTCTGAGGCACTAGCTCCTACTGAGCATGTGCAGAAGTTCACAAGGCATACTTACACCAGTCTGTGATTGGCTGATGATTGTCACATGATACAGGGGGCAGCAAATGGAGTAAAACAAATCTACTGCTTATTTGAAACTCAGAGTAAGAGTTATTGCATTGTCTTTTTATTATGCACTTGTTAATTATATAATTCTACTGTATTTGGTGGTCCTTTTAAGCCTGAGGTCAATCATCCAAGTTTGAATGGCTTCAGTCAACTTTTCCAGCCAATGTTTTCCAACCATTTTCCTCTACATAGCTATTGAAATGAGCACCATACAATTACACAGGAATGGAAACAGTTGTTTTCAAATAATATCTCAACAGAAATCCCTATAGATATTAATGGTGAATTTTGTGGATAAAAAAATTGATATTCTTTTCTAAATGATATTAGTTATGCCCTCGCGCCACTGCACCTGCTGCACCAATAGTAGTTCTGCCCCTGGGGTTAATTAAAATCACTATACAGATCAGTTACCTTTGGGGGGCCCAAAACATTTTGGGCCCTCTATTGAAATGGGTCCACTTGAACCCCCTAGCGTTTAGTATCATGAGGGTATGAAAAAAACCTAAGTAAAATCTAAGGCCTAGATTTGGAGTTTGGCGGTAGCCGTGAAAACCAGCGTTAGAGGCTCCTAACGCTGGTTTTAGGCTACCGCCGGTATTTGGAGTCAGTCAAAAAAGGGTCTAACGCTCACTTTTCAGCCGCGACTTTTCCATACTGCAGATCCCCTTACGTCAATTGCGTATCCTATCTTTTCAATGGGATCTTTCTAACTCCGGTATTTAGAGTCGTGGCTGAAGTGAGCGTTAGAAATCTAACGACAAAACTCCAGCCGCAGAAAAAAGTCAGTAGTTAAGAGCTTTCTGGGCTAACGCCGGTTCATAAAGCTCTTAACTACTGTGCCCTAAAGTACACTTACACCCATAAACTATCTATGTACCCCTAAACCGAGGCCCCCCACATCGCCGACACTCGATTACATTTTTTTAACCCCTAATCTGCCGACCGCCACCTACGTTATACTTATGTACCCCTAATCTGCTGCCCCTAACACCGCCGACCCCTATATTATATTTATTAACCCCTAACCTGCCCCCCACAACGTTGCCTTCACCTGCCTACACTTATTAACCCCTAATCTGCCGAGCGGACCGCACCGCTATTATAATAAAGTTATTAACCCCTAATCCGCCTCACTAACCCTATAATAAATAGTATTAACCCCTAATCTGCCCTCCCTAACATCGCCGACACCTAACTTCAAACATTAACCCCTAATCTGCCGACTGGAGCTCACCGCTATTCTAATAAATTTATTAACCCCTAAAGCTAAGTCTAACCCTAACACTAACACCCCCCTAAATTAAATATAATTTAAATCTAACGAAATAAATTAACTCTTATTAAATAAATTAATCCTATTTAAAGCTAAATACTTACCTGTAAAATAAATCCTAATATAGCTACAATATAAATTATAATTATATTATAGCTATTTTAGGATTTATATTTATTTTACAGGTAACTTTGTATTTATTTTAACCAGGTACAATAGCTAAAATAGTTAAAATAATTACAAAATTACCTGTAAAATAAATCCTACCTAAGTTACAATTAAACCTAACACTACACTATCAATAAATTAATTAAATAAAATACCTACAATTACCTACAATTAAACCTAACACTACACTATCAATACATTAATTAAATACAATATCTACAAATAAATACAATGAAATAAACTAACTAAAGTACAAAAAATAAAAAAGAACTAAGTTACAAAAAATAAAAAAATATTTACAAACATCAGAAAAATATTACAACAATTTTAAACTAATTACACCTACTCTAAGCCCCCTAATAAAATAACAAAGACCCCCAAAATAAAAAAATGCCCTACCCTATTCTAAATTACAAAAGTTCAAAGCTCTTTTACCTTACCAGCCCTGAACAGGGCCCTTTGCGGGGCATGCCCCAAGAAATTCAGCTCTTTTGCCTGTAAAAAAAAAACATACAATACCCCCCCCAACATTACAACCCACCACCCACATACCCCTAATCTAACCCAAACCCCCCTTAAATAAACCTAACACTAAGCCCCTGAAGATCTTCCTACCTTATCTTCACCATACCAGGTTCACCGATCGATCCAGAAGAGCTCCTCCGATGTCCTGATCCAAGCCCAAGCAGGGGGCTGAAGAGGTCCATGATCAGGCTGAAGTCTTCATCCAAGCGGGAGCTGAAGAGGTCCATGATCCGGCTGAAGTCATCATCCAAGCGGGAGCTGAAGAGGTCCATGATCCGGCTGAAGTCTTCTATCAACGGCATCTTCAATCTTCTTTCTTCCGGATCCATCTTGTAGACCTCCGACGCGGAACATCCTGCTGGCCCGACGGACTACCAACGAATGAAGGCTCCTTTAAGGGACGTCATCCAAGATGGCGTCCCTCGAATTCCGATTGGCTGATAGGATTCTATCAGCCAATCGGAATTAAGGTAGGAAAATTCTGATTGGCTGATGGAACAGCCAATCAGAATCAAGTTCAATCCGATTGGCCGATCCGATCAGTAAATATTTTTTTATTTTTTGTAACTTAGTTCTTTTTTATTTTTTGTACTTTAGTTAGTTTATTTAATTGTATTTATTTGTAGGAATTGTATTTAATTTATTTATTGATAGTGTAGTGTTAGGTTTAATTGTAGATAATTATAGGTATTTTATTTAATTAATTTATTGATAGTGTAGTGTTAGGTTTAATTGTAACTTAGGTTAGGATTTATTTTACAGGTAAATTTGTAATTATTTTAACTATTTTAGCTATTAAATAGTTCTTAACTATTTAATAGCTATTGTACCTAGTTAAAATAAATACAAAGTTACCTGTAAAATAAATATAAATCCTAAAATAGCTATAATATAATTATAATTTATATTGTAGCTATATTAGGATTTATTTTACAGGTAAGTATTTAGCTTTAAATAGGAATAATTTATTTAATAAGAGTTAATTTATTTCGTTAGATTTAAATTATATTTAACTTAGGGGGGCGTTAGTGTTAGGGTTAGACTTAGCTTTAGGGGTTAATAAATTTATTAGAATAGCGGTGAGCTCCAGTCGGCAGATTAGGGGTTAATGTTTGAAGTTAGGTGTCGGCGATGTTAGGGAGGGCAGATTAGGGGTTAATACTATTTATTATAGGGTTAGTGAGGCGGATTAGGGGTTAATAACTTTATTATAATAGCGGTGCGGTCCGCTCGGCAGATTAGGGGTTAATAAGTGTAGGCAGGTGGAGGCGACGTTGTGGGGGGCAGATTAGGGGTTAATAAATTTAATATAGGGGTCGGCGGTGTTAGGGGCAGAAGATTAGGGGTACATATCGATAATGTAAGTAGCGGCGGTTTACGGAGCGGCAGATTAGGGGTTAATAATAATATGCAGGGGTCAGCGATAGCGGGGGCAGCAGATTAGGGGTTAATAAGTGTAAGGTTAGGGGTGTTTAGACTCGGGGTACATGTTAGGGTGTTAGGTGCAGACGTAGGAAGTGTTTCCCCATAGCAAACAATGGGGCTGCGTTAGGAGCTGAACGCGGCTTTTTTGCAGGTGTTAGGTTTTTTTTCAGCTCAAACAGCCCCATTGTTTCCTATGGGGGAATCGTGCACGAGCACGTTTTTGAGGCTGGCCGCGTCCGTAAGCAACTCTGGTATCGAGAGTTGCAGTGGCGTTAAATATGCTCTACGCTCCTTTTTTGGAGCCTAACGCAGCCATTCTGTGGACTCTCAATACCAGAGTTATTTTAAAGGTGCGGCCAGAAAAAGCCAGCGTTAGCTACGTGGGTCGTTGCCGACAAAACTCTAAATCTAGCCGTTAATGAATTCTTAAATAATACTATTTTTAAAGAAATGTAATTGCTATTATATAATCATGTTATTGCTCAATAAAAAAATGTCATTATGGAAACTATCTATGAAATAGCAAGGCACTACTTTATACTTTACTTCTGTTATAAAATTTGCATCATTCTCTTGTTATCCTTTTTGAAGCAAAATTTGCATTATTCTCTTGGTATCCTTTTTTGAAGCAGCAGTGCAATACAGAGACCTAGATGAGCACATCAGTGACAATGATAAGAACCATATATATGCAGCTACCAATCAGCAGCTAGCTCCCACAAGTGCATTGCTGATCTTGAACCTACTTAGGGAAATTCTTTTCAACAAAGGATACCTTGAAAAGGAAGCAAATGCGATAATAGAAGTAAATTAGAAAGTTGTTTCAAATTGTATTCTCTGTCTGAATCTTGAAATAAATACCCCTTTATTTGATAGTGTCACTTTTTATGATAAATTGTCTTTTCTATGTTAGTATATTGTAGAGGTGGATAACTGTTAACCATCTGTATAATGATGATATCACACACCTTTTGTGGGTGGATATAAAGGTTTGGTAATTTTCACCCTCTTGATCACCTGATTTGAGAAAGGTTGATGATGTCCTTGCAATACAATAATTAGATTATATATATATATATATATATATATATATATATAAACTAGTCCTAAAGGCCATTTTTTGCAGTACAGCGGTTCCACCCCTTGCTTTCTCCCCCCTCCTCTCTTTTGCTCTCTCTCTTCCCCCTCTCTTTTGCTCTCTCTCTTCCCCCTTTCTTTTGCTCTCTCTCCCCTCTCTTTTGCTCTCTCTCTCCCCCCTCTCTTTTACGCTCTCTCCCCTCTCTTTTGAGCTCTCTCCCCCCTCTCTTTTGCTCTCTCCCCGTCTCTTTTGCTCTCTCTCTCCACCCTCTATTTTGATCTCTCCCCCCCCT
This sequence comes from Bombina bombina, assembly GCF_027579735.1. Lineage (NCBI taxonomy): Eukaryota > Metazoa > Chordata > Amphibia > Anura > Bombinatoridae > Bombina > Bombina bombina. The sequence continues at coordinate 516,449,534 of NC_069503.1, read as the reverse complement.
CTTTTGCTCTCTCTCTCCCCCTGTCTTTTGCTCTCTCTCTCTCCCCCTCTGTTTTGCTCTCTCTCTCCTCTCTCTTTTGCTCTCTCTCTCTCCCTCCTCTCTTGCTCTCTCACCCCCTCTCTTTTGCTCTCTCTCTCAACCCTCTCTTGCTCTCTCTCTTCCCCCTCTATTTTGCGCTCTCTCCCCGTATCTTTTGCACTCTCTCTCCCACTTCTTTTTTGCTCTCTCTCTCCCCCGTCTCTTTTGCTCTCTCTCTCCCCCTCTCTTTTGCTCTCTCTCTCTCTCTCTCTCTCTCTCTCTCTCTCTCTCTCTCTCTCTCTCTCTCTCTCTCCCTTCTGTTTTGCTCTCTCCCCTTCTCTTTTGCTCTCTCTCCCCCATTTTGTTTGCTCTCTGTCTCCCCCCTTCTCTTTTGCTCTCTATCCCTCCTCTCTTTTGCTCTCTCTCCCCTTTCTCTTTTGCTCTTTCTCCCCCTCTCTTTTGCTCTCTCTCCCCCTCTCTTTTGCTCTTTCTCCCCTCTCTTTTGCTCTCTCTCTCTCCTCTCTTTTGCTCTCTCCCCCCTCTCTTTTGCACTCTCTCACCTTCTCATTTGCCCACTCTCTCTATTACCCTCTATTTTGCTTGCTCTCTCTCCCCCCTCTATTTTGGTCTCTCTCCCCCTCTCTTTTACTCTATCTTTCCCCCTCTCTTTTGCACTCTCTCCCCTCTCTTTTGCTCTGTCTCTCCCCCTCTCTTTTTTGCTCTCTCCCCCTTATCTTTTGTTCTCTCTCTCTTTCCCTATCTTTTGCTCTATCTCCCTCTTTTGTTCTCTCTCTCCCCTCTCTTTTGATCTCTGTCCCCCTTCTCTTTTGATTGCTCTCTCACCCCCTCTCTTTTGCTCTCTCTCCCCTCTCTTTTGCTCTTTCTCTCCCCCTCTTTTGCACTCTCTCCCCCTCTTTTGCTCTCTATCCTCTTCTCTTTTGCTCTCTACTTCCCTCTCTTTTGCTCTCTCTCACCCCTCTTTTTGCTCTCTCTCACCCTTCTCTTTTACTCTCTTTCACCCCTCTCTTTTGCTCTCTCACCCCTCTTTTGTGCTCTCTCACCCCTCTCTTTTGCTCTCTCACCCCTCTCTTTTGCTCTCTCTCCCCCTCTTTTGCTCTTTATCGCCCCTCTTGTGCTGCTCTCTCTCTAATGCAGACACTCAGACAGCCATGGCAGCTCCTTCCCGATCCCGCCCCATCACACTCAGACTCCGCCCCTTTACGACACGGCTGCACCCCTTCACAGCCGGTAGGCTCCGCTCCCTTCATTGATTAGATGCCAGCAACTAGCCCAGGTCAGTTTGTTGAAGGTCAGGTGTGTCTGTACTCATGCTGTCTCTACTGCGCATGACAGGTTCGGACAAACACACTTGGCCTTTTATATTATAGGATATTTTAAACATTAGTATCTGCTGGCGAGTGCCAGGTTTTCTGTGTGTTGTGTTTATAATGTTTGTAATGCTTCCCTGCGGGCCTGTCACCCAAGCTGTTCAGGGGTTAACTGCCTGGGTTGCTGGGAACCGTGCAGCTGTCTGTCAGTGTTCAGGGCTGTGGAGTTAACAGTGGCTTAGGATGTGTACACAATCCAGTCTGTGAGTGCGGTCCATTCCTGTGTTTTGTATTTACATAGGGGAGGTTACAAAAGCCTGTGTCACCCTGGGAGGTTCCCAGTTGGTTTGTTTGAAAGTATGCATTTTGTGGGTACTAGTTTAGGGTCCCACGACTGACTTCCCCCAGTTTTGCTTTTAAACATTACTGAGTATCTGCTGGTGAGTGCCAGGTTTTGTGTTAACTGCTTGGCTTGCTGGGAACCGTGCAGCTGTCTGTCAGTGTTCAGGGCTGTGGAGTTAACAGTGGCTCAGGATGTGTACCCAGTCCAGTCTGTGAGTGCAGTCCATTCCTGTGTTTTTTATATATATATATATATATATATATATATATATATATATATATATATATATATATATATATATATATATATATATATATATATAACTATTTATATTGGCTCAAGGTTTTCAGATGTAAACCCATACCCCCTTGACAAAATGGCTTTGTATGTTTGTCACTGAGCTGTAAACAGCAGGTTCTAATTATTCCTTTAATTATCTTTTAATTAAACAATGAACCTAGTTTAATTTACCAGTCATTTTGTGTAGCTGTACGTTGACTTGGAAACCAGGCCTGTTAGTGACTATGGGGATTACTGCATTAAACGATGCAATTACATACAGCTCTCTTGTTGGCTATACGTTTAAAGAAATATATTTTCTCTGTTACTAAGGAATGTAAACAGGTTTTAAATATTGCATGCTTATAATACTGCCAGGTGCAATATTTCAAACAAGTTTGGTTGTTAAATCTTACACAATATGACAATCAAGAATTAAGTATAAAATTTGATCAATGTGAAAACATCTGCACTATGGACCATATTTGGATTGGATTTCTCTTGCTTCTTTACTCTGTCCAACTTTTTGTCTAAAGTTCTCCCTTATGTTCTTATTCATATTGAATAGGTCCATTGGGACTTCAATGACATGAAACAAAATGTAAACATGCCATTGCAGACAAAACAAATGGAACAGCTGGATTCTGTTTGTAAACCTAATTTTTTTTGTCTATTCCTGCAAAGTCATTTGACCTCCCAGGGCCACGTAAAATGTTTAGTGTTATTTTGAGCGTAAGTTTATGTTAGTTTTGTCTTAAGATGCTCCTTCGGACCTTCCTAATAGAGGTATTTTGCATAGCCTGGACTAGATCCATCACAGTGAAGCATACAAGACAGATGTGTAACATCCTAAAAGACAAAGTATTTAATTGGCTAGCTTCCTAAATGCAGAATACTACTAATGTGTGTCTTGTACCGGGTGCTAAAATTGTATGTGCATTTTAATCAATCACATAAAACCTTAAATGGACAATCTAGGGCAGGGCTCAACAAGTTCATAATCTAGGAGTTAGAAACTATTGACCATCCCTATATATAATAATACCACAAAACAACTATCTATCTATCTATCCTATATTATGTGAGTCATAAGTGCCATGGTTGTCTTGAGGACTTAAAATTAGGCCCTCTGGTTTAAAGGAGCCAGTGGTTACCTGGCGCATGGGTTTGTTGAACCCTGCTCTAGGGTAATAATAAAAATACTATTTTATTATTAAATTTATACTCACTGAAAACTATGTGTTTAACTCCTACAGATTATTTACATCAATGGCACCTATATTGAATACCTAGTTACGCATTCCATTACTATTAAACCCAGTTTTGCCTGGTTATGTCATCACAAAGACATACTCAAGTACAGTTATTGTTGCCATACACAAATGTAAGCTGGTGGGGTAATGTACTATACAGTTTTATCTTGTTGCCCGCCAGGGACCCAGACTATTCAGAGGAGGTACTACTAGGGACATATATACATTACTTAATGGGAAATGTGTCCTACAAGCAAGTGTGACAATGATTATGGCAGGAATATACAGTATACGACATGCTTTCTGGGAATATATTAGATACTTTCTAGCAGATTAGTTAATAAAAAACAGTGTGAATTTACTGTCTAAGATACACATAGCAGCAGAATCTAGCAGTTTAAAAAAGCCTAGTAAATAGGTAATGTATTAATCACTTGAAATGGACTAATTGATAAACATTCTGTATTCATTACTATATATATTACTGTCCTGATGGCACCAGCTAAGAAACTATTATACAGTATGTATCATAATGAAAAGAAACAATATTCAACTGCACCTGTTTATTGGCAGAATTAGTATTTTGAAAAAAATATCAGCTTGAAATAGATAATTGTTTCACTGGCCATGCAGCTTATTTTTTTACATATAATGGCTATGGCTTTCACTCTAGGTCAGTGCTTTCCAAACTGTGTGTCGGGACACATTAGTGTGTCGGCAGCAGTGTGTAGGTGTGTCCCTGCTTCAAATTGTTTAGAATTTTAAAAAAAAATTGAGTTTCTGACTTTCTGCCTGAATGCTACGCATATCACATGGTTGACACGTGATTGATACCTAGTGGGTCACAGATCATCTTAACGTATTGGCGCAGCTCAGCGGGAACTGAAACTATTTCCATTGGCGGCTTTGGGAGCACATTAGCTCCTGATTGCACATGTAGTCTCCTCAATCGGCTTGTGACTGCATGTGTAGTCAGTGAGTGGGACAGCAGTGTGTTTGCAGTGCGGGGAGTAGTCAGTCAGACTCGCAGAGCTCTAAGGGTGGCATCTTAAATCCTGAGCTGAAGTCAGAAGTCAGTGGGGGTTTTTTTGCAGCTAGCTCTCAGTAGTGAATTGCTGCTCCTGCTCTTGATATATGGATAGGAAGTGGAAGCTTAAAAATGCTTGATGATGAAATGCAAGTGTCTTTAACATTCCACCAAATATTCAGAAACTGTGTTCATCTCATCAACCTCATACAGCCCATTAAAATAGTAAGTAGCTATTGGTCTTATTAAACTTTTTTTAAATCTTGAACATACTTACTGTTACTTGTAAATACATTTTGTTATTATATCATTTATGTATGCGTCCGTATCTCTTAAAACAAAATAGTTTAACCTCCTGTTTGCTAGTACAACTGAATTACTGTGTCGTGAAATGATGTAGGTCTAAAAAGTGTGTCACCAACATGAAACGTTTGGAAAGCTCTGCTCTAGGTAATAAAAGGGCATGCAGTTACCAGTAAAATTCAGTAGGTGGCAGCAGTTTTAATCAGTTGACTAAAGGTGAAAATGTTCTTATTTTAACAAATCACAAATATTTTTTCTTAAAGCCATAGAAATGTATTGCACACTTAACAATACCAATTTTTAGCCACTAATGAATGGTATCTGTTGGATTTATTCTATACTAAAAATAAAAAATCCTGTGTATAGTAAACAATTTTTTAATATCAATTACGTATCAGTTGAATGACATCAATTCCCTGCTAAAAACAATTTGAACAGCTTTTATGCAAAATTATTTCATGCAAAAATTAATAAATTAAATATAAAAAAAAAATGTTTGTTGCTTTTTCATATGCTTTTTATAAAACAAATGTTCAGTGTCCCCCTAAAAGAGACAGTGTATTCAAGCAAGCAACAAATACAAGTTTATTGTATTTAAAGCTGACACAGGCACAACATTAAAAAGCGGTAGGTTGTCACTCTATCACACTCCAAATGGGAGATTTATTTCTTCTGATGCCTCTTGTTTAAATAGCTGTTCTGTAGTAAACTGTCCCTTTAAGAAATATATATGAACTTTGTGCTATAAGAATAAAAAGTTATGACTGCAAAGAAGGCTACCTATTTGATTTGCATATTAAAATGTCCCTGTTTCCATGAACAACTTAATCCATACAATTTTACATAAATAATAAAGTATATCAATATAAAAATAGCTTTAATAAATGTGCAGAATACATTTTCATGTGTGTTATAAAAACTTTTCTGTTTCAGGCATTTTGGTGAACTTCTATATATGAGTTGTAATCCACTGTATATGTTACGTGTTTGAACAGTAATATATTCTATTTGCAATAAACAGGGCCTAATAATCAAAACTTCGCTGGATCAGATGTGAAAACCCCGGCTGATACTCGAAGGGGCTGTCCCCGGGGAATTTTCTAAAAATATGATCTGTCACTTCAAGTTTTGAAATGTCACTCATATTAATAGAGCTCATTGGAAAGGGGAGAGCAAATTTTTAGGCCTAGATTTGGAGTTCGGCGGTAAAAGGGCTGTTAACGCTCCGCGGGCTTTTTTCTGGCCGCACCATAAATTTAACTCTGGTATCGAGAGTTAAAACAAATGCTGCGTTAGGCTCCAAAAAAGGAGCGTAGAGCATTTTTACCGCAAAAGCAACTCTCGATACCAGAGTTGCTTACGGACGCGGCCGGCCTCAAAAACGTGCTCGTGCACGATTCTCCCATAGGAAACAATGGGACTGTTTGAGCTGAAAAAAAACCTAACACCTGCAAAAAAGCAGCGTTCAGCTCCTAACGCAGCCCCATTGTTTCCTATGGGGAAACACTTCCTACGTCTGCACCTAACACCCTAACATGTACCCCGAGTCTAAACACCCCTAATCTTACACTTATTAACCCCTAATCTGCCGCCCCCGCTATCGCTGACCCCTGCATATTTTTTTTAACCCCTAATCTGCCGCTCCGTAAAACGCCGCCACTTACGTTATCCCTATGTACCCCTAATCTGCTGCCCTAACATCGCCGACCCCTATGTTATATTTATTAACCCCTAATCTGCCCCCCACAACGTCGCCGACACCTACCTACACTTATTAACCCCTAATCTGCCGAGCGGACCTGAGCGCTACTATAATAAAGTTATTAACCCCTAATCCGCCTCACTAACCCTATCATAAATAGTATTAACCCCTAATCTGCCCTCCCTAACATCGCCGACACCTACCTTCAATTATTAACCCCTAAACTTCCGATCGGAGCTCACCGCTATTCTAATAAATGTATTAACCCCTAAAGCTAAGTCTAACCCTAACACTAACACCCCCCTAAATTAAATATAATTTACATCTAACGAAATTAATTAACTCTTATTAAATAAATTATTCCTATTTAAAGCTAAATACTTACCTGTAAAATAAATCCTAATATAGCTACAATATAAATTATAATTATATTATAGCTATTTTAGGATTAATATTTATTTTACAGGCAACTTTGTAATTATTTTAACCAGGTACAATAGCTATTAAATAGTTAAGAACTATTTAATAGTTACCTAGTTAAAATAATAACAAATTTACCTGTAAAATAAATCCTAACCTAAGTTATAATTAAACCTAACACTACCCTATCAATAAATAAATTAAACACAATTGCTACAAATAAATACAATTAAATAAACTAGCTAAAGTACAAAAAATAAAAAAGAACTAAGTTACAGAAAATAAAAAAATATTTACAAACATAAGAAAAAGATTACAACAATTTTAAACTAATTACACCTACTCTAAGCCCCCTAATAAAATAACAAAGCCCCCCAAAATAAAAAATTCCCTACCCTATTCTAAATTAAAAAGGTTACAAGCTCTTTTACCTTACCAGCCCTGAACAGGGCCCTTTGCGGGGCATGCCCCAAGAATTTCAGCTCTTTTGCCTGTAAAAGAATAAATACAATACCCCCCCCCCCCAACATTACAACCCACCACCCACATACCCCTAATCTAACCCAAACCCCCCTTAAATAAACCTAACACTAAGCCCCTGAAGATCTTCCTACCTTGTCTTCACCATCCAGGTATCACCGATCCGTCCTGGCTCCAAGATCTTCATCCAACCCAAGCGGGGGTTGGCGATCCATAATCCGGTCCAGAAGAGGCTCCAAAGTCTTCCTCCTATCCGGCAAGAAGAGGACATCCGGACCGGCAAACATCTTCTCCAAGCGGCATCTTCGATCTTCTTCCATCCGGTGCGGAGCGGGTCCATCTTGAAGCAGGCGACGCGGATCCATCCTCTTCTTCCGATGTCTCCCGACTAATGACGGTTCCTTTAAGGGACGTCATCCAAGATGGCGTCCCTCGAATTCCGATTGGCTGATAGGATTCTATCAGCCAATCGGAATTAAGGTAGGAATTTTCTGATTGGCTGATGGAATCAGCCAATCAGAATCAAGTTCAATCCGATTGGCCGATCCCATCAGCCAATCAGATTGAGCTCGCATTCTATTGGCTGATCGGAACAGCCAATAGAATGCGAGCTCAATCTGATTGGCTGATTGGATCAGCCAATCGGATTGAACTTGATTCTGATTGGCTGATTCCATCAGCCAATCAGAAAATTCCTACCTTAATTCCGATTGGCTGATAGAATCCTATCAGCCAATCGGAATTCGAGGGACGCCATCTTGGATGACGTCCCTTAAAGGAACCGTCATTAGTCGGGAGACATCGGAAGAAGAGGATGGATCCGCGTCGCCTGCTTCAAGATGGACCCGCTCCGCACCGGATGGAAGAAGATCGAAGATGCCGCTTGGAGAAGATGTTTGCCGGTCCTGATGTCCTCTTCTTGCCGGATAGGAGGAAGACTTTGGAGCCTCTTCTGGACCGGATTATGGATCGCCAACCCCCGCTTGGGTTGGATGAAGATCTTGGAGCCAGGACGGATCGGTGATACCTGGATGGTGAAGACAAGGTAGGAAGATCTTCAGGGGCTTAGTGTTAGGTTTATTTAAGGGGGGTTTGGGTTAGATTAGGGGTATGTGGGTGGTGGGTTGTAATGTTGGGGGGGGGGGGTATTGTATTTATTCTTTTACAGGCAAAAGAGCTGAAATTCTTGGGGCATGCCCCGCAAAGGGCCCTGTTCAGGGCTGGTAAGGTAAAAGAGCTTGTAACCTTTTTAATTTAGAATAGGGTAGGGAATTTTTTATTTTGGGGGGCTTTGTTATTTTATTAGGGGGCTTAGAGTAGGTGTAATTAGTTTAAAATTGTTGTAATCTTTTTCTTATGTTTGTAAATATTTTTTTATTTTCTGTAACTTAGTTCTTTTTTATTTTTTGTACTTTAGCTAGTTTATTTAATTGTATTTATTTGTAGCAATTGTGTTTAATTTATTTATTGATAGTGTAGTGTTAGGTTAATTGTAGGTAATTGTAGGTAGTTTATTTAATTATTTTATTGATAGGGTAGTGTTAGGTTTAATTATAACTTAGGTTAGGATTTATTTTACAGGTAAATTTGTTATTATTTTAACTAGGTAACTATTAAATAGTTCTTAACTATTTAATAGCTATTGTACCTGGTTAAAATAATTACAAAGTTGCCTGTAAAATAAATATTAATCCTAAAATAGCTATAATATAATTATAATTTATATTGTAGCTATATTAGGATTTATTTTACAGGTAAGTATTTAGCTTTAAATAGGAATAATTTATTTAATAAGAGTTAATTAATTTCGTTAGATGTAAATTATATTTAACTTAGGGGGGTGTTAGTGTTAGGGTTAGACTTAGCTTTAGGGGTTAATACATTTATTAGAATAGCGGTGAGCTCCGATCGGAAGTTTATGGGTTAATAATTGAAGGTAGGTGTCGGCGATGTTAGGGAGGGCAGATTAGGGGTTAATACTATTTATGATAGGGTTAGTGAGGCGGATTAGGGGTTAATAACTTTATTATAGTAGCGCTCAGGTCCGCTCGGCAGATTAGGGGTTAATAAGTGTAGGCAGGTGTCGGCGACGTTGAGGGGGGCAGATTAGGGGTTAATAAATATAATATAGGGGTCGGCGGTGTTAGGGGCAGCAGATTAGGGGTACATAAGTATAACGTAGGTGGCGGTCGGCAGATTAGGGGTTAAAAATTTTAATCGAGTGGCGGCGGTGTGGGGGGAGCTCGGTTTAGGGGTACATAGGTAGTTTATGGGTGTTAGTGTACTTTAGGGTACAGTAGTTAAGAGCTTTATAAACCGGCGTTAGCCAGAAAGCTCTTAACTCCTGCTATTTTCAGGCGGCTGGAATCTTGTCGTTAGAGCTCTAACGCTCACTGCAGAAACGACTCTAAATACCAGCGTTAGAAAGATCCCATTGAAAAGATAGGCTACGCAAATGGCGTAGGGGGATCTGCGGTATGGAAAAGTCGCGGCTGAAAAGTGAGCGTTAGACCCTTTAATCACTGACTCCAAATACCAGCGGGCGCCCAAAACCAGCGTTAGGAGCCTCTAACGCTGGTTTTGACGGCTACCGCCGAACTCTAAATCTAGGCCTATGTGCGGAGAAGGTGGCACACTTTAAAAATTAAATACTGCAGCCAAATCAAACCAGATTATTCTGCTTTCAATGTATCTTACAATCGCCTGTTTTTGTATGCAAGTGTTTTTCTATGAGTGTAATAAGTGTTTTTTGGATATTTTGACACAATCTAACCACCTTTAAGTTTCCAAAAAACAAACAAAAAGAAAACAGCGAGATTTACAGGGGGAATGTTCAGAGAATATGCCAGACCTGGCAGAAAAATTTCAACTACACCCATGGAACGCACCTGTTCAGCCCACTAGCACAGGCAGGGCAAACTCATTTTACAATAAAGAAAATAATATGCTTTTAATTTTGTATTATAAATGCAAATTTCACTATTTTTTTTTTGCATGTGTAGTTGTCTTACACTTTCTACTGTACACTCAAAGTCTTTTTTTTTTACAGCATAACTTCAATACAGATGTACATTTTTTCATTAAATACGTTTATTGAACAATTTCATTACATTTTTTTATACAATTAAAAAATACCATTTTACACTGCATATTTTAAGTTAAATATTTACGTTATTCATTTTATACAAGTTTTAAATTAAATTGTTTTGTGAACCCTTTTGTAATGTATGCTCAAAAAATTCACTTATATATGACTTTTTAATTAGAATCTATACATCGTAAGCATTAATTTAAAGTGACCTTAAACTAATTACTTTTAAATTTGTTAAGTTTAAAAGGTGGTATTTTGAAATGGGAAAATGGATAAAAGAAGACGGCGCCACAATGGTGCAAAATCAGTGCGATAGGGATCACGCACGCAGATGTCATCATACTCACAAAGTATAAGGCACTTGAGAAGTGCTACAATCGCCTGCTGGACCTTATGGAGCCGTCCAGAAAGCTCTTACTCCGGCAAACACTGCCCCGATCGGCTGGTGTAACTTCTCTGACTGTGCAGGGTGCTTTTCAAAACCTCCTTCGGTTCTGCAGATAGCTCAATGTGGTAGGATCCACAGCACTTGGGAACTGGGTCTTAGAGGTATAACTATACAGAGATAGTTACCACTTGGCTACGTGAGAGATTGTAATGAGTAAAATCAAGTCGTGCTAAAAAAAGTCTAGTATAAAACTGTAGATTTTAATAAAAACATGTATGTCACAACGCGTTTCTCGGTCCTTGCTGACCGTTTTATCAGTTGAATACATAACAGAATAAAAACTTGACTTATATAGGCCTTATACAGCATCTGATGAATCTAGATGCGCATGCATGAAGAATCCCAAAATTGTCAGAACTGACATCACTAATGACGTAATGTTAGCCTATTGGGCAATTCGATAAAACAGCCGTTACATTGTTTCTAACATAAATACTTTTTATTCTTTGAAGCTGAAATTGCTACAATTAGCGGACATCCAAATAAAGATTGTTACAGTCACTCTTACACAGTGATTTCAGATACTTAACGTATCCCAGACAGTAATACATTGTCAGAATGCACTTATATAGATGTTACATGAACAGTAATAAGTACAATCTAACAGTGGATATTAATAAAAACCGGGATCCTTAGCGCATGTCCCCCAAATCATCATGTGAATAAATGACATTGAGGAATGCAATATTAATTACATAAAATGACACCGCTGTTCAAAAAAGGAAACAAAATATAATCTGGCATATCAAAAATGAAAAATATGTGCAATGGGATACTCAGATCTCGATAAATTTAGCTAGAGGCCTGACACTGACCAAGAAGTCTAACACTGACAGGTTCAGTTACAACCTTAGAAGAAAGGCTCCCCCATCAACTGGTGTCAGCATAGTAAGCACATATATATATAATAATATAAAATACATATAAAATATTTTTTTTTATAAAAAATACATACTGTATAGAAAGAAGGAAGAAGATAATTGATAATACTAATGATAAATCCAAAGATCAGATAATATGAGTGGCTAATAAAGATACAACATTAATTTAATGCTGCCATATCTATATTTTCATTTAAGCCAAAGGGATTGATGGTCTTCAGCTTCCATATCCAAAAAGTTTCCCACTGTCTTAAATGAATAAATTTGTTCCTTCCCCATTTGTTGGTGATCTGTACTATAGGGAAGATAGCCTTTCTTCTAAGGTTGTAACAGAGCCTGTTAGTATTAGACTTGGTCAGTGTAATTTTATTAAGTTAATATTGTATTCCTCAATGTCATTTATTCACATGATGATTTGGGGGACATGCGCTAAAGATCCAGGTTTTTATTAATATCCACTATTAGACCGTACTTATTACAGTTCACGTAACATTCATATAAGTGCATTCTGACAATGTATTACTGTCTGGGATACGCTAAGTATCCAAAATCACTGTGTTAGAGCGAATGTAGTGATCTTTATTTGGATGTCCGCTAATTGTAGCAATTTCAGCTTCAAAGAAGAAAACGTTTTTATGTTAGAAACAATGTAACGGTTGTTTTATTGAATTGCCCAATAGGCTAACATTACGGCATTAGTGATGTCAGTTCTGACAATTTTGGGATCCTCCGCACATGCGCATCTAGATTGATCAGATGCTGTATAAGGCCTATATAAGTCGTGTTTTTATTCTGTTATGCCCATTTTTTTTATCTCTTGGTCTCACTGGGACTTTCTTGTGTATAAATATATATATATATATATATATATACTTTTTCGGAGTAATTCATTTATCCCTTCGTTTGGGAATTTACACTTATATGATATATTTTATATGTTTATATTTATACACATTTGTAGTGTTATTATTTTTGGTGCATCCAACATTGTGTATTTGGTATTTTGAAATGCATTGCACTCTTTTAAAAAAATAAATAAAAAAAATAACGCTACTGTTCTGAATAAAAACTATATTTGTTTTCATGCTGGTGGATACTTGTCCCTTATCTACCAATAGAGCTTTGAAAATTGTTCTTTTTTTACCCAGTGACCAGCCAATCCTTAAAGGGATAGAAACTGCAAAAATGTTCCTTGAACTTATTGCAAGACTGTGGGAAAATCTTCTAAATACAGGGTGTTCAAGGGACAGTATACTGTAAAATTAGTTTCTCCTTAATGTGTTTTCAATTACTTGTTATACCAGCTGCAGAGTGGAAAATGTATGGGGAAATGTTCCTGTGTATATTTTGGTATATGAAATAACTGTTTCTGCTAAATGAAACCAGAACCCAATACAGGGTAGATTACGAGTAGAGCGCTATCGCTCCCATTCGTGCGCTAATTCTGCTCGACTTTGGCTGTTTGTGCGTATCGGGTAGTGCGCTCATTAAACGTTAAATGTAAAGATTTTTTACTTGTTCACTAACCCCAAGACCGCAAAGAGACAAAGTTAGAATATTGCAATTGCGCTAACATACTCACCCATATATTTCAATAGAGCAATCACCATAAGCCCCCTACTCTAATAACCCCTAAAATGCCATAAATTACCCCTCTACACTATTAAGCCCTAATTTGCCACACCCACACATTGCAAATTAACTCTCTCTACTATTAACCTCTAAACTGCCACAACCTCATCATAAATACCCTGCTACACTATTAACCCCCAAACCATCACAGCTACCATTGCAAAATACATACTAACCTCTAAACCTCCTAACCAGCTAACACCCCTAACCTAACACCCCCTAAGTTATAAAAAAAAACCTAACATTTCCAGTAAAAAAAAAAAAAGAAATACAACGGTACCTTTAAATAATAAAAAAAAGTACCTTTAAAATAAAAAAACTACCATTACAGATTTATTTATTTTTTTACCAAAAATAAAAAAAACAGTTATGCCTATTCTAAAACTAAATCCCCACTTAAAATTTTTACCAAAAATAAAAAAAAACAGTTATGCCTATTCTAAAACTAAAGCCCCACTTAAAAAAAAAAAATTACCCCAAAATAAAAAAAACAATACAAAAAAATATTAACATAAAAAAAAACTATAGCATAGCCCTTAAAAGGGCTTTTTGTAGGGCATTGCCCTAAAGTGATTAAGCTCTTTTTCACACACAAAAATACTGCCACATTCTACATTACAAGTAACCCCCCCAAAAAAAGTCTATCTAAAAAAAAACTACCCCCCAAAAAAAACTATTCCAAAAAAAAAAACACCCAAAAAAAACCTATCACTAAACCCCAATGATGGTACTCACCAAACTTGAATCTGGCTCCTACTTGACTGCGGTGCTCCTCTTCTATTCTGGCAGCAGTGGTCCATCTTCATCCCGGTGATGGTTGTCCATCTTCATCCCGGTGATGGTTGTCCATCTTCATCCCGGTGATGGTTGTCTATCTTCATCCCGGTGATGATTGTCTATCCTTATTCATCCTTCTTCTGATCTTCCATCCCCTAAGTCCTCTTGTAGTGGTCACCCAACACACAATAAATTTGGTATGTTACATAACCCCTTTATAAAGGAGTAACCTTGCATTCCTATTTGCTGATTTTAAAATTCAAATAAGCAATAGAATGAAAGCTTTTTCTATTAGCTGATTTGAATTTGAAAATGAATGTTGTGGCAGTAATAGTATAGTGGGGTACTTTGCGATAGGGTGTGTGGCAATATAGGGGTTAATAGTGTAGAGGGGCGTTTTGCAATGGGGTGTGTGGCAGTTTAGGGGTTAATAGTGTAGCTTAGTACAACTGTTTCCTCTGGACAAACTCTTTACGCAAAATTTCAGGTTGTGTAAAAAGTTTGAGCATTTACTTTCAACTTGTAATATGAGTGGACATTGCCACTCGACACTGCCCATAGAAAATATGGGGAGCATAAATTTACCGATGCAGAGCATAAATTAATTTGCTGTATTATGTAATATGAATTAGAGCGTAAAAAAAAACCACTGCGAGATTGTGCTTCCACTCCTTGCACTAACGTTAGCACTCCACTCCTAATCTAGTCCACAGTGGGCTAATCTTGAAGGGAGAGAATACCTTATTGTTATCTGTCTAAAATTATTCACACAAGTACTCTGTATCTTCTTTATTACTGTTTACTCAAAGGCCAGTACTTAGATAGAACAATGGAAAACAAACATTTTAGTACCTCTCCGTCACAGACCCCGCCACTGGAAGCATTATTTTATCTAAACCTTTTTGTTTACACTTGTATTTTTTAGTAACCATACAATAGGCCATTCCAAATGAGAAAATAAAGGTGAAGGAGCTATTTGTAAAAAAATTAATATACTCCAGTAGGTAAAAGGGATACTGTCTCTTTGACATACTTTGACGGTGAGTTTGAAAATGTTTTGAATACATTATCACTTTATTGTTTCAAATGTTATTTAATAGCTACAGTCCAACCACCACTTGCCTGATTTGGAGCAGCCAGTCAGGATTTTTTACTGGAGCAAACTAAGTAAGCCATCGTCATTTTGTTAGCAAACTATTGTTTTGCAGTTCTTATCTCTGCTGAAGCCAAATAGGGACATATATGTGGTAAGGTTAGGCTTGTGAAGAATAACATCTATTATTTTTTAGAAAAGGAAAAATATAAAAATATTTCAATCTAAATGTGTCTAGTGTCCCTTTAAAAGGACATAATGGTGATAAATAAAATGTACATGAGTGGGGGTTGTCCAGACGGCTGCCGTGCATGGCAGCAATATTGAGAGCTGAGCAAGTGTTGATGTTAAATTTGCCTTTTTACAGCTAGCCCAAGATATTTGTATATGCGAAAATTCTACGGATCAACTCACCATCCATCACTGATCTTTTGGATACCTACATTATATGAGACTTTTCTGCTCTTCGTTCTGGACCATTGGGGCCTTTGGTGGCACATTAGTGTGCAGGCCGCCAGCACCCCTCCTCCTGTACCGGGGGTTATTAACACAGTAGAGTCCTGTGTCTTTTCAAATCTATACAATATATGCCGATTCCCACCATGGAGCAGTTTTACAGCACTATTCATACCCTCCTAGGGGATCTTGAAAGCAAGCTATCTTAGAAGTTTGACGACCTAATAGCAACCCTGAAACAAGTGGCTATAGAGAGTGAAGCGCCACAACTTACTAGAGTGAGAACGGAGCAGACAGCAACTTTGCAGATGGACACCCAAACAAGTTTTAAACATCCCTCATCAGATGTGAACCCATGGATAAATAGGAGATATGGGGTGAAGGAGGTCGGTGTGGGAGTGGCGGAGCGGCCTTTGGATAGCCTGTGCTCACTAGATCACCTCTCACAAGGCCTTAAAGCAACACTGTCCCTGAAAGTTTCTAAAAAGTTTCCTACAGCGCCGAAATTCAGGAGACCTCAGATATTCGATACCCACCGTTCTAGCACTACCAAATGGATGAGGGGCTTGTCTTCTCTCTCAGCCTAGAGCCAAATGAGAGTGATTAACTGTTTGAGAAAGGTCCTGGAACTCATGTGCCTGGAACCTTTTTGTGAATCAGACTGCCTCGAAGATCCTAACAGGGAGTCCACTTTCTCCTGCTCAGAGTGTTTGCATAGACTTTGCAGATCAGGCACCATATATAAGCTTCTTGAAAGCGGGAGTAGGCTAGAGGTTGGATATTCTACCCTCCTTTATGTCCCTTGCTTGTAGCGAACTTAATTAAGAATCTGACAGTTTTGGTTTTTTTTCTATTTTTCTGTTCATTACACCATATATTTCCTATGTACCGTAAGCCATCTAAAATACAGAATCAGCAAATTAGATGTCATGTTTGTATGTTTGAAACGTATTTGGCTCTTGTGTCTTCTGCAAGATGTAGTTTTTTTTCCAGCTCCTATCTTGCTTTTACAATAGCCTACTAGCTAATTATAATTATGATTATAATATCCTATATTTGAATTATGAGGTTTATTTAAGTAAAGGCTAATTTCCATTTATTACTTCAGGTTCTCCTCTTTAGATTATTATCACAATAAGGGACCAAAACACTTCAGTATGTGATACAATGTGCAAGGACATATTATCATTACATTAAAGAGTAAAATTGAGAGATTTCTATGTCTAAATACATAATTTTTGGTTTTCTCAATTGTAATCAACTATCATTTTGGGCATGCTCAGTGTTTCTTACTATGGTCTTATATTAAAGCTATTTGTGTAGGTTGCAGCTATTTATATTATCCTAAGATAGACAGATCAATTACTCTCCTGGACCCTCCTCGCTTAAATGTATGGTAGGTGTTGAGCTGTCAGTGGCTGAGACAGCAAAATACACATAATACATCTTACAACCGTCAGGTTATATATAATATAGAGGTACCAGTCTAAGGCTAGTCTTGTTAAATATCATTATTAAGGGCTTAGGGGCATATTTATCAATGTGCGAGCGGACATGATACGAAGTAGCATATCATGTCTGCCGCACATAGATAAATGCAGACAGCATACGCTGTTGGCATTTATCATTGCACCAGCATTTCTTGTGAACTGCTGGTGCAATGCCGCCCCCTGCAGATTTGCGGCCAATCGACCGCTAGCAGGGGGTGTCAATCAACCCGATCGTATTCGATCGGGTTGATTTCTGTTTGCGGCCTCAGAGCAGAAGGACAAGTTATGGAGCAGTGGTCTTTAGACCGCTGCTTCATAACTTCTGTTTCCGGTGAGCCTGAAACAAGGGGCATTAAGTTCCATACGGAGCTTGATAAATATGCCCCTTAGTCTTATTAGATATCAGATAGAGTATGTTTATGACTTTTTGCTAAAAACAAAACAACAAAAAAAAAAACATATTAAGACGTGGGCACCTGTTGGTGGCTATAAATCAATAATATTCTTGATTCCTTAAAGTGTCCCAGTGGCATGCCTGTATTTTGTTGCCCCTTATATTTTTTATACCATAGAACAACATTTTTCCCCCTATAGTAGTGCTCCTCCTCATATTATATCTATAGGCAAAAAGTTGGTCAAACTTTACTGACATTCCCTATCTTATCAGTAATCTAGACATTTTGATAACTATCAGGTGTCATGGGGCCCAAAAGCGGCCACCAATGTGACTTTAATATGTTTTCACTTGCTATAACCAAGTGGTCCATAAGTGGCGTACTACTTAGTCAGTCAGGTCCTCTCCTCTAGATGTGTATTAACTTTTCATGGGTACATGAGTGACCCTCGAATAGTGGAAGGAAATGTAAATGTTAAAAAGAGGTTTTAAGTTACTTTATTAAGTACAATTGTTGCTAAGTAAATTTATGTCTTTCCTGACAACGTCTAGCTTCTTGTACAGATTTGACAAATTTATGTACTATATTCTTACCACACTAAAACAATTGATGTATTATATATTATCTCTGTTACTTGTTTACTTAATGTTTTATCTGCTAAAAACCTCAAAAAAGATTAAAAATGAAAAAAAAAATGTACATGAGTGTATTTCACCTCTGAATTAAAGCATTTCTGTAGCAGAATTCTGTTAGCAAAAATGCCTCTATTAAAAGTTATCACTGTTTCAGCAGCATACTCACATATGCTATGTGCTGTGCATGCCCTACACTCTCTAATTTAAACAGTACACCAGCTCAAAAAGCCAGTGGTAGCATGTATCATATCAGAGATGACTTGATATGCATCATATAGGCCACAGCTAACTGCCTGAGAAAGACATTTGGGCCAATTTATCAAGGGGCCCGTGTTTCTGGTGAGTCTTCAGACTCGCCAGAAACACAAGTTAGGGAGCAGCGGTCTAAAGACCGCTGATCCATAACCCTGTCTGCCTGCTCTGATGAGGTGGACAGGAATCGCCAGAAATCAACCCTATCGAGTACGATCGGGTTGATTGATACCCCCCTGCTGGCGGCCGCGAGTCTGTAGGGGGCAGCGTTGCACCAGCAGCTCACAAGAGCTGCTGGTGCAATGCTGAATACGGAGAGCGTATTGCTCTCCGCATTCAGCGATGTCTGTCGGACCTGATCCGCACTGTCGGATCAGGTCCGACAGACATATGATAAATAGGCCTCATTGTGTTTGGGGAGCATATGTGCATAAGGCACTAAAACAGTGATTGCTATTACTAGAAACAATTTTGTTAATTTATTAAAAACTGAAATGCACTCAAACAATTTAAGCATCACTTGCACACAAACATGCATTTCCTGTTACATTTGATGGACAATTTAACAGCTTTAATTTACCTTAGTTTCATGCCAAATAGTTTAATATTTATTTATTGCCTTTCACATTCATAATAGAATTTGGTTAGTTTATTGACTTTAATGTAAAACATGTTGCTTTATCATATAACCTCTTTTACTATGAATTAACAATATAAATAAAGTAGTGAAGTGGTTAAGTTGAACTGTCAAAGGAAAGGCAAACCATCAAAGTGAATATATCTATATATGGCTACATGTTGAACAAGCATGCTGCAGAACACTTATGTGATTAATACCTCTGTCACAATCATGTAATATACAGCGCTAGTATTTTTCTGCAAAGTGTACAATGAATTATAACAGTCATCGTGGCTATGGCAGTATGATGTATGAACTGAAATTCATAAGCTAAGTTTATTTTTTCGCTGATAAGTGACCCTGGAATGTTGGCTTGGAAAACACACTTGCTTTTCTTTCCTTTGCTATTTTGTTTTTATTCCCAACCAATGTCTATGAAAAGAAAGGAAAATAGACATAGGTAAAAAAAAGTGCTCACCTTTATTTTCCTTCAGCATCTTGGATATAGATTTTTTAATTTTTTCCCCCAAATTTTCTGTTGATCTAAATTTTAACTTCAAAAAGAAAACATAAGTTTATCATTAACAACTTATTATCTGCTACATAGAGTTGTTAAAAATGGTTGGGCTGACTGAACGACCCTGATGTGCGAGTTCAGGGGTTGCCAGTGACAGAGGGCCTGAGGCACATAATAAAAGAAAAAAAAGGGCAGGGGGAGGGAAATGATAACTGCCTGCTTGTTGGTCAGAGACATATTACAAGCTTACAAATTATTTCCGTGCCAGATATCCAACATTGTCTCAAACAGTTCAAGTTTATGTGACCTCAGATAATGTTAACGCTCAAGTTGGAGTAGGTCGTTACTTGAGCGAACCAGTATATTGTAGTGGCGACTATATTTGACTTCCAATTTTTGGGTATATGTTTCTTAGTGCTGTTAAAAGGGACAGTCAACGCCAAAAAGTGCTGACTCATAAATAACCCCATGGGAGTGAGCACAATGGTATCTATATGACACACATTAAGAAACAGAACATGTTATTAGCTATTCACAGCCTGAGAGTGAGAGAAGAGGTGGACTGCAGAGTCTTAGAAATCAGCCTACAAAAAAAGAGAAAACAGCAAATTTGATGATAAAAGTAAATTGGAAAGTTGTCTAAAATGACATGCCGTATATAAATCATGAAAGTTTAATTTGGACTTTACTGTTTCTTTAATCATGATTAGCAAAAGGGAGAATTTTGCTTAAAGGGACACTCAAGTCAAAATTAAACTTTCATTATTTAGCTAGAGCATGCAATTTTAAACAACTTTCCAATTTACTTCCATTAACAATATGTGCACAGTCTTTTTATATTTAAACTTTTTGAGTCACCAGCTCCTACTGAGCATGTGCAAGAATTCACAGAATAAATGTGTATGCATTTGTGATTGGCTGATGGCTGTCACATGGTATGTGTATGCATTTGTGATTTGCTGATGGCTGTCACATGGTACAGGGGGAGTGAAAATAGACATAACTTTTAAAATGGTCAGAAATAAATCTACTACTCATTTGAACTTCAGACTAAGTGCTTTTGCATTGTCTTTTTATCTTGCATTTGTTGATTATGGAAATCTACCATGTTTATTGGTCCTTTAATGTTTAAGTTTCGGTAAAGCATGGAATAATATTATTTCTGGGGCATGCAGGATAGTGACACCCAGAATGGCAGATATGTCCCAGGAGTAGGATAGATTCTCTGGAGTCTTACAGAAGTTAAATACCACTTACTCTATAACTTAAAATGCATTTCCTGGGTCAAGGCTGAGACTAAAGCAGTTTTGGTTAATTTGAATGTTTTGAGCCAAGTCTGATAATTTAGAATCAGCTTCCAGTTCACTATTCCATTCAGGCCCAGACTGACCATAGGGCATACCGCCCACCATTACCGCACACACCAAGTGCACTTTACTGTGTCTCTTAGTGGGACATAACTATAGGGGTTGCATGGGACATAGATGCTATGCTCATTTTGCAACATCAATGCCTGACTGTCACGCTGCGCCGTTGCTAGGGGCGTGGCGTCTTTCTCATGCTCGTTGCCTAGGGCTGTGTCGGCTCAGGATGCATGCGGTGCTGACGTCATTGCCGCACGCTTCTGATGCCGGCCTTTCTTTTGGCGCCACTCCAGCAGGTACTTTAGTGGCCAGCAAGCGATCTGTCACTGCCCAAGTATAGGTGCTACTTCGTGTACTCCTGGGAGTGACAGATCGTCTGCTGGACTGATACTTAGTTGCTGAATCCTTGCCTATCTTACTACGCTTCTTGGTTAACCCCTAAACTGCTGGACTGATACTTTGTTGCTGAATCCTTGCCTGTCTTACTACTCTACCTGGTTAACCCCTAATCTGCTGGACTGATCATTGTTACTGAACCCTGCCTGTCTCACTACACTACTTGGTTAACCCCTAACTTGCTGAACTGACTTCTTGTTGCTGATCCCTGCCGGTCTCACTACGTTACTTGGTTAACCCCTAACTTGCTGGACTGACTTCTTGTTGCTGATCCCTGCCTGTCTCATTACGCTACCTGGTTAACCCCTACATTGCTGGACTGTCTTCTTGTTGCTGAACCCTGCCTGTCTCACTTCGCTACCTGGTTACCCCCTTAATTGCTGGCCTGATTTTCTGTTGCCGTATCCTGTCTGCTTATTTGCCTTGTGCTGTCCAGCCTGTGGTGAGTGCCGCTTTCCTCCTTTGCCTGATACTCTCTGCTCTGGGATATTCCCTATCTTTCTGGCTCGACGCCGGGATAACAAGACTACTGGCCGAGTTCGGTCTGATAGAGCAGTATCCCTCGAGCCTTACACTGACCCTGTTTTGCCAATTGCCAACAGTCGAATAGTACCCGGGCCGGCTGGCGGACACACACTATCTGGTGGTGACGGACTGACTGTGTGACACACACGGCATGCAGCCACACTACACGTCACTCACTTCAAGTGACACAGACTGTCAGATAATGAGTAGGAGAGATGCCAGGCCCATTCGATCCATCATCTGTGTCCTGGGATGAGAGCAGACTCAGCAGGTGGGTAAGGTCAGACAGGACCTTTTTTGATAGCAGCCAGGCCGGCCCAGTGTCACACCTCCGCAGCCTTATATGGGGACAACAAGTGACCATGTAATAGGCCGGCGCCTATATATATATATAACTAAGTGAAGTCTACAGAGCAAAGGTGTTTGGTAAAAAAAATATTGCTGGGCTGGCTCAGTATTCCCTAAAATTCATTATCTGAAATTCTTATGAATTCTTATAAGTCACTCACATACTGATTATCTGATATATTCTGATTCATAATATATCTGTATGTGGGTGACTCATAATAATTCAATAGTTTTTGCTGCCTTGATTATCATTAATCTGTTGAAGAGATCATCCTATAGCTACAACTAAATGTGTGTTATGTGACACATACTTTGTACCCTATAGCTGTGTGTTATGTGACATATACTTTGTACCCTATAGCTACAGTTAATTGTGTGTTATTTGACATATACTTTGTGCCCTATAGCTACAGCTAAATGTGTGTTATGTGACATATACTTTGTGCCCTATAGCTGTGTGTTATGTGACATATACTTTGTGCCCTATAGCTGTGTGTTATGGGACATATACTTTGTGCCCTATAGCTACAGTTGAGCTAAATGTTTGTTATGTGACATATACTTTGGGCCCTATAGATGTGTTATGTGACATATACTTTTAGCCCTACAGCTGCAGCTAAAAGTGTGTTATGTGACATATACTTTGTGACCTATAGCTACAGCTAATTGTGTATTATACTTGCCATGTTTGGTATATGGTTAAATAAGAAATGGTGGGTGGGGTGGGGGAGTGGGCCCCTTTGCCCTAAAATGCCCAGGCCTCTTTTTGGTCCCAGTCCAGCCCTGATTCCGTTCCCTCGTGTATGAATGGATTGTTAACTCTTCCGTTAGTAGAAGTTTGTACATAATTGAGGAAGTGGGCCTAGGAGTAATGTCCATAGTGTATAATTGCTCAAATGGGGTTAAGCCCCTGTCCAATTTGGTCTTATGTTTGAAGTAAACTAAGAAATAAGAGAACTGGGCATAATGGAACCAGGATGAGAACAAATCATGGTCCCATTCCAGGAGAATCTTTTGAGACTTAAGCTTCTAATTTTCTAGAGCACAAAAAAAGACTCCTTTCTTAAGGCTGTAGTTGTTCCTGGGGGGGGGGGAATCTCCCCATATCATGAAAAACTCATGAGTTTAGCATGTCACAAATTAAACTTTCATTTGCTTTTCTTCTCTGCTATTTACAACCCTGTATCAGAAATGTCTACAAGTATCAGACTTATCTGATGACTGGCTTTATTATCTACACGTGGTTCATCAGGATACGTGTGTGTGTGGGGGAGGTAATTAAGCCTGTGCACAGAGAGTGATTTTTATGATACAGAGATGTCAGCATGAAACATGACACTGGTTGATATAAATATGACAACCATACCATATTTGGTATCAAAATGTTCCCTTCAACATAAATGCTGTATGATACTAGCTGGCAGGTGACTAAAGTGTATCTGGGAAATGTTATATTACTGGAATAAATTCAGGATTTGCTCTACTTTAGAATGTAAGGTCGTAAATGCTGGGGGTATACTTTCTCAACCCACTTAAACCCAGAGAGGCTAGCTTAGAAACCTGATATTTTTTATGTATATACAGTAGTTGTCAAAATTATGCAATATTTTTTGTCATTATACATGGCAAAGTTTGCATAACAGTGTATCTGGCCATTTCCCTAAAAACTATTACTATTTTTAATTTTTTTGCTCATTATTAATGTTCCTTTATTAAGTTTTGCCTTTGTCTAATTTTGAACCATTTTACGCAAAGAGACTAGCAATATTAATACTGTTTTTCTTTAGCTTCATTTTTGCTAAATTGTACTCTGGGATTTTAATATGTTAGTCTGGGTTTTCCTTAAGATTTATTATAAAATAAATCTTTAATGGTGGCAACATAGAGATAGTTTAGAGTGGGTAGCATTAAAAGGGAGTTTTTTTTGCATTTTTTCGAGGTCTAGAATAGACTAGAGAGTGTTTGTTAACCCTTGAACCCCCTGAACTAAGTCACAGGATTGGCTGTAGTGCCTAGATTGTGACAAATTGGTTAAGGGGGAAAAGGGTCTGTTAACCCTTTCTGTGCCAAACAAGTAACTAGTGCGGGGTTGGTTAACCCTGGTTATCACACCCCACATCATAAGCTATTTCTGGATTCTCTCTGATAGGCAACATTGCAGAGAATGGTGTAGACATATGTATGCTTGTGGCAATGATTTTGTCCCACTCACAAACAAAATCAGACTAAAGAAAACTTAGAGATAAATTTTTCTGTTCAAAGCACACATTAATTGCATTATTTAACATACATGTATTTAATAATAATTTGTGCAATAAAAATTGAACAATTTTAATATTAGCTAATTTTAGCTTAAAGGGACATGAAACCCAAATTTTTTCTTTCATGATTTAGAAGGAGCATGCAATTTTAAACAACTTTCTAATTTACTTCTGTTATCTAACTTGCTTCGTTCTCTTGATATACTTTGCTGGAAAGCATATCTAGATAGGCTCAGTAGCTGCTGATTGGATGCTGCACATAGATGCCTCGTGTGATTGGCTCACCCATGTGCATTGCAATTTCTTCAACAATGGATATCTAAAGAATAAAGCAAATTAGATAATTGAAGTAAATTGGAATGTTGTTTATAATTGTATTCTCTATTTCAATCATGAAAGGAAATGTTTGGGTTTAGTGTCCCTTTAATATTGACTAAACTTTTAGCCAGGTGGTCAGTAAAATAAACCGGGTGGTGGACACGCTAAAAAGGTCCTGGAGAGAACATTGATCAGTTTTTAAAGGTTGGGAATGTGTGAAAGGGGAAGTTTGATCAGGATAATTTCCCATAGGTAAAGAATTCAGGGGGAGAATGCTCATTTTAACTACCTTGATGAGCCCTAGCCAGGAAGGGGATGTTCTTCCATGATGAAAGATCACTAACCAGATCTGCTTTTTAGTTATAAGTTATTGAGAGCATAGAGATCTTGTTGGTTAGATGTGACGAAAACCCTAAATACTTTAATTTGTGACGTGCTTTGATTACATAGTATTTCAATTTAAGAGAATCTATGCTATGTTGCGAAGTTCTGATTTCAACCAATTGAGATGGAAATTAGAGACCCATCTGTAGGACTCCAGTGCATCAAATAGCTCAGGAACAGCCGAATCAACATCTGTTAAAGTAAACAAAATATTGTCCTCATACATCGGCAGTTTGTACCCTGTGTTATTTATTTTCACGCCATGATCTTATGCTTATGCTGAATTTTGTGGGCTAGAACCTTTATGGACAGAGCAAAGAGTAGAGGTGACAGAGGGCTCCCCTCTCTGGTTCCATTATATATATTAAAGGGAAAAGTATAGATCCAGGCTTTCCTAGATAAACAAATATTCTTTTATTAAATGAAAATCAACATATGGACATGTGTAAAACTGCTCGGTGAGTACTGATATGCCTATCTTTGTATCTAACATCCACTGAAGCTGTGTTTTGAACTGCCTAAGGGACAACACTATATTAACAGAGTTTATATTGGAGAAGGTCTATGGACTATAAATCTGCTGCAGATTCCTGAGGGATTTAAGGAGAAGTACGCTATATCCCCCCTATCTGTACTTATATAGAAAAGTGTTGAGCCCTACACTACCTGTGTTTCAATATTTTAAAGGGGTCAGACAAGACCCCGTTCACCTATACCCTAACATTAGGAAAAAAATATAAAACAAATAACATATTAAGAAAAGAGGAGCCAAAGTTAATTTTTACCATAGCCTCTCTGAGAAAGGACCAGTCTACGTGGTCAAAGGCCTTTTCCGTGTCTGTTGAGAACAGGGCCAAAGGCAAGGAATAAACCTTAGCCTATTTAATTAGCTGTAACATGTTTAAGGTGTTGTCCTTGGCCTCTCTGCCTGGGACAAAACCAACCTGATAGGTGGCGATAAGCTGTGGGAGGAATTTGTTTAGTCTATTGGCGAGAACTTTCACCAATACCAACACCAATTCTGTGTTCAGTAGGGATATGGGTCTAAATTTTTCAGTCTTATATGCAAATTTACCGGGTTTAGGAAGTACCACTATACTAGCATCCAACATAAATTAGGAAAGGCATGTTTTTCCACCCAAAACATTGCACATGCTTAGCAAGTGAGGAATGAGCAAGGGTTTACATTTTATTATAGTATATAGGAGGGAGCCCATCCAGACCAGGACTTTGCCTGCAGGGAGCTCTGAAATAATCTTATCCAGTTCCTCTAAGTTTAGGTAAATCAAGGTTCTAGAGGTAATTATGAATAAGGGATTGTTTGTCGGAAGGGCCCTCCACATCAACAGACCGCGATACTGGGTCATCAATGTGGTATAGGGAGCTGTAGTAGTTTCGAAACGAAGATCCTTGGCGACCGATCCATTGGCGTGCTTGAAGGAATAAACATAGGTTTTTATCTGCGTTTTTTTGAGCGCCTGAGCTAATAATTTTATAGGCCTGTTCTCCTGTTCAAAGAAATATTGTTTTAAATATAAAGTTTTACATTGATGATCTTCCAGAATGTATTGTTTTAAAGCAAACCTAGCTTGTGTTAGGGAGCACTCATGATCTGCACAGAGAGGGTTAGTTTTGTGTGCACATTCAAATTCAGTTATAGAGAGGAGAAGTTGACTATAGTTTTCTCTTCTAGATTTATGGTATTTATTTAGTCTTCAATGTAAGGATCTCACCTCTAAGCATGCACTTATGTGCCTCCCAGGTGCTGATGTTGGAAGACTGTTCTGGGATGTTAAGATAGAAGTACTCTTTGATTACTTTCTCCACGTCCACCTGCATAAGGGGATCATTAAGCAGAAAATCATCTATTCTCCATACAAAGCCGTTCTTGGCATATCTGGCCAATAGTATTGAACATGTAACTGGGGCATGATCCGATCATGTGATAGAGCCGATTTCACAAATAGATATCATTGTAAGACAGATCAAGTCTGTGAATTTATAATCGATTCTGATATACTTTCCATGAACCACCGTGTAAAAAGTAAAATCTTTGCCTTTGGGATAAAGTGGACGCCAAACATTATGGAAAGTTTAATACGCAAGAGAGGATCTAACAGATTTAACTATATGAAGTGTCTAATAAAGGATTTAGGGGTATATTAAAATAAAAAATAGAAGGTTTTTTTGGTTTTCCGGAGGAGGAGCCTGTGCATGAGGCTGTGCTGCACAAGCCCTGTTCATCTCTTCCCTGCAATCAGTCCTTGGTGGTAGACTACGTGCCAGGAGTCCCAGCAGCCGTGGGAAGACGTTACAGCCGGCTTGGATATCGCCTGGAGGAACCCATACAGCGCTGATACAATCTGCGCTACAAGTTACCACACGGTGTGTCGGACCCCACGAAGGCCATCCCGTGAAGAGGTCACACGCAGGATAAGATCTAAAGAGGCAGTCCCCCCCTCCCACCGGTGCTGCGTGAGGGGGGTAGATAGCCTGAAGACGCCATAAACTCATGACGGCGGAACATCAATACCTCTTCCTCCACCCTCCCACCGATGTTGCGCTTGGGGGGCAGAAGGTAGTGGTTAAAGATCAGCTCAATTACACGAAAATTCACCCTTTTTCTTACCCGGACCGACTCAATCGCTTCCCCGGTGCATTAGGAGATAGAACACCCGGTCCTCAGCTGAATCCTGCGCCGCTCTGACACCTGTTGCAGGCCTGCAAGTGTTTACACGGAGGAGGCGGGGACCAAGCAGTGTGTGACTGTGGCTGACGGGGAGACAGCGGCTGGCTGAACTGGAGTGATACCTGCGATCCTGCCAAGGGCTGGTAAATATAAAACCCACATAGAGCCTAAAGTTATAAAGGGAAGCTCAAGAAATGGTTT
This sequence comes from Bombina bombina, assembly GCF_027579735.1. Lineage (NCBI taxonomy): Eukaryota > Metazoa > Chordata > Amphibia > Anura > Bombinatoridae > Bombina > Bombina bombina. Next base: position 516,421,609 of record NC_069503.1, on the reverse strand, counting down.
AAAGGGCCAAGGAGAAGTGGAAAGAGGAGAAAAGAAAGGAGAAGGGGGGAAAAAGGAGTAAAATGTTATTTTTTGGGTTCAATCTGGAACTTTATGTTACAAGCTTACTATAAGGGCTCTTTTGTTAACCCTTTCTACCCCTAGTAGAGACTTGCTCTTTGTTGCTGCATAATGGAACTGCGAGTCTCCCCCCTGCTTCACACATAATCTAAGCCCGGAAAGAGGGCCAGTCTTGGACTTTATCACAGATAAACTGTTAGAGGGTTTTTCCCGTTTTTCGTGTTTGCACTAAAAGGGGGGTTAAGGAAGATAGTCTCCGAAAAGAGAAAAAGAAGAAAGGAGAAAAAAAAACATTCCTAGTACGCAGGAAGGGGGAAACAAAGCTAAACTAACCATCTCTAGCTAACAGTTAATTTTTAATCCCATCTATCTATCTATCTATCTATCTATCTAGAAAAGGAGTCATATAATTATATTTGGGCCATAGAAGGAGTACTCATGTTATGGAGATGTTCATCTGCTCTTACTCTGAATCCATCCTGCATGATTATTGTTTACACTTGAATCTCTCTGTGGAGTGTTAAATGTAAAGTTAGTAATCAATCTGTAATTAAGTCTGTGATTAAGGTTTGTTCAAATAACTGTTTCTGATCCAAGAAGGGAAAGGAAAAGAGAAAAAGAAATCTCTTTTTTTTTTTTTTAGGCTTAAGGATCATAGGGGGAGAATAGAAAGTGGTAAAGAGAAGGGGATAAGGGGATAAGATAAGCTAGGGAAAAGGGACTAGGTGAAAGAGAGCTGATGCACAAGTGTTATGACTTAAGCTATGTTTAAAGTTGGTCAGTTCACTTGACCTATTTTGTATGTAACACATTATTTTTGAACTTTCTAATTGGTATAGATTGGAAAGAAATAATTGGCTAGACCTTATACTAATAAATCGAGTTCACTACATTAGGTTTTAATCTACAAAGAGATCATCTCTTATCCTCTGGGTCTGTGAACCTCCTGGTCTTAACACTGCCACTGATTAGACACTTCCTCACTTAAGATTTTTTTTTTTTCTTCCCCACCTGCACTTCGCACCCCACTCCCTCACATCACTTCCCTTCACCCCCCCTGCCCCCCCCTTTTTTTATTTTTGTATTTATTCACTGTCACTTAATTAAGCACTCAAATAGACCTTGCACGGGGGGATTTCTTCTTTTTTCTTCTTTTTATTGCTGATCGCCCGAATTTTCAACTCACTTATGGATACAGTTTTAAACTCACCAGCACACCTTAAAAATTTCTCACCAACCATGGCTTCCAGACCCAGAGACAAGAGGAATAAAAACACAACTGAAACTACAGTTGAACTACATCCAGAACCTGATCTTGCCGCAAAATCAAAGGAGGCTATTAATTCTCAAATAATTGTGAAAGATATCTTAGAAGCCCTGAACCCCAAATTTGAGTCCCTCAGAATGGAAATAAAGCAAGACCTGCACACACTCTCTATGGAGGTTAAGCAATTCTCAACGAGGATTCAAGAAGTAGAGCAAAGGGTGTCTGATCTTGAAGACCATTCAGCTACGCAAGATATTAAATTACAGGCACACTCTCTACCCTTGAAGGAGCTACAGAATAAGATTGAGGACCTAGAAAATAGGTCTAAAATAAATAATATCAGAATAATTGGGGTTCCTGAAATTCTCCATAGTATAGATCTAGTGAAATTTGCAGCTGAGACTCTACCCCAACTCCTGAATATCCCTCAAGAAACTCTGCCCTTAACGGTAGAGCGAGCTCACAGATTGGGGAGACTTCCCCTATCAGTCGGTGACAGACTAAGGCCTAGACCATTAATTGTGAAATACCTGAATTTTCAGGATAAGGTCAGGGTTATGCAATCGTCTCGCAAAAATGCTCATATCTTATTAGATGGGAATAAAATCCTAGTATTCCAAGACTTTGCATACGAAACCTCTCTGAAAAGAAGGGAGCTCTCCCCAATTTGTGGCAGGATGATTAAGGAGGGACTCTCTGCAATGGTTATTTATCCAGCTAGGCTGAAAGTAGAATTCCAGGGCCAGGTATACTTCTTTGATGCTGCCCCAGAGGCAGAAAAGTTTTATGCCGAAAAATGTGTTAAGTAATATGAACCATGTTGTTAAATCGCGCAGTAGAATGAGATTAAACTGATTGATGATTTCGCTACTATATAGGAATTATTTGTATTTGGTGTTTTTTATTTTTCTTATTGTTACCCTTCAGGTTTCAATGTTGAATAAGCGATGGCAGAGGGGCTGGGGGTGTGGGGAGAACATTAAGTTCTTTTCTTTTCTTTTTTTTTTTTTTCCCCGATACTTTCATCCAAAAAAAATTAAAGAATATCTAATATAAAAAACTTGACCTTATCCTCTTGGAATGTTGGAGGGGTTTCAACCCCAATGAAACGCAAGATGATTATCGCTCAATTGAGGAAACTCAACTCCAACACCGCATTTATCCAGGAGACGCATTTAAATACAGAAGAATCTTTAAAGTTAAAATTCTCCTGGGTAAATGAAGTGTTTTTTACGCCAAGCATAGGCAGAAGGAGAGGTGTAGCCATTCTTCTAGGAAAGAAAAACCCATACGAAATTTTACTAGAATACATTGACCCAGAAAGCAGAATCTTGATTTTAAAAATTAGAAAAGCTAATTCAATCTTTACGCTCTGCAATTTATATGCCCCTAATAATTTTGAAAGAAGTTTCTGGGAATCTCTTCAAACCAAAATTCTGCAAATAGGTGAAGGTAATATAATTGTAGCAGGGGACTTCAATATGACCCCAAGTGCCCATTTAGACAGGCTTAGGCAAAAACCCAATAGTGGCATGGCTAAAAGAGACAAGCTTAAAGGCAAAATGTTTAAAATTTTATTTAAAAACCTAGCCCTTAAAGATATCTGGAGAACTCAAAACCCAGACCAAAGGGAGTTCACATGTAAAGCTAAAAGTGTAAGATCTTTTTTCCAGAATTGACCTATTCCTAGTCAGTGAGAATTTGTTAAAAATTGGTACTACATCTAAAATATCGCAAATTACTATTTCAGATCATGCCCCAATAACATTAAAAATACCATTAAATGATAAAAAATGTGCTCCACTGCGATTTTTCTTCCTTAAATTTTTACTGAAGAATGTAAAATTTAGGGATTGGTTGACAGCCAGAATGACTGAATTCTTCATCCTAAATGCCGAAACTGTTAACGATCCAAACACACTATGGGAAGCCGGTAAGGCGGTAATGAGGGGGGATATTATTGCATATATGGTCGACTTTAAGCGGAGGGCAGCTTTGCGAGAGAATGAAGTACTGAGTGCACTTACCAATAGCTATAATAAATATTTATCTCAACCAACACTAGTAAATTGGAGGAAATACGCCTCAGCTAAGAGAGAGAGAGATATCTTTCTAATGCACGTATCAATCCAAGATGATTACAAAACCAGAGCCAAATTTTACAGGCATGGAAATAAGGCAGGAAAATTGTTAGCAAACTTAGTTAAGAACGTACAAGGAAGTTCTATTATTGATTCGCTTTTAGAACAAGTAACTCTACTTCAAAATCCAAGAGAGGTTATTGATGCCTTTTTCGTTTATTATAGAGATCTTTACTCGTACAGGGAATCAGATGAGAAAGCCTCAGAACTCTTTTGGGAAGGGCTTGATCATCCAGTCCTAAATGAAGAAGCAGTAAGTAAAATTAATGCTCCCATTTCTGAGCAAGAGATCGCCTCAGTAATTAAAGAGGCGCGCTTGGACAAAGCACCTGGTCCAGACTCTCTCCCTAATGAGTTTTACAAGATCCTTGCCCCAATTATAACTCCCTATTTAAGAAAGTGTTCAATCATTTCTTTATAAATAACAAGCCTGTTCCTCTGTCTTTCACAGCATCTATCACAACATTAATCTTGAAACCAGGGAAAGACCCCTTGAAAAAAGAGTCTTATATACCTATCGCATTACTTAACTCGGATTATAAGTTATTATCATCTATCTTAGCCAAAAGACTTCAAAAAGTGATAGGGGATCTTATTAATAAAGATCAGGCGGGTTTTCTGTCTAGACGCAACTTAGCAGCTAAGGTTAGAGAATTATTTCTAGTCCTTGATTATTTTTATAATTGTCGTGAAGCTTCTATCCAAGATCAATCTGACATAGCAATTATTGCATTAGACGCAGAAAAAGCGTTTGATTCGGTTTTTCATCAGCATATTATGAATTCCCTGTTGCGATTTGGCTTTAAGGATAATTTCCCTCTTTTTATTGACAATCTTTGTGGTAATTCTACAACTAGACTAACTATTAATAAACTGGAATCCAATTTAATTAGTCTTCAGAGGGGTACAAGACAGGGGTGTCCGTTGTCACCACTTCTATTTGATTTAGCGATTGAACCATTGGCTCTCAAAATCAGGCAGGTAATACAAGGGATAAGAATTGGTACAGTGGAACCAAAAATTGCTCTATATGCTGATGATGTACTAATTTATATGTCCAATACAGCAGTTAACATTCCAAGGTTGATCTCGATCACTAATTCATTTGGATCCTTTACAGGCTATAAGCTCAATATCTCTAAGTCAGAGTTAATGTGGATTCAGAAAAATGAGGCTTCAATTGATATGATACCCTTCAAGGAAGTTTTGACTCATTTTAAATATCTAGGGATTAACATCTCAACTAATCCACAAGAGTGGTACACCCTTAATATTTCCCCCATTTTGGCTAGAATAAAAGAATACATTGTAAGTTGGCAAAATCTTCTGATATCTCTATCAGGACACATTGCCTTGTTTAAGATGGTTCTCCTCCCTAAAATTATCTATCCCCTTCAAAACATTCCGGTGATTTTGAAAGTTAAAGACTGGAAAATCTTAAACAGGGTCCTTCGATACTTCATTTGGAAGTGTAAAAGACCTCGAATCTCTCTAAGCAAACTCTATCTTCCTAAAAAATACGGGGGAATGGCCCTCCCGGACCTTAGTAAATATAGCTTGGTTTTTTTCTCGCGTATCGCAATAGATTGGATTTTGAATAAGGATTAGTTTACTAATAATAATCTAGAGAGAAGTATCACATCTCCCTATAATCCTTCAGCTTTAATTCACTGCCCCGCCCACCTAATTCCGAAAAAAGTGAGATGTCTTCAATCAGTATATACGGTTATACAAGCCTGGAAAAAACTAGGGCGTAAATTAGGCATTGATTTAACTATCCCAAAATTCCAAGGATTATGTGGTAACCCAGAATTCCAGGAAGGTACTCAATCACACATATTTTAAATTTGGCAGTGAAAGGGTCTTTCCTTTATGACTCAACTCATAGAACAAGGCACTTCATCGGTTAAAACCTTTGAGAAGTTGAAACAGGAATTTGATATAAGCAATAAAGATTTTTTTTGCTTTTCTTCAAGCCAGGCACTACCTAATTTCACTCGTAGAGAAGTTTGGATGGTCTTGGTCATGGAGGAAATTAGATAACTGTCCCATCTTGGCTAAGAATGACTTATCCTCTATATCATGTTGGTATGATTTAATGATAAGTCAAGGTGGAGAACTTAACCTTCAATTGATAACACAAAAGTGGAATTCATAAGCACCAGAATTAGATATCGAGGTAGAACAGGTGGAAAAATCTATAGCCATTGTAGCCCAGACTACACTATCCACAAATTGGAGGGAATCACATATTAAGTTACTTTATAGAACATACTATACTCCACTTAAAGGGTTTAAATGGCATAACTATGAATTTAATATATGTCCTAAATGTTCTCTTCCGGCTGCTGACATAGTCCATATGATATGGTCTTGCCCGCGGATTAGGCAACTATGGAGAAAATTAGAATTCTGGCTAATTAATGTGTTAAAGCTTCCTACTCTCTCTCTCTCACTGGCAGTGGTGGTATTTCTTATAGAACCCCCAACAATCTTAGACCAAAAAAAACTAGGAATGTGGAATTCTGGCAACAAGAAATTTGATTTTTGGAAAGTGGAGAGACTCCTCAATACCCAGTATTCAAGAAATTAAAAATTATATGAAAAAGCAATGCATTATTGAACAAATGGATGTATCTTTAACCTCTGAAAGGGAGGTGATTTTATTTTTAAAAAAATGGTTGGCCTTTATTAAGATATTTACTCCAGAAGAAATAGACCAACTAATATATCCCTTTAGACACTCAGAGATAGTTCTACTAGGCCTCTGGTAATAGCCTGACCTCAAATACTTTCCTTTTACCCATATTTTTCTATCCCCTCCTTCCCTCCATTTTATTTTCCTTCCCCCTTTTTTTTTTTTTTTTCTCTCCCTCACACCCCTCTCCCCCCCTCTCCCCCCCCCTCTCCCCACTCCACGGCCAAATTGGTTGCGTTTCACAGATATTAATCAGCCTAAAGGTATAAGATGTATAAGAATATAGACAAATAATAGAAAATAAGAGGCCTAAATTAGTGTTTTTTTTTCTATGCTTTATTAATCCAGACAAAAAGTTTACAATGTTATGGCACACCTTTGTTTGACCTTCGTTGATGAAATCTTAATGCCTGCCATTTTCTTCTTTTTTATTGTTCTTCCTTTTTGACGGTACTAATGTATAAGATTGCATTTTCACATTATTTTGCCTCAATAAAAGAAAATTAAAAAAATAAAAATAAAAATAGAAATTGTACTGATCTTGGTTAGGGGAGTACACGTTAGCTAGAGTTATTGGGTGCCTATACAGTAAACCCACCAGTATCAGATAACACCCATCCTCATATTTGACCACACCATGCTTCTTTCTCAGTCCTGAAGCAAAGAAAGACAAAGGGTAAACAGGATTGTGCCATTTGGGTGCTTTCCCTTTCTAAAAATGGGTTTCTTGGAAGATTAGAATTTGGCTGCCTAATTTGGTTAGTTCGTAAAGTGCTATGCAATGTTTCTCAGGACTGTTAAGGCTCTTGGCATAGATTGTGGTTAATTTTATAGGATGTTCATAGATTTTTATTAAAGGATCCTAATCCATTCATCTTTTTCTCTTCTACACATAGAAATGTTTCTATCAAACTATAGCGGTCTATCCTATAAATAAATAAATAAGCTGACATTATTTAAATTTTAAAACAGATGAGTTTTGCCCAATTTCCTCAGGGAGATCTTTAAACTGAAATCTGATTATGGTTTAAAAAAAATTGATTATAGAAAATGTAGCCTAAAAACTTAAGAAACTGATATTTGTGTGTAAACCATTTTATACCTTAAACTTGTTATAATTAGATTTTAAACACTTACTTTAGTAATTAGGCAAGTGACTAGCACCTAACTTGAAGCTCTGACTTTAACATTTTGCTATACGTCTAATAGGACATCAGCTAGTTTAAAAAATTTTTTTTGTGAATTTACAACTGACTTGCCTTAACGCACTATCTGACAGTATCTATCTATCTGTCTGTCTGTCTGTCTGTCTGTCTGTCTGTCTGTCTGTATTTCTATCTGTCTGCCCATTTTTCTCTGTCTCTCAATCTGTTAATCTCTCTGTCTGTTTCTCTTTCTGCTTTCCTCTATGTAAGCCTGTCTGTATATCTTCATTATAATCATCATCTAAAATTGTGGCTTTGTGAACAGCTGACAATGCTTGAAAATCCCTGGAAATCAACATCAGTAAAAGTATATATTGTTATCATTCCATTCATAAAGCTGTATGTAAATGGAAAAAAAAGAGAGATAGATATTCAAATCCCGATTAACAGGTTTGAGAGATATCATCTTATAGAACTCACAGTGGAAGTACTAAGAAAATGTAGCTAACCTGTAAGTCCTTGCAAGATGTGAATATAGTGCCTAGAAAATAAACCCCCAAAAGGCTCTTTAAAGTTAATATTGAATATTAATATTTTTATGTTGAAAGAAGTCAGGTTAGGTCAGTCATGGTGTCCTGGATTATGCTTTCTTATTGGAGGCTAAATGTAGCCACCAATAAGCAAGCACTATCCAGGGTGTTGAACCTAAAATGGGTCAGCTTCTAAGCTTTACATTCCTTCTTTTTAAATAAAGATAGAAAGAGAATGAAGAAAAATTGATAATAGGAGTAAATTAGAAAGTTGCTTAAAATTGCATAGTCTATCTGAATAATGAAAGAAAAAAAATTGGGTTTAGTATCCCTTTAAGAATTTAGTGATACACATGTAAATTGTATTTATATAAAATAAAGAGTACTATTTGAGAAGTCTTAGAAAAATGTAAGAGTGGCCAAACTTTTGTGAAAGCTAAGCATTAAAGGGACAGTCTACACCAGAATATTTGTTGTTTAAAAAGGTAGATAATCCCTTTATTACCCATTCCCCAATTTTGCATAACCAACACAGTTATAATAATATACTTTTTACCTCTGTGATTACCTTGTATCTAAGCCTCTGCAAACTGCCCCCTTATTTCAGTTCCTTTGACAGACATGCATTTCTAGCCAATCAGTGCTTGCTCTTAGGAGCTTCACGTGCCGGAGCTCAATGTTATCTATATGAAACACATGAACTAATGCCCTCTAGTGGTGAAAAACTGTCAAAATGCTTTCCGATTAGAGGCAGTCTTCAAGGTCTAAGAAATTAGCACATGAACCTCCTAGATTTAGCTTTCAACTAAGAATACCAAGTGAACAAAGCAAAATTGGTAATAATAGTAAATTGAAAAGTTGTTTAAAATTACATGCCCTGTTTAAATCATGAAAGATTTTTTGTGACTTTACTGTCCCTTTAAGACTATAAAAATAATGTATATTATTTTCTCTCTACATGTGGCAACTCTTTTATGTGCAATAAACTAGCAGCCAGTCATATTCCCTGTTGATTAACTGGGGGTGGTGAGGGAGAAGAAATGGGTTGTTAAGTTTAAATTCAAGGTCTAAATCACCTTTAATATTACTTATAACCCCTGAATTCCAGAACCTCATGCAGTGATATACATCAAAATGTACAACAATGTATGCAAAAAGGCTTGCAACACAAGAAGAAAGACTGCAGGTTACTGGATTAGTATAATACTTTAGCCCACTTATAATTAAGGTCAGACAAGTAAAGATATATCAATATATTGGTCAAATCACACAAACATACTCATTTATACAAGATAACTTTATTGGAGAAAAAATAAAAGTCAGACTGGACTCATACTCATGCACACACACACATACAATTAAAACTAGCTGAAACTCAGATAAAAATAGTTTACTATCAAAAAGCACTCCAATAATAGGTAATTTGTTACTGCCAGGGGGTATCACTCATATGGCAATATATTACAATAATTTATCCCAGGCAGTATACAAATAACTATAGACAGCGGGAAAATGTGTCTAATAAGTTTGTTAGTCTTCCCTAGGAGCAACCCTTCACAGTGAGGATTAAGCAAAATGCTGTATAATTTTGTGTGCTAGGATATCAGTATGTTCAATAGCTGTCCATACACAAAAATAAATATATTAATAGCTTATTCACAAAATAAGTGAAGGTTGCGCTGTAATTATTATTACAGATATTACAACTGGTGATTGTAAGATTTTAAGTATATAGGATCCACAAATGTTTATGTGTCAATCTTTAATTCGTAATGAGGTATGGTATGTGCCTTTAAGGCAAATATCCAGCGTTGCAATTGCTGTGTGTAACCCACCACTTTGGATTGTTATATCGAATTCGATAGCTAAATGTTTTCGCGTAAACTGTTGTTAAAAAAGATGTATTCAAATAAAAATGATCCCTCTCTACCTAAAGAGGAGTTAGATTCTTTGCAAGATTTGGACGATCTTTTAAGGTACTCTGATACTGAAACCCAAGCCACCCAATGGAAGAAAGGGTTGAAACCGAAATCTACATATACACCATCTGCATCTATCTCACCCCAAGTCAGTGTTTTCTCGCAGATTGTATGCCAAAAAATAGAAACATTGCCTATTTTTGATGTGAATAATAACCTCACTTACTCTGAGAAAAGGGCGTTGAATGATATTCAAACATGGACTGATGTAGTCATCAAGCCATCAGATAAGGTTTCAGCTAGTTTTAATTGTATGTGTGTGTGTGCATGAGTATGAGTCCAGTCGGACTTTTATTTTTTCTCCAATAAAGTTATCTTGTATAAATGAGTATGTTTGTGTGATTTGACCAATATATTGATCTATCTTTACTTGTCTGACCTTAATTATAAGTGGGCTAAAGTATTATACTAATCCAGTAACCTGCAGTCTTTCTTCTTGTGTTGCAAGCCTTTTTGCATACATTGTTGTACATTTTGATATTCCCTGTTGATGTATGACAGGCAAGGAAGCACTTTGTGAGAAAGGTGAAGTAGTTAAAATAAAAAATATCTTTATAGCACTAGCAATAGTATTAAAAAAAAAGTTAAGAATGATTACTTTCCTTAAAAAAAGTGTTTATTTTGTAATGCAAGGTCTCTTTAAATTTACACAATCAGGATATCATTTATTTATTTATTACAGTGTTTGAGTATCCAAGAAAATGTGAGATATTTTTTTTGCTGAAATAAATAACATACCTTGGTGGCAGATACATAATATTTTATTTTAAAATGTTGCTTTCAAAATATAATAAATAACTCTCTCTTACAATGTTTCTTGATCATGTTGACAAGAGTAAACAACCTCAAAATGTATATAAAAAGAATACTATATAGAGTTATTGTGCTGCTGTTTGGTATATTCTTTATTTATATTGCTCGTGTCTCAACAATTAAGAGGTAATAAATCACGTCAGTTGACATATGTATCATATAACAACACATTCCTTACTTATACAAATAATTATCTGTGAAAAATAAACACTTGGTACAAAGTGGTTGGAATGGAAGAGAAAATAGACCACTGAAATATTGTTTTAATGTATATTTCAAGCATTTTCTTTGTTGCACTTATATTGGATATATCCGTGTTAAAAGAAAAACTTCTGTATATATTTTTTTAAGTTTGAGAGGACAATGTCCACCAGTAGGGCTATGAGGGTCTCTAATATAAACCATTAAACTTCTATCTCATCATCCAGTTTAGAACTAACATATACTTTTTGTTTAGTTAGAAATTAAAATAAAGTTATCAAGTACATTTTGTTCCATTATTTACAGAAACAATATATGATTGATTGATTGATAGATAAATACATAAAAAGATACTTACAGGTTCTTACCTTACAGAGCAGCCACTCCCAGTCTTGGCAAATGCCAAAGGTGATTTCCTTAGTCTCAACTCCAGCAGCTGCTGGATTTAAAGGGGCCATGTCCTAATTACTGGAACTCCCACCTTAAGGCAATAGGAGTGGGAGTTCCTATAAAAGGTCACTCAGCACATCACTCTGAACTGAGTTATTGTAAAACCTACCTTGTTCCTGAAGCTTAAGCATACTTACCTGATTCCTGTGTAAGCTCACCTTGTTCCAGAGATCAAGCATACTTACCTTGTACCTGTGTATGCTTTCCTTGGTGTCTAAAAGCCAAACATACTTACCTGATACCCATGTATGCTCACCTTGTTCCAGAGACCAATCATACTTACTTGATACCCATGTATGCTCACCTTGTTCCAGAGACCAATCATAGTTACTTGATACCCATGTATGCTCACCTTGTTCCAGTGATCAAGCATACTTACCTTGTAACTGCGTATGCTGTCCTTGGTAACTGAAAGCCAAGCATACTTACCTGATACCTGTGTATGCTCAACTTGTTTCAGAGAAAAAGTATACTTACCTTGTGTCTACTGTACCTACTTGGTATCCCATTATAGTTTCATGAAAGTACCAGCTGTGTATTCTGTGCCTGCTGAGTTCCCTGTGTCTGCTATACCAATCACAGCTTTCCTCAAACAAGTTGTGCCTGCTGTACCTACCTAGTATCATGTGACAGTCTCATCAACAGTACCTGCTGGGTATCCTGTACCTGCTGAGTATCCTGTGTATTCTATACCTGTGACAGCCTTTTTCTATTCAGCTGTGCCAGCTGTACTTTCCTGGTATTTCGTGGCAGTCTCTCTATCTGTACCCACTGGGTATATTGCACTATATGAACTTTAGTAACCAATTTACTTTGTTTCTGCTACTTTCTAAAGTTTGCTGAAATTGAACATTGACTCTTGTGTTCGACCTTGGGCCTATGCTCATACTTGCTGTTTTTGTGTTCTTCCGTTTAAAGTACCAATTTGTCTTATCATTCAGTAAAGCTTTTCAAAAGACTTTTTTTGTTCAGTGTTTCTATTCCTGTATTCTGAGTTCCACTCACCTTAACCTCCTCACAGATAGATAAGATAGATGATAGATACATTTAACCTTTGAATAATGATTTATCATATGCGCAACAGAATTTTGTTGAGTTGTAGGAAAGTGAAAAATCTCCCTAAATATCTGGCAACATGTAAATATTTATATGCATCTCTGAAATTTTCTTTTTTGCACCTCAACGCTACTTATTTAAAGAAGAAAAAAGTATATTTGAAACGCTAACTTATTAGGATTATTATTAAAATTATTGGTTATTTGTAGAGCGCCAACAGATTCTGCAGCACTATAAACATAGGCGGAATACAAGGAAACATTTATAGGGATCAGAGACGGGTAGAGAGCCCTGCCAAGAGTCGAACTGTTGTAGTCAGCTCTAAAGAAGGTGATCTACAAACAGCATGGCTCTTAGGGAGCAAAAGAGGGTGGTCAATAGTTTTAAAGGCTGCGGACAGATCAAGGAGGATAAGAAGAGAGATGTGGCCTTTTGATTTTGCTGTAAGTAGGTCGTTGGTAACCTTAACGATTGCTGTCTCTGTGGAGTGATGGGATGAAATCCAGATTCCAGTGAGTTGAGGAGGGAGTTTAATGTAAGGAAATGGGATAGGCGTGCATATAATAGCTTCTCAAGAAGCTTTAAGGCAAGAGGGAATAGGGAAATAGGGTGGTAGTTGGATGGGGAGGTTGGATCAAGAGAAGGTTTTTTGAGGATAGGTGTGATCAGTGCATGTTTCAGAGGTGAGGGAAATATACCGGTGCTGAGGGAGAGGTTTTATTATATATATATTTTTTTTTTTTCATGTGACAACACTGAAGAAATGACACTGAAGAAATGACACATTGCTACAATGTAAAGTAGTTAGTGTACAGCCTGTATAACAGTGTAAATGTGCTGTCCCCTCAAAATAACTCAACACACAGCCATTAATGTCGAAATCGTTGGCAACAAAAGTGAGTACACCTCTAAGTGGAAATGTCCAAATTGGGCCCAATTAGCCATTTTCCCTCCCCGGTGTCATATGACTCGTTAGTGTTACAAGGTCTCAGGTGTGAATAGGGAGCAGGTGTGTTAAATTTGGTGTTATCGCTCTCACACTCTCTCATACTGGTCACTGGAAGTTCAACATGGCACCTCATGGCAAAGAACTCTTTGAGGATCTGAAAAAAAGAATTGTTGCTCTACATAAAGATGGCATAGGCTATAAGAAGATTGTCAAGACCCTCAAACTGAGTTGCAGCATGGTGGGCAAGACCATACAGCGTTTCACAGGACAGGTTCCATTCAGAACAGGCCTCGCCATGGTTGACCAAAGAAGTTGAGTGCACCTGTTCAGGGTCTTATACAGAAGTTGTCTTTGGGAAATAGATGTATGAGTGCTGCCATCATTGCTGCAGAGGTTAAAGGGGTGGGGGGTCAACCTGTCAGTGCTCAGCCCATACGCCGCACACTGCATCAAATTGGTCTGGATGGCTGTAATCCCAGAAGGAAGCCTCTTCTAAAGATGATGCACAAGAAAGTCCGCAGTTTGCTGAAGACAAGCAGACTAAGGACATAGATTACTGTAACCATGCCCTGTGGTCCGATGAGACCAAGATAAACTTATTTGATTCAGATGGTATCAAGCATGTGTGGTGGAATGCATTTTGACAGTTTTTCACACCTAGAGGGCATTAGTTTATGTGTGCCATATAGATAACACTGTGCTCATGGCCATGTAGTTACTTATGAGGGGGCACTGATTGGCTAAATTGCAAGTCTGAAATAAGGGGGCAGTCTGCAGTGGCTTAGATACAAAGTAATCACAGCGGTAAATAGCATATTAATAAAACAGTGTTGGTTATGCAAAATAGGGAATGGGTAATAAATGGATTATCTAGCTTTTTAAACAATAGCAATTCTGGAGTAGACTGTCCTTTTAAACACATGGTGAAATAACTTTTAAACTCTAACTCCATTTTCCATCTGAAAGCCTGTTCCTGGTCTACAAAACTATTTTCTAGCACAGCAGAGGTGGGTATGCATAATCTAAATAACCAGCCCACAGGTAGCTGTTTCATCTTGTGTCTTTCATTAAAGCACCAAACTTTAATTATTCAGATACAGTACAATGTGTAGACAAAAACAGCAACTTACTCCTAGTATAAAAATGGCTATGTTCTATTGGTATCTTTGGATAAGGAGTGAATTAGCTTGTCTTATATGAGCTTAGGAGTATGCACGTGTGTTTAGCACTCTATGACAGCAGTGCAACAATGTAGTAATGTTATGCATTAATGCAAACACTGCTGCAATAGATTGCTAAATAAAGAGAGGGTTTTGTTGCACATCCCCTTGCTTGTAAACAAAATATTTTTAAATGCTGCAAAAAAACACCTTTGCTTTTATTTTAAAATTGAGATCTTAGTCATAGAATATGGCCATATTCTGCTTAGCCAGTCTCCAACTTACAAGGTGTCCCAATGTTGACTTTAGCTAACACTACAACACTTTGCCTTTATGGGCAAATACTAAAAACACATGCACGCTCCTGAGCCTGCCTAGGTTTACTTTTCAATAAAGGATACCAAAAGGACAGAACTAATTTAACAGAAGTATACTGTAAAGATTTCTTTTAAAACTGATTGCACTATATTTCAACCATAAACGTTTATTTTTTTTATTTAGGAATGGTGGCTAATTCATTCTGAGTAATTGTGGTTTGTAGATTTTTTTCTTGAAACTAATTTTCTTATGGTGGCCAAAATGTAATAAAAACCTTCTATTGTATAGACTATATGAAATATATATATATATATATATATATATATATATATATATATATATATATATATATATATATATATATAAAAACACACAGAGAAAGTCCAAGCTCTCAGCTAAGATTTAAAAGCAAAAATGGAAAGGTTAGTTACCGCATTTGGCCAAATGGGACAAGCCCAGGTACCACATCAAGGTCCTTTCCAAAACCTAGGACCATAAGACAGCCACACAATGCAAGCTCTCAAATCCAAACAAACTGGGAACAAGGGAAGGGTGCACAGGCTTATGTAATCACCCTAGACATATACAAAAGGGGACAGCACTCTCATACCGGACCGGGTACACATCCCATGACCCTGTAACATGCTCAGCCCTGGGTGCTCACAGACAGGTCTGGGTGCAAGAACCATAGGGAAAATTACAAAACAAATTAATACAACACACAGAGAAAGTCCAGCACTCACTTACAAGCTCTCAGCTAAGATTTAGTTCTTGCACCCAGACCTGTCTGGGCTTAACTGCCTGTGACTCTGGGGACAGCACAGCTTCCTGTGAGTGCCCGTGAGCATCCAGGGCTGAGCATGTTACAGGGTCATGGGATGTGTACCCGGTCCGGTATGAGAGTGCTGTCCCCTTCCGTGTTTGGTATATGTCTAGGGTGATTACATAAGCCTGTGCACCCTTCCCTTGTTCCCAGTTTGTTTTTGGATTTGAGAGCTTGCATTGTGTGGCTGTCTTAGGGTCCCAGGGTTTGGAAAGGACCTTAATGTGGCACCTGGGCTTGTTCTATTTGGCCACATGCGGTAACTAACCTTTCCATTTTTGCTGTTAAATCTTAGCTGAGAGCTTGTAAGTGAGTGCTGGACTTTCTCTGTGTGTTGTATTAATTTGTTTTGTAATTTTCCTTATGGTTCTTGCACTCAGACCTGTCTGGGTTTAACTGCCTGTGACTCTGGGAACAGCACAGCTTCAGCTTCCTGTGAGTGCCAGTGAGCACCCAGGGCTGAGCATGTTACAGGGTCATGGGATGTGTACCCGGTCCGGTATGAGAGTGCAGTCCCCTTCCGTGTTTTATATATATATATATATATATATATATATATATATATATATATATATATATATATATATATATATATATATATATATTATAGGTTCATTCAAATGTCTAGAACAAAAAAAAGGATGATCTTTTATTATTATTATTATTATTATTATTATGTAAAGGCTGTCATTATGTATTATTTAAAGTTGTGAGGTAAAGTAGCCATATGTTATGATGGTCCTTTCAAAGGGTTCTGTGAAGTTCCAGTTCAGAACACTGAATGCAAGAAGTATTGTTCTTTAGCTATGCCTCTTTCTCAAAAGCAGTAAAATAACTTATAAAAACTACTTACCTGAGGTGAGACTTTGGAGAATGCCAGGGGCGTAACTACCATTGGTGCAGCAGTCTATATATAGGTGTGTACAGATTGTGTACAATCCTTATGCAGGGGAGCCTTTAATAAGTGTAGGTTGCAGGACCATCTTATCTATCTATCTATCTATCTATCTATCTATCTATCTATCTATCTATCTATCTATCTGTGATCTATGTTTTTTTTGTCTTTCTGTCTTATCTGTCTGTCTCCATCTGTCCATCCATCTGTCCATCTATCTGTTTATCTATCTACTCAAAATCATTATACAGAGCAGCATGTATATTATTACTATTGCTTACTACTACTGAGTTACCTTTGGGGGGGCAAAAAATGTTGCATCAGGGCAGTCTGTTGAGTAGGTTCACTACTTGAGACTGCTGTAATGATTTGCTCTGCTGTGTGGAGATATAATTGAGTCTAAGGAAGGCAGCAATACTACTTAAAGGGATGTTAAACAGTCTGTTTCATTGTTGTAATAAAAAAGAACTAAGCTGTGTCTTATACTTAATAGAAATAATTGCAATATGTATTATTCATCTATTTAAATAGATTTTAACTTTTATTTCCCTACATTTGTACTTGTCCTCTACTTCCTCTGCAGTAAGCTTTATCTTAGCCTGATGTTTATAAAACTTCTAGGCTGGTTACTATTAAGTTAATAGATGACAGGGAGTCAGATTCGCTCATGACTAGATCAGTCAGAATATAACCTAAGTATCAAAGATGTCATCTCCCATATCACATTAGGGGCAAGGCTACACTAAGAATTTCTAAGTGCTCATTATGCAAGAAATAAGTAAGTTGTTTGCTGGTTTTTTTTTTACACAATATGTTTCTTTTTAGGTTTTTATTTATTTAATATATTTGTTTTACCAAAGGATCACGGTTTAATATCCCTTTAATGGGAGCAATTTGTACACAGCCATATACAATTAATACCTATAGTGTTAGTGCATTTTGTTTTTGTAATTATTTTTTATTTATATGTTGTTTAAAAATGGTCATTACTTTTAAAAAGCAATTATAAAGCAATTTCATAATGAAATACATGCATTTTTCTAGGTGGTTTATCACTAAAATTTAACAATTAGCGTATGTCATCAATAAAGGGTTATAACTGCCAAAATATGAAACTTTCCTATTTTCAGTGTTGGTTGAACAGTTTATTGTTTTTTCTTACTGACCACATGCAACTAAACTTTTTTTTTTTTACGTAGAAAGTCCATTAATATTGAAAGTTTATTAATGACTTAAAGAGACATGAAATCCAAAAACTTTCTTTTATGATTTAGATAGAACATACAATTTTAAACAATTTTCCAGTTTACTTCTATTCTCAAATTTGCTTCATTCTCTTGGTATCATTTGTTGAAGGAGCAGCAATGCATTACTGATTTCTAGCTCAACACATGGGCGAGCCAATGACAAATCGGTATATATATGCAGCCACCAATCATCAGATAGAACTTAGATTCTTTGCAGCTCCTGAGCTTACCAATATAAATCTTTCAGCAAAGGATAACAAGAGAAGCAAACAAATTAAATGATAGAAGTAAATTGGAAAGTTGTTTAAAATGGTATGCTCTGTCTGAATCGTGAAATACATTTTTTGGGTTTTTATGTCCCTTTAAATCATCTTTATGTGCTTGGCTTAGGCGCCATGGATAAGCTAAATGACTTGTGTTTTGGAAAATTATGGCCTAGATTTAGAGTTCGGCGGTAAAAGGGCTGTTAACGCTCCGCGGGTTTTTTTCTGGCCGCACCATAAATTTAACTCTGGTATCGAGAGTTCAAACAAATGCTGCGTTAGGCTCCAAAAAAGGAGCGTAGAGCATTTATACCGCAAATGCAACTCTCGATACCAGAGTTGCTTACGGACGCGGCCGGCATCAAAAACGTGCTCGTGCACGATTCTCCCATAGGAAACAATGGGGCTGTTTGAGCTGAAAAAAAACCTAACACCTGCAAAAAAGCAGCGTTCAGCTCCTAACGCAGCCCCATTGTTTCCTATGGGGAAACACCTCCTAAGTCTGCACCTAACACCCTAACATGTACCCCGAGTCTAAACACCCCTAACCTTACACTTATTAACTCCTAATCTGCCGCCCCCGCTATCGCTGACCCCTGCATTACACTTTTAACCCCTAATCTGCCGCTCCGTAAACCGCCGCCACCTACGTTATCCCTATGTACCCCTAATCTGCTGCCCTAACATCGCCGACCCCTATGTTATATTTATTAACCCCTAATCTGCCCCCCACATCGTCGCCGACACCTGCCTACACTTATTAACCCCTAATCTGCCGACCGGAGCTCACCGCTATTCTAATAAATGGATTAACCCCTAAAGCTAAGTCTAACCCTAACACTAACACCCCCCTAAGTTAAATATAATTTTTATCTAACAAAATAAATTAACTCTTATTAAATAAATGATTCCTATTTAAAGCTAAATACTTACCTGTAAAATAAATCATAACCTAAGATATAATTAAACCTAACACTACCCTATCAATAAAATAATTAAATAAACTACCTACAATTACCTACAATTAACCTAACACTACACTATCAATAAATTAATTAAACACAATTGCTACAAATAAATAAAATTAAATAAACTATCTAAAGTACAAAAAATAAAAAAGAACTAAGTTACAGAAAATAATAAAATATTTACAAACATAATAAAAATATTACAACAATTTTAAACTAATTACACCTACTCTAAGCCCCCTAATAAAATAACAAAGCCCCCCAAAATAAAAAATTCCCTACCCTATTCTAAAATACAAATATTACAAGCTCTTTTACCTTACCAGCCCTGAACAGGGCCCTTTGCGGGGCATGCCCCAAGAATTTCAGCTCTTTTGCCTGTAAAAAAAAACATACAATACCCCCCCCCAACATTACAACCCACCACCCACATACCCCTAATCTAACCCAAACCCCCCTTAAATAAACCTAACACTACCCCCCTGATGATCTTCCTACCTTGTCTTCACCATGCCAGGTTCACCGATCCGTCCTGGCTCCAAGATCTTCATCCAACCCAAGCGTGGGCTAGACATCCACTGAAGAAGTCCAGAAGAGGGTCCAAAGTCTTCCTCCTATCCGGCAAGAAGAGGACATCCGGACCGGCAAACATCTTCTCCAAGCGGCATCTTCTATCTTCTTCCATCCGATGACGACCGGCTCCATCTTGAAGACCTCCAGCGCGGATCCATCCTCTTCTTCCGACGACTAGACGACGAATGACGGTTCCTTTAAGGGACGTCATCCAAGATGGCGTCCCTCGAATTCCGATTGGCTGATAGGATTCTATCAGCCAATCGGAATTAAGGTAGGAATTTTCTGATTGGCTGATGGAATCAGCCAATCAGAATATAGTTCAATCCGATTGGCTGATCCAATCAGCCAATCAGATTGAGCTCGCATTCTATTGGCTGTTCCGATCAGCCAATAGAATGCGAGCTCAATCTGATTGGCTGATTGGATCAGCCAATCGGATTGAACTATATTCTGATTGGCTGATTCCATCAGCCAATCAGAAAATTCCTACCTTAATTCCGATTGGCTGATAGAATCCTATCAGCCAATCGGAATTCGAGGGACGCCATCTTGGATGACGTCCCTTAAAGGAACCGTCATTCGTCGTCTAGTCGTCGGAAGAAGAGGATGGATCCGCGCTGGAGGTCTTCAAGATGGAGCCGGTCGTCATCGGATGGAAGAAGATAGAAGATGCCGCTTGGAGAAGATGTTTGCCGGTCCGGATGTCCTCTTCTTGCCGGATAGGAGGAAGACTTTGGACCCTCTTCTGGACTTCTTCAGTGGATGTCTAGCCCACGCTTGGGTTGGATGAAGATCTTGGAGCCAGGACGGATCGGTGAACCTGGCATGGTGAAGACAAGGTAGGAAGATCATCAGGGGGGTAGTGTTAGGTTTATTTAAGGGGGGTTTGGGTTAGATTAGGGGTATGTGGGTGGTGGGTTGTAATGTTGGGGGGGGGTATTGTATGTTTTTTTTTACAGGCAAAAGAGCTGAAATTCTTGGGGCATGCCCCGCAAAGGGCCCTGTTCAGGGCTGGTAAGGTAAAAGAGCTTGTAATATTTGTATTTTAGAATAGGGTAGGGAATTTTTTATTTTGGGGGGCTTTGTTATTTTATTAGGGGGCTTAGAGTAGGTGTAATTAGTTTAAAATTGTTGTAATATTTTTCTTATGTTTGTAAATATTTTATTATTTTCTGTAACTTAGTTCTTTTTTATTTTTTGTACTTTAGATAGTTTATTTAATTTTATTTATTTGTAGCAATTGTGTTTAATTAATTTATTGATAGTGTAGTGTTAGGTTAATTGTAGGTAATTGTAGGTAGTTTATTTAATTATTTTATTGATAGGGTAGTGTTAGGTTTAATTATATCTTAGGTTATGATTTATTTTACAGGTAAATTTGTTATTATTTTAACTAGGTAACTATTAAATAGTTCTTAACTATTTGATAGCTATTGTACCTGGTTAAAATAATTACAAAGTTGCCTGTAAAATAAATATTAATCCTAAAATAGCTATAATATAATTATAATTTATATTGTAGCTATATTAGGATTTATTTTACAGGTAAGTATTTAGCTTTAAATAGGAATCATTTATTTAATAAGAGTTAATTTATTTCGTTAGATAAAAATTATATTTAACTTAGGGGGGTGTTAGTGTTAGGGTTAGACTTAGCTTTAGGGTTTAATCCATTTATTAGAATAGCGGTGAGCTCCGGTCGGCAGATTAGGGGTTAATAAGTGTAGGTAGGTGTCGGCGACGTTGTGGGGGGCAGATTAGGGGTTAATAAATATAACATAGGGGTCGGCGATGTTAGGGGTAGCAGATTAGGGGTACATAGGGATAACGTAGGTGGCGGCGATTTGCGGTCGGAAGATTAGGGGTTAATTATTTTAAGTAGCTTGCGGCGACGTTGTGGGGGGCAAGTTAGGGGTTAATAGATATAATACAGGGGTCGGCGGTGTTAGGGGCAGCAGATTAGGGGTACATAAGTATAACGTAGGTGGCGGTCGGCAGATTAGGGGTTAAAAATTTTAATCGAGTGGCGGCGATGTGGGGGGAGCTCGGTTTAGGGGTACATAGGTAGTTTATGGGTGTTAGTGTACTTTAGGGTACAGTAGTTAAGAGCTTTATAAACCGGCGTTAGCCAGAAAGCTCTTAACTCCTGCTATTTTCAGGCGGCTGGAATCTTGTCGTTAGAGCTCTAACGCTCACTGCAGAAACGACTCTAAATACCGGCGTTAGGAAGATCCCATTGAAAAGATAGGCTACGCAAATGGCGTAGGGGGATCTGCGGTATGGAAAAGTCGCGGCTGTAAAGTGAGCGTTAGACCCTTTAATCACTGACTCCAAATACCAGCGGGCGCCCAAAACCAGCGTTAGGAGCCTCTAACGCTGGTTTTGACGGCTACCGCCGAACTCTAAATCTAGGCCTTAGAGTTTAATTCAGTCTGAACAGCTTTTAATTTATGATGTGGCTGTTATAAAGATCATCTATAAGATGCCTACTGAAATTCCTAAATAAAAAAAAATCTGCAACATTATTGTTGCTTTATACATAAACAGATGGCTGCTTATGTAGGTAAAGATTTAGGGTCGGCTCCTGTTTTACACATATCATTTAGAATGTTAATTATCCATCTGCAAATTTAAAGACAGAAAAATGCTCTTGCAGAATTTGAAAATAAAGTTGTAAATATGACTTATACTGATATCTCTCTACCACTGAGACCTCCTCTAATATAGAATTATAATTAAATAGAATAGTAGTGTATGCCATTGTAGAATGGGCTGCAATCCCAGTGGTAAAATATCACCATGAATAAAAAGTCATATAGTTGACATTCTGGTATTCTGGTATTCTGGTATTAATTGCATGTTTCTTTAGTTTACAATCTTTTTTTAGTTCCTGCATCCCCACTGCCTACAACATGTCTGAGTGTAGTCTGTGTGATAAGAACACAATGCGTAAACCACCGGAAGTATGATTTGGTATAGTACATAGTATATATTATTCAGAGCCTATTTTTTCCACACAAGCTTAAAGGGATATGAAATCCAATTTTTTTCTTTAATGAATCTGATAAAGAATGCATTTTTAAGCAACTTTCTAATTTGCTCCTATTATCAATTTTTCTTGGTTCTCTTGGTATATTTTTTTTAAAAGCAGAAATGTAAGCTTAGGAGCCAGCCCATTTTGGTTCAGAGCTGCACATATAATTATGCTTTCTTTATTGCAATATATAGATAGATAAATAGATAGATGATATAGATATATTTAGATATATAAACTATAAATAAAAATACAAATTTAACAATGGCTATGAAACAACATGCTATAAGCTTTTTTTAATTTTTTTTTATAATAATAGAAATGTATCTATAAGCAATAAAGTGTACTACATAATTCTTACCTGGCAAATCTTAGAGGTTTGCAAGTTTCAGTGTTATCAACTTCACCTCCTACCTAATCAGCCCATGTCCTGTATTATAATGCAGTAGGGTCAGTCACAGTTGGGTCAAGGAAGGAAACAGCCAACCACGACAGGCGCAGCCTTCTCTGAAACTCCAGATGTTATATCTTTCAGATTTAGGGGGGCGATTTATAAAGCGGAGGCGGACAGGGGCGAACATACGCGCAGCTCACCTCTGGCGGGCTGAATTCCCCTGGCGCCAATGTGCGCTTGCATGCAATTCCGCCCCCTGCCGGCACACAGCCAATCACTCGCGAGCAGGAGCTGTCAATCTCCCTGGTCGGACTAGACTAGGGAGATTGAAATTCGCCACCTAAGAGGTGGTGAAAGGGTAGGGAAGCAGCGGTCTGATGACCGCTGCTTGTTAAATACGGCATGCAGGTTCTCTTGTGAGAACCTGCAGTCGTAGACAGGCGAAAGCCTGCTAAAGAGCTTAATAAATTGCCCCCTTACATTTCCACTGTCTTCCCTGTTCTCACTGCTTTCTGTGCACACTTGTTAGTCACACTAGCTGCCTGCCAGATATTGTGCTATTATCAGAGAAACTCATTGCATTGCAAAAGCAGCTTGATGTCACCTATGCTGCTATGGGGCCCCCCAGCACTCGGGCCCCAACTGCAGTAGTTCTGCCACCCTGGCAGGATATAAATTTATAAGCAGATACATATAATGTAGCAGTTAAAGGGTTTACCTCTGTAATGTACTTATTGTACAAATATTAGGCTTCATCTGAACATCATTTACACGTTTTATTCTGTCTGTGTATGACATACAAGGATCTCTATGTAGCTATGAAACTCTGCCTCGCTCCACAAGACTCTCTCCTAGTTTTGAAAGCTTCAAGCGCTCTTTAAAGACTCTACTATTCAGGGGCGCATACAACCTACACTAACCTTCCTATCTCCACTTCTATCCCCTTGAACACCTTAGCATGTAAGCCTATGAGCCCAGCTGTTTGTAGCCGACTACAACAGTACAACTCTCGGCAGGGCCCTCTACCCATTTGATCCCTGTAAATGTTATCATGTATACCGCCTATGTTTATAGCTCTACGGAATCTGTTGGCACTCTACAAATACCTGATAATAATAATAATTAAGAAAGGGGAATCCCTGTGCAAGTGCTTGTTGGTGTCTGTGTAGAGGAGAAGCACTACAAATTAACGGCTAGATTACGAGTTTTGCGTTATGAGGGGTGCGGTGCTAACTAGCACGTTATTGTCATCGCTCACTTCCCTACAGCGCTGGTATTACAGGTTTACAAAAACCCTGCGTTATTAGGTAAGAAGTGAGTGTAGAGCAAAATTGAGCTCCATACCGCACTCCAATACCAGCGCTGCTGAAAGCTGCGGTGAGCTGGTTTTACGTGCTCGTGCACGATTTCCCCATAGTCATCAATGGGGAGAGCCGGCTGAAAAAAAGTCTAACACCTACAAAAAAGCAGCGTAAAGCTCCGTAACGCAGCCCCATTGATTCCTATGGGGAAACAAAATGTATGTTTACACCCTAACATGAACCCCGAGTCTAAACACCCCTAATCTTATACTTATTAACCCCTAATCTGCTGCCCCTGATATCAGCCAATAGGATTGAAGCTCAATCCTATTGGCCGATTGCATCAGCCAATAGGATTTTTTTACCTTTAATTCCGATTGGCTGATAGAATTCTATCAGCCAATCGGAATTCAAGGGAAGCCATCTTGGATGACATCACTTAAAGGAATCTTCATTCGGGAAGAAGACTTCGACTGAAGAGGATGCTCCGTGACGGTTGTCTTGAAGATGGAGCCGCTCAGCGTCGGAAGGATGAAGATAGAAGATGCCGTCTGGATGAAGACTTCTGCCCGTCTGGAGGACCACTTCGCCCGGCTTGGATGAAGACTTCTCCCGGCTTCGTTGAGGATGGATGTCCAGTCTTCAAAACTGTAAGTGGATCTTCGGGGGTTAGTGTTAGGCTTTTTTAAGGGTTTATTGGGTGGGTTTTATTTTTAGCTTAGGGTTTGGGCAATTGAAAAAGAGCTAAATGCCCTTTAAAGAGCAATGCCCATACAAATGCCCTTTTCAGGGCAATGGGGAGCTTCGTTTTTTTTAGTTAGGATTTTATTTGGGGGGGTTAGTTGTGTGGGTGGTGGGTTTTACTGTTGGGGGGTTGTTTGTATTTTTTTTTACAGGTAAAAGAGCTGATTTCTTTGGGGCAATGCCCCGCAAAAGGCCCTTTTAAAGTCTATTGGTAGTTTAGTTTAGGCTAGTGTTTTTTTATTTTTGGGGGGCTTTTTTTATTTTGACAGGGCTATTAGATTAGGTGTAATTAGTTTAAATATCTGAAAATGTCTTTTTTTTATTTTGTGTAATTTAGTGTTTGTTTTCTTTGTAATTTAGGTAATTTTATTTAATTTAGGTAATTTATTTAAAGTGATGGTCAAGTATGACTAACTACATCTTGCGATCCTAATGTAACTAGCAAAATAATGTGACTTTCATTCATCATTTCGCCATATTCATTCTAGTTTGTGCGCTATCTTATATTATTTTCCTACCTTACTAATATCCATCCTCCTCCCGTCGATTGTCCGCCATTGTTTTTTCTGCTGTCACGTGTTTTTATTATCCAATTACAGTACAGGCCACTCGGGGAATCAGCTCTAAGTAAAAACACCCTTATTCAATTCTGCACATGCCCTAGCTCCGTAACCGCGGTGAGACAGAGATTAGGATGCGATTACGGAGCTAGGGCATGCGCAGAATTGAATAAGGGTGTTTTTACTTAGAGCTGATTCCCCGAGTGGCCTGTACTGTAATTGGATAATAAAAACACGTGACAGCAGAAAAAACAATGGCGGACAATCGACGGGAGGAGGATGGATATTAGTAAGGTAGGAAAATAATATAAGATAGCGCACAAACTAGAATGAATATGGCGAAATGATGAATGAAAGTCACATTATTTTGCTAGTTACATTAGGATCGCAAGATGTAGTTAGTCATACTTGACCATCACTTTAATTGTAGTGTAAGGTTAGGTGTTAGTGTAACCCAGGTTAGGTTTTATTTTACAGGTAAATTTGTATTTATTTTAGCTAGGTAGTTAGTAAATAGTTAATAACTATTTAGTAACTATTCTACCTAGGTAAAATAAATACAAACTTGCCTGTAACATAAAAATAAACCCTAAGCTAGCTACAATGTAACTATTAGTTATATTGTAGATTGCTTAGGGTTTATTTTATAGGTAAGTATTTAGTTTTAAATAGGAATTATTTAGGTAATGATAGTAAGTTTTATTTAGATTTATTTTAATTATATTTAAGTTAGGGGGTGTTAGGGTTAGACTTAGGTTTAGGGGTTAATAACTTTAGTATAGTGGCGGCGACGTTGGGGGCGGCAGATTAGGGGTTAATAACTGTAATGTAGGTTGCGGCGATATAAGGGACAGCAGATTAGGGGTTAATAATATTTAACTAGTGTTTGCGATGCGGGAGTGCGGCGGTTTAGGGGTTAATATGCTTATTCTAGTGGCGGCGATGTCCGGAGCGGAAGATTAGAGGTTAATATTTTTTTTTAGTGTTTGCGATGCGGGAGGGCCTCGGTTTAGGGGTTAATAGGTAGTTTATGGGTGTTAGTGTATAATACTGTGTCTGTAGAGGCTAATGTATGCCGAAAATGGGTGGCTGGGACATATAATAAGGAAACCTCTTTTTTTATCCATAGTAATAATAAGAATGTTCCCCAAATTGCAGTGTTTATCATAAAACAGAGTGTTTATTTAGAGCATCCTGGGGCAAAGCGGGGGTTAGAAATATGAGTTTATTGGGGGGAGGGAAAGGCAGCGGACAAGAGCCGCTCAAAATGAGAGTAAAGGGAGGGGGGGGCGGGGCCAGTTAGAATGTCTATCCAACAGAACTCTTGGGTCTCTACACTTTATGGCTAATATATGGGTGGTATCAAGAAGGGGGAGTTATGTGTTCACATAGCTAATAATATATAACTATTCTTAAGTGTAGAGGCAGAAGGTAGGAGCTATTTCAGATGGGGTCCCAGATATCCAGGGCTAACAGTTTTAAGGAGAGAGATGAAGAATTATTATGAGTACACTCAGTATGGGCCCACATACTGCAGGTCTAAAAATGTGGTGTCAATAGCCCCTATGAACCAGCACAGGGAGAGATGTCGCTATATGGGAGAACAGCAGACACCCTTTATATTTATGTTATATCTAAAGACTGATGTACACCACTCCTTTCACCATACATAGAATGCTACCTCGGCCGCCGGCAACAACAGATCTGGTGTGGGTTGTATAATTATTAGGAGTGGGCCCTCACGTGGGCTCTTAGATCAAGTCTGTAATTACCATAACTCAAACAAGGATCTCCCAAGCTCAATATAAACGTGTGCATAGTGATTAATACAATGAGATTTATGAATAAGTGTCTGCATAATAAATAATGAGCTTAAATATACAAAAGCAAGGTATTTAAGTCAATGGCGTTGACCTTTCAAAGAAAAAAAAGGAGAAAAGGAAAACTGTAGCTTTTGGGTATGAGGAAAGACCGCAACTACAGTATGGTCCCTCTTAAGTATTATAGGGATGGGACATAAAAAACTTAAAAAAAAATAGTAATGAGACATATCTAAGTAACAGTATTGAGATCAGGAATAGTTGAAGATGGTCCATAATGAAAAATAAACAGTTATGCTCCCTGCAATCATGGAGGTGTGTTTCCATAGGAATTATGTATTATGGATTGGGGTAAGAACTATCAATCAATCAGGCTCTGTATGCCCTCTAAACAGTTAATATTAGGAATAGTGGAAGTAATGAGGATCTCAGCACACATTCTATTGCCCAAAAGTAGTTTTATGAAGAACAACACTTATAGACTAATCTATTAAAAGGGATAATGAAACAGTTTGACCTAATGAGTGAGATTCTCAGTCCCAGATATACTAAACTTACTCTGGGGATCTTCCATAGGGCCTTATAGGGTGACAAAGGTCTATACACATAATTAAGTAAAGATGTAACCAGGCTGATTAGAGAACATTAATAGGATTGTATTTGTGAGAGTATATTAGCCCTATTGTAGACCTTGAAACACAAGCGCTTGGCCTGAAGGTGACCCCTACATATCTGAATCTATAGATTAAATGGCTATCCAGGGCCAATGATTAAAGCTAGCCTACTTTATACGCAATAAACATTAAATGTTTGTGATAGGTCTCCAACAAGGCTATCTGAAGTTATACTAAGATACCAAAGGTGTAATAGTAGAATGGTATTCAGCGGCAGTCACATGTGTAAAGCAATCTAGTAGGTATAATATGTATAATATGCCGCAGGCTATTGTGACGCACATAATACCGTATGATAAATATGTCTCTTAATGATCAACCGGCCCAAGTATACATGTTATGGACTTTTAAACATTTCTAATAGAAATATATTAAACTATATGGTATCAAATGATAGGCATGTAACCAGGATGTATATATCTGCTAAGAGAGTTAAATGTTGTAACTCTAATAAGGTACTTACTATTTTCAAGAGCATAAATATTAGGATGGTAGATATATAAATTACATGTAGCTGGAGGAGGTCATGCGTTTATAAACTATAAGCGTAATATGCTGTGGGTATGGAGAGGCTGCTTTATAGGCTAGAAAGTGTAGGGCGTTAATCATGTAGCATAATTATAGCCTAACTATAATATAGCATACCATGTAAACAGTAATGAGGATCTCATATATCTGACATGCGGATGTAAATATTTTAGTGTCACCTCTACTTAACAAGAAAAGGGTAGATAATATAAAACAACTGAAAGCATTAGTACCCCATGAACCATGTCCCAAAGTGCACAAACCTTCAAACATGTATATATATAAAAATGGATAAATAGTGATAGTAGGGTTACATTTGCTGAACTCTTAGCTAGAGAAGGAGTACCTTAACAGGAGGGATAACATAATATATACGGTGCAAACATTGTATGGTGTATCACCAACTAAAGAATGTCAGCTCATGCGTCCCAAAAGACAGTTTAGGCTGTTATATGTATCTTGAAAAGCTGTCTTTTAGCCTATGCCTGTAATCGAAATTACTTCAATTCCTGCCAGCTGTATTGAGATGTAGAGGCTGTGTAGCCAGGCGGAAAGGTCCCGTATCCAGCCCCCAAGACACAGGTATTGGTGATCACAAACAGCTGCTCCTCCATAGGGTAGAGAATGTAGCTTAACTCCGCAGGGCAGCCCGTATGACAACGTTCCCGGAGGGTCAACTAGGTATGTGCTCACCTCCATGACCGCGGCTATCTTAGCATCTAGCGTGGCTAATTCAGGATCCGGTGCTCTCAGGCTATCTCGCAAGTCCCTTTCGTTCGGCTCATGATGACATCTGTGAGCTTCTGTCAAAACAGTAGCCTCTTTCAGGGGAGCAAGAATTTTTGAATCATGCAGGGACTGCGGTCGGGTAGATTTAGTGGAACTCGGATTGTCGCCTCCATCTTGTCTGTGAAGTGGGATGTAGAACTGCTCACGGAGCTGGGTAAGTAGCAGGTTCAACTCAGAAAAAAGTGATCGTCCAGACTCTCACAAACCTGTTCTTCGAACTTATGTAGGGCAGCCTCCAGATCCATTTAGGAGGTGCGATGAGATGGGCACTTCAGGAATGCTAGGAGAAAGTATAGCCCCTCCGCCTTGTTAGACAATTTAGGCCCCGAACTGTGATGTCGCTTAAAGAGCTCGAAAGTCAATAACTGAAGGTCTCATTCTGCAGAGGGTTAACAGATGTGGTTATCTTTAACCTCTTAGAAGTTTAAAAGTCTAGTCCATTAGATAATTTTCTATCTTTTATCAGTTATAGTAGAAGAGCTCCGTGAAAACACGTCTACTCTCCTTGCTGGTTAGCTCCGCCCCCGTTAGTGTACTTTTAACACTTTAGTTATGAGTTTTATGCTACAGCTTTGTAGCGTAAAACTCATAACTACTGACTTTAGATTGCATTACGAATCTTGCGGGATAGGCTGTACCGCTCACTTTTTGGCCTCCCAGAAAAAGCTTGTAATATCGGCACTATGGAATTCCCATTGAAAAAAGACTTTACGCAAATTGAAAGTGTGCGGTGCCCCTAAATCTGCAAGACTCGTAATTCCAGAGGTAGTGAAAAAGCAGTGTTATGAGCCTTAACGCTGCTTTTTCACCCATACCGCAAAACTCGTAATCTAGCCGCATGGTATTTAAACCTTGAAACTTACAGATGAAAATTTTTTGTTGGAATCCACATTATGCTACCTAGTCTGCAGAATAGTGGCTTAAAAAGGCATCCAAAGACAAATAAGTCAAAATGAATCTTTGATCATTCAGACCGTCCATTTAAAGTACTTTCTATTTTAATTGTATTACCAAATGTACCTCTTTTGCTTGGTATCCTTTGTTGAAATGTAGCTCCTTTCCATGACAACAGTTTTTGATCACAATATGGCAGCAATGTTTGTAACAATGTTATAAATATAGGGTCAGATTACAAGTGGCCGAAATTGCTCTAGTGCAACTTATACTTTCAATGGATATTGTGATTGCGCTAAATAGCGTTTATATTGCAAGTTGACAGGTATAAGTTGTGCTCGAGCGAAAGCCGAAACTGTGCTAGAATATTTAGAGCAACTTGAGACCTGAAGTAAATTGTATGGGGTAAAATAGTTCAC
Organism: Bombina bombina; assembly: GCF_027579735.1. NCBI lineage: Eukaryota > Metazoa > Chordata > Amphibia > Anura > Bombinatoridae > Bombina > Bombina bombina. The sequence goes on along the minus strand of NC_069503.1, from coordinate 516,390,913 downwards.
AAAACACACCAGAAACATATTAAAATAAACTATTACTCTGATTTATATATGTTTGAATATATATATATATATATATATATATAAAACGTTATGCATTTTTAACTTAAATATTTATTAAAAGCTAAGTCTTAATTGAACCAGTGAGTGCCTTTTCTCTACGAATGTATATATATATATATATATATATATATATATATATATATATATATATTTCAAAGAATTGGTGTAAATGCACTCTCACCAACACTTGAAGCTTGTCAGGGTGCTATGAAGGTAATTTGTAGCAATGTACAAAAGAAGCACTCACTGAACTTTCTCCAACAGTGACAAAAGTTTAATGAAGTTTTTAGTGACGTTTCGGGACAGCAACAGAGGAAGGGACTGTTGCTGTCCCGAAACGTCACTAAAAACTTCATTAAACTTTTGTCACTGTTGGAGAAAGTTCAGTGAGTGCTTCTTTTGTACATTGCTATATATATATATATATATATATATATATATATATATATATATAAATACCAAACAGGATCCCACACTCACTGCTCCATTCCGGCCTCCGGGGTGCTCTTTAAACCATTGATATACACAAAAGAAATAAGAAAGGCACTCTCCGTATTCTGTAGTAAAATAACTTTACTTTGGTGAACGTTTTCGGGGTCACCCCCTTCCTCAGACCTTACAAAACAAACAATCCAGTGAACTATTTAAGTGCTTACCTGGTGACGATCCTGCCAGAGTCTGTGGCGTCCTCCTAGCCCAACTGCGCATGCGCAAGAGTAAGTACAGAGGCCCTGGAGGTTCAAAAGAGTCACCAAGGCAAAAAAATGTGAAATCACAAAAATTTAAAAAACAGCAATGTTGACATGTAAATTAAAATTATAAGTACACAGAACACAGTGTCGTAGAGATGGTGACTGTTAGACAAATGACCTGTAAGTGTAGTGTGAGGAAAACTGTGTAGGCATGAACGTGTTAGTAACAATATCAGGTACCTAAGAGTCTTATATATAGCGGTATAAGTGTGTTACAGAGGGTGTATCCGGATTACACTAAACACTCTGTAAAAGGGTAAAAATACTCAAATTATACCCCCAAAGATATAAATATCGGCGCAACAAGTATAACAACTGTTGCTAGACAGCCATATAAAATGCTAATCAAAAACTGACAGTTCAGTCGCAACAACTCTCAGCATAAATAGCGGTCAGGATATCTAACTAAATGCATTACAAAGGCTATATCCAGATTCTACTAAACACTCTGTAAAAGGGTAAAAGTATTCAAATAATGCATTCAAATAATGCCCCCAAGAATTTAAACAACGGCGCAAAAAGTATGACAACTGTTGCTAGGCAACCATAAAAATGCCACTCAAAGACTGACAGATCAGTCGCGACAAAACTCGGCGTGTAAAGCAGTCAAGATATCAAACCAGCCCCTCAGCGACTATACCAAATGGTGGACCATACTAGATAAATTGTTCAATCCGCCGCCTGCTAAAGACCTGAATTATACCACATACATACTGTGAAACTACATAGTGCCTACTAATCCAAATATTACTGGTCGCAACACGTACTGGTTGGTTTGGACACCACAACACCGGCCATATAGCGCTAGCTGCATTCAAGTCACTGGCCATATACCCTAACCAGCAGTAGTACCAGTGTTCAAAAGAACTCAAGTATTCAATCTCAATTTACATACCCTATGTAGAAAAACATCATATCACAAACAGAAAGTTTCAATATTCCAAATAGGAAAACCACTCACATTATATCTCACACAATAGCATATTGTTACACCATATGTTATATTGTGCCAATTAACTGAAATAGGTATTAATCATCATGCCCCACAACATTAGCTCGTACAGAGGTCATGTAGTATTAATCATCTAAGATATATTCTTACTAAACAAGTGAAATAAAGCATGTATACCCAAACCAGATGAGGGACCCAAGATCAGCTAAGCAGGTAACTACATCAAATAATGTTAGATCAATCAATCATTTGGATACAGTTAGGAATAAGAACAACCAATATCAAGTATTGCAGACCTCACAAAAAGCACTGCATGTCAAAATGGACATTAAGCCCCTTAGGGACCAGAGTGTCAAGTGTGAAAATCCAACGACTTTCCCTCTGTAAGAGCACCCTACCTCTGTCACCACCCCTCACTAGGGGTGGGACGTGATCAATTATAATGAAACGTAAGTCTGTGTTCTTGTGTCTTGCCTGCAAAAAGTGTCTGGCTACCGGTTGGTCGGATTTACCATTCTCCAATGCTGCCCTAATGGCCGACCTATGGTTGGCCATTCTAGTGCGGGCATCATCCTGTGTCTTACCGACATAAAACTTGCCACACGGGCAGTGGATCATGTATATGATGTAACATGTAGTGCATGTGACTCTGTGTCTAATAGTAAATTTTCTGTTGGTCCACGGATGTGTGAAAAATTTACTCTGGGTCATCCCAGTACATGTAGTGCATCCACTGCATCGGAAGCACCCATTTTTGGTGGTGTCTAACCATGTTTTAGACTTGTAGCTTAGTCTATTGTCGGGTCGCATCAGATGATCCCTTAAGGAGGCCGCCCTCCTATAACCAACCATCGGTAAGTTCATAGACTCGCAAGGCAGTTTTTTATCGGTTGAAATGATGTCCCAATGCTCTCGTAGTATGTTCGGTAAAGAAACCTTCTCAGGAGTAAAGATGGTCGTCAGTATCAACCGTTCCCTAGATGGTGCCTCAGGTACTGTTTTCTTTAGAGCCTCATTTTGTGAAGTGGTGTGGGCTTCACTGAAAGCCACATCCAGATGTTCTCTGTTATAGTCCCGCTGTTCAAATTTCATCCTCATCTCATCAAGTTGTACTGTTTTGTTCTCTTGGTCACTATTATTTCATGTAACCCTCTTGAATTGAGACTTGGGCAGAGCCTTTTTCAAAAAAGGTGGATGGCAGCTTGTATCTTGGAGGATCGAATTCCTATCGGTGGGTTTTTGATATAGCGTGGTCTTCAAGCCATCACCAGATCTATATATCCTTAAGTCTAAGAAATCCACTGTTTGTTTGTTGTGAGTGATCTTGAATTTTAGGTTGTTGTTAGACTGGTTCAGTTCATAGAACCAAGTCATAAGGTCTTGTTGCTCCCCTCGCCAGATCAAGAATAGATCGTCTATGTATCTACGGAAACATATCACCTGTGGATCCTTGAATAACATCGTGCCCAAGGTCTCAAACTCCGCCATATACAGATTGGCATAGGATGGGGCCACATTGGACCCAATCGCTGTGCCCGAAATCTGTAAATAGAATTTTGCCTCGAACTTGAAGTAATTCATCTTGAGACAATACTCCAATAGTTGTAGTACCACATCGACAGGTGGACCAACATAGGGAGATTTAAGGAGAGTAGATTTGATAGCCGCCATACCGTCCTCGTGCGGTATGACCGTATAGAGGCTGGTTACATCCAGGGTGACCAGCACATCATCTGCAGTTAAGCCTTCAATACCTTGTAATAGTTTCACCATCTCTATGGAATCCAGAAGGAAAGAGTCCATCTGTCTGACTAATGGTTGCAGGATATCATCGACGTATACAGCCAATGTTTGTAATATCGATCCCCTTGCCGATACAATTGGACGTCCTGGAGGTCGCACCGGATCTTTGTGGACCTTGGGTAAGGTATATATGATGGGAGTTATAGGAAAGTCAACCAGCAAAAATTCATATGTAGCCTTAGATATAATATTCATTGAATATAATACATCAAGGTATTTATCAATAGTTCTTTTGAATTCTGAGGTGGGATCCTGCGTTAATCTACGGTATGTTTTCTTGTCATCCAGCTGGGATATTATTTCATCCCTATAGTCTTGGTAGTCCTGTAGGACCAATGCACCGCCCTTGTCCGCATTGCGGATTACCAACTTGTGATTTTCCTTCAACCCCTTCAAGGCCTTCCATTCTGTTCTTGAAAAGTTATTTCTTGTAGGATGCTCTTTGTCCAATGTGCCTTCAAAGTTCTCTTTTATCATACGTGTGTATGTACTGATACTCGCACTTGAGGATTTTGGATCAAATCTGCTTGGTTTCCTGAATTTCTCCACCTGGAACTCAGTCTGCCCAAAATGTTCCTTAAGGCGAAGTTTCCTATTAAATTTATATAGGTCAACGTGTAAATCAAATCTGTCCACTCTGGCCGTGGGTACAAAGCGTAGTCCTTTCTCCAATATTTCAATTTCAATAGTTGTTAATTGGTGGGAGCTGAGATTGATTATATTGCTCAGTGCCAACCCCGGCACCATCGCCGGGGTGGTCTCCCCCTGGAAGATCCCCTTGCGCTTGTGACCACTTCTCCTGGGGTGTGGCCTCCCCGTAGGCGTTTTTTGACCGGGTGGTCATGGGTTGGGAGCCTGTGGTAGTGCCCATTGCTACTACCTCACCCTGTTCAGGGTCAGAGCTATTGTCAGAGCTTTCAACAGTGTTCAAATTCCTGGGTTTAAATGCCCGAGGTCTCCTATTTCTGAAGGCAACTCTTCTTTCCTCAGGGCCCAATAACCATTTATAGACTCTCTTCTCTCTGTAATCACTAGTTACGGCCTCCCATTTACGTTCCTTAAAATAAATAAGTTATTTTTCATATTGGTCCACCTGGTTCTTGATCTTAGATAGCCAGTCTTCCTCTCCATCATTCAACAATTTATCATGGTGCTGTATTTCAAAGGTCTGTATTTCATTCTCTACTTGTTTTAATAATGTCGAAACTTCCTCTATTACCAGTAGAACCAGATCCAGCGAACATTTTTTCAAGATCCCACACCACTTGACGCAAAAGATAGTATTATTACGTCCAATAGTGGGGACATTTTTGACCCTAAAACCCTTAGGGATGAATGATTTCCTGTGATAGTCAGACAGGTAGCAGCCATGTAATTTTAAATCGATTGCTCTTTTCTTCAGTTTAACCAAATGATTATGCAGCTGCTCTGGCTGCTCTCTCTTAGTTCTAATGGCTACTTCATCAAATCTTATTCTGCTGGCATCAGCCTCACTGAATTGGAATACTGCAGCTCCCTCCACTCCATCAGTTTCACCAATCTGCTGCGGCTGTGTCTGTGACATGTTATGTACCAAATCACCACACCAAGTGATTTATACTATTAAAAACAATAATATTCCTATTGACAAAATGTCAAAAAAGAATATACAGCAAAATAGTTCAGGTATACGTAATCCAGTCAGGGTGCAGAGATCAAACACTTAATACAAATACCAAACAGGATCCCACACTCAATGCTCCATTCCGGCCTCCGGGGTGCTCTTTAAACCATTGATATACACAAAAGAAATAAGAAAGGCACTCTCCGTATTCTGTAGTAAAATAACTTTACTTTGGTGAACGTTTTCGGGGTCACCCCCTTCCTCAGACCTTACAAAACAAACAATCCAGTGAACTATTTGAATGCATTATTTGAATACTTTTACCCTTTTACAGAGTGTTTAGTAGAATCTGGATATAGCCTTTGTAATGCATTTAGTTAGATATCCTGACCGCTATGTATGCTGAGAGTTGTTGCGACTGAACTGTCAGTTTTTGATTGGCATTTATATGGCTGTCTAGCAACAGTTGTTATACTTGTTGCGCCGATATTTATATCTTTGGGGGTATAATTTGAGTATTTTTACCCTTTTACAGAGTGTTTAGTGTAATCCGGATACACCCTCTGTAACACACTTATACCGCTATATATAAGACTCTTAGGTACCTGATATTGTTACTAACACGTTCATGCCTACACAGTTTTCCTCACACTACACTTACAGTTCATTTGTCTAACAGTCACCATCTCTACGACACTGTGTTCTGTGTACTTATAATTTTAATTTACATGTCAACATTGCTGTTTTTTAAATTTTTGTGATTTCACATTTTTTTGCCTTGGTGACTCTTTTGAACCTCCAGGGCCTCTGTACTTACTCTTGCGCATGCGCAGTTACGCTAGGAGGACGCCACAGACTCTGGCAGGATCGTCACCAGGTAAGCACTTAAATAGTTCACTGGATTGTTTGTTTTGTAAGGTCTGAGGAAGGGGGTGACCCCGAAAACGTTCACCAAAGTAAAGTTATTTTACTACAGAATATGGAGAGTGCCTTTCTTATTTCTTTTGTGTATATATATATATATATATATATATATATACACACACATACAGGGTCCGGCAGAATAATCTGATGATTTTGTGACATCAGATCATACCGCGCTATTGGTGTAGGGCTGGTTGCGGGAATTTTTATATATTATACTGTCTATAGAATTTGCATTGCCAGCTTGTTGTGGACCGGAGAGCAATCCTCTGGATGATGTATACTGGGAAGGCAGCGTCTCTATGCTGGGTTCGGTTTGCGATCATCTTGCTGAACCAGAAGTGACATCACAGGTAGGTGTACCCTTACGCATTCCGTGATCGATATCACTTCGTCAGAGTGTTGTCACACTTGGTGTTGGGTCTGGGGAATGAAGCTCATTCACAGAGGCATATTCGGTTACAGGCTCTAGTTTATTCACTGGGGCTAATGTAGCCTTCTTACTTTTAGGCATAATGACAGATTAGGAATACAGGAGCTGGTATCACAGCACGGGAACTTTTTCAGGAAAACAAGAGTTTAACAGGTCTTGGAAGTTCAGGCAAGCAAGAGGATAACACAGGTCCTGGAAGTTCAGGCAAGCAAGAGGGTAACATAGGTCTTGGCAGTTCAGGCAAGCAAGAGGGTAACACAGGTCCTGGCAGTTCAGGCAAGCAAAATGGTAACACAGGTCCTGGCAGTTCAGGCAAGCAAGAGGGTAACACAGGTCCTGGAAGTTTAGGCAAGCAAGAGGTTAACACATGTCCTGGCAGTTCAGGCAAGCAAGAGGTTAAACACAGACCTTGGCAATCCAGGCAGGCAAAGGTTAAGCACAGGCCTTGGCAATCCAGGCAGGCAGAGGTTAGAAAACAGGCAAAGAAGAAAATCCAGCAGGTAAGTCAAAATCAGGCTTCAAGGCAAAAGGATTCTTCTTTCACAAACAAAGGCATAGACTGCGTAGACTCAATGTCAGGGCCAAGACTGATTAGCCAGGCAGGATTAAATAGTCTGTTGGTAATTGCACATTACCAACAGCTGACATGAGGTGGAGCCAGAGAGCTTGAGAGAGAAGGCAGAAAACAAAAAGCAATGCATCCACAACTAGAAGCCCTCTGGTGGCCCAGTGGAAAGTCACTGGGATACAACATGGGAGACCAGAGTTCAAGATCCGATGGGGACATGACAGTACCCCCTTCCCAAGGCCGACCTCTGGGCGGCTTTAGCATCCTCATAGACTTGTAGGTCTTCAAAGCAGATGATGGCTCCATCAGAGACTTTAACACATCCTGGAGGGAGGGTCTCCACATGCATCACAGAAAGACCTGCAGGTACAGTAGGGGTTGGCATTGTATTTTCCTGACCTTGAGTGCCTTCAAGATGTGTGTCAGAGTTAATCTCACTGATGCAAATCCTCCTATCCTGTAGTGAGATACCATCAATAGTTAATGTCTCCTGTAGAGATCTTTGATCTTGCAAAACTACAAAGCATTTGCCTTGAAATTCTGCAGTTTTGATGTCTCTGACCAAATGAATGCCTCTGATCTTACAGTTTTGCAACAGGTAAGCAATATTTCCCGTAATAGTGGCTGAAGAGAGGTTTTCCAAGCTAACAGCAAAGTTATGTGCTGGCTATTTAGAAGCTGAAATTACAGAGGTTTCTCCTATGGCTCTAGTGGTCAGACTGGAAACAGAACTGGAAGGCAAAGATGCTTGCATGTTAGCTTTCACTAATTTTGAAAGTGCATAAAATGGATATACTATTTCCAGGCAAGGTGGAGGAAACACTTAATTTATTGAGGGTGTACGTGTCTGAACTAGAGTTACCTTAACAAGGCCAGAAAAAGTCTGTTGATAAACTTTGGGATAATTAGACCTTCTTATAGCAGCAAGAGCAGATTGTGGCTTACTGGTATATTCCAAAGTATTCTCCTCTTGGTCTGATGCTTCCTCAGGTGAAGAATATCCATATATCATTAGTAGTGCAGAATGGTATAATTATATGAGTTTCTGAGGTAGGAGGATTCCCAAATAGCTATTCGTGTGACACAATGTTTAGCACTCTTAGCAACAGCTGCAGTTACTTGTCCCTTGACTTGAGTTGAATCTCCAGAAAAATATTTTGACAAAGGGACTTTACAAGCTTTAGATGGACCCTTTCTCCATACAGCAGTTTGAGGAGTTGTTTGTTCTGGCTCAGAGATCTTCTCAATGGTGGAGTAGGCATCAGAGTCAGACTTGATGGCGTCAGCATTACTCAGTAGTGACTGAGGACCAGGAACAGGATATTCAGGAGCTAAAGTCTGTATACAGGATTCAAGAGAGTTTGACTTTAAATCTGTGGCAGCAGTATGTGATAAAGAGGTGGATGCTTTGAGGTCATTTAGAGAAGGCAGCAAACTAACTGTGGATATACTGTCCTTAGGGACTGCAGGTTGTAAATCAGGGATTTAGATAGCACTGTACGCAGTACCTTGTTTTATGCTATCAGGCATAGTTTGAAGCAGTCTTTTATTCTGTACCCCCAAATCAAAGCTAGCATCAGAAGGACAATGGCTGAAGAGCTTGGTGCAAGGTATACTGATGTCAAAGTATTCTCTGTCTTTTTTCTGGGTTCATGTAAATCAGGTTTGGAACTTGATGCTTAAGAACTCTGCTCAGGTACCGTAGATTTCTGGACAGTGAGTCTGGTATCACTTCCCTTAGTACCCTGAGTAGTGCTCCCAGATTTCAATTGTGATAATCTTGTCTTACAAATTCTCCTAAGAGGAGATGATGATGTAACAGAAGAGGATTGTTTCTCAGAGATGGCAGGTGTAGGGGGTCTAACTGGACAAAAAGAAAGGACATGATTAGCAGACCCACAATAAAAACAAAGTACTTGAGTCCTCCTGATTTTTTCACTAACAGGAAGGGATGCCTTAGGAGGATCGCTGCTGTGTGTGGCAGATTTGTAGTAACTTTCGAAAAAAGTCTTTATTACTGTGTTGGAATGCCTGAAGTATATCCGACCAAGGTTTCACAAAAGAAGAAATCTGATCAGGAAGTTTTAAATATACTTGAGAAAGTTCTTGGATTACCTTAGTCATTGTTGTCACTTGGTCTGACAATACAGACAGGTACCGAACCACCTCTGCAAGCTCCGTTGTTTGGCCCTGACATACTGTCACACTTGGTGTTGGGTCTGGGGGTGAAGCTCATTTGCAGAGGCATATTCGGTTACAGGCTCTAGTTTATTCACTGGGGCTAATGTAGCTTTCTTATTTTTAGGCATAATTACAGATTAGGAATACAGGAGCTTGTATTACAGCACGGGAAATTGGTTTCAGGCAAGCAAGAGGGTAACACAGGTCTTGACAGTTCAGGCAAGCAAGAGGATAACACAGGTCTTGGCAGTTCAGGCACGCAAGAGGGTAACACAGGTCTTGGCAGTTCAGGCAAGCAAGAGGGTAACACAGGTCTTGGCAGTTCAGGCACGTGAATCCACGTTTCCTGAATTCCATTAGTCTTTCTCTACCCTTTGTTGCAGGGATTTTTTCTATTGTCTTTATTATAAATTCATCGGAATTTTTTGTGAAACTTCTCAAAGTGTTCTCCTAATCCATATTCAGGAGCCTCATCTTTGATGTTTTTTATATGTTCTAGGACTCTCCTCTTTAAAATACGTTTTGTGCGACCAATGTAAAATTTGTGACATGTGCATTCTAGTAAATACACTACACATTCAGATCGGCACTTTCAAAAAATTTGATTTAGTTTAGTGTTTATAACCCATTTATTAATTTCCTTGTTTGTGTCAATATGGCTGCAGCAAACAGATTTCTTTCGGACACTTTTAAAGAAACCTTTTAGGGGAGTTTTCTGTTCTTTCCTTAATTTAGCAGGAGCTATTATATTTTTAAGATTTATACTTTTTTGTATGTTACTTTCGGTGACTCATTTATTAAGGTTAACCGGATTGGATCTTTACTCAGTATGTCCCAGTGTTTGCTCAAAATATTCTCTATTTGTTTTGCTGCTCCATTATATGAATCTCATTTTAGTTTTATGTGCATTGGTTTCTCTTTCTTTATCTATTTTTTGTTATTTCTATTTTTTACTTCTTTATCTGTCTTTATTAAATCACTTCTTTGTGTGTTCTTTACTCTGTTGTATGCATCTTTTATTGTATTTTCTGTAAACTTTATTTCTCTACATTTTTGTTATGGGCTGCTTTTTCTAATCCTTTCCCTTGAACAATTTCTCTTTATCCTTTGAAATTGTCCATATGTTATATTTTTTTATCCACCCTGGGTGGTGGCAGCTTTCTGCATGTAAATACCCATTGGTGTCAGTCTTTTTAGTATAAATTTTTGTATGGATGTAATCTTCCTCAATATATATAAGGTGATGTCTAGAAAATGTAGGGAGTTTTTCCCCCAGGTCACTGTGAATTTTAAATTGAGATCATTCTCATTAAGACTGGAAACAAAAGAATTGAATTCTCCCTCAGTTTTGTCCCAAATGAAGATTATATCATCAATGAATCTTTTCCAGAAGACAATTTTATTGATTAATGGGTTACTCTTCCATATATTATATTCCTCTAAAAAAACATATACAGGTTGGCAAAGTTAGTGGCAAATTTTGTCCTCATTGCTGTACCCTATTTTTGCAAGTAAATTATCTCATCAAATTCAAAATAATTTTTTTGTAGTATGAATCTGATAGCTTCTGTGTTTTGGGTTTATTTTCTGATTTTGTTCTAGAATTTTATTTAAACTATCAATGCCTTTTGTCTTAATATGTGTATGTGTCTTAAATTGTGCATGTGTGTGCATATACATGTCTATATACGTGTATACATGTGTATTCATGTGTAAGTATGTATTTACACAAATACATACATATATACACATATACACTTTTGAACCCTTTTCAGTGAAATACTTTGAAACGTGCAATCTTATTTTTATTCATTTTCAATATGGTTTAATATGTTTTTAATAAAAAAAAAATATATTTTTATTTTTAAATAAATATTTCTATATATATATCTGTATATACTTTATATATACAGTATATATATGTATATACACAAGATGAGGTACAGCACTGTATTGCCATAAAGTCTTACTTATTCAAGTGCACGTAGACTTCCAGGGTCCTGCTAACCACAATCTTTATCCAATCCAAGAACATAGAAGTAGTCTCAGCACTGTTTTATCAAAATGAATCCTTTATTGAGGTGAGGAGGATAAAACACAGCGACGTTTCTGGCCTACATAGCCCTTACTCATGCATGTTTTGCAGGGCAATGGGATGTGTACCCAGCCCAGTTTGAAAGTGCCTTTCCAGTCAAACACCTTGCCATATACTATATCCCTTTTATCCCTTTTATTTTGATATTAGCATTATATATTTTATTAAACAGTATAAATATACGTGTAATAGTTTATTTTAATATGTAATTGATGTGTTTTGTGAACTTTTTTTAACCCATACACTTTACTTCAGGTCGGAAGTCGAGTTAAATATTCTATTGCAGTTTCGGCTTTCGTTTGAGCCCAAACTATAACTTTCCAACTTGTAATATGAGAGCAAGTAAGCACATTCGCAATATCCATTGAAAATATAGTTTATGAGCGAATTTGCCTCGCTAACCCTTCTCCGTTGAATGTGCTTTACCATTGACTTGTAATATCAAGTCATGCACTAATGTAAGAGCCATCCAGCAATATTGCATATTGTGGAAAATTTATGTTTCTATATTTGTGTTTAAAAATGTGTATATTGGAAATGTGATATGTAAGTATTTACTCAAATATGTTTTTGGATTAAAGGGACAGCCAGCTTTGGAATATAAATGGTGTTAACATACCAACCTTGAAGTATGCACTGTCAAAGCTTGTCCAATTGATTTTATTGTGCATATGCACCAATCAGCAGCTGCTTAGGATTTAAGTGCCAGCCTTTAAAAAAAAAAAAAAAAAAAAGTTAAAGTTGCCTTTTTTAAACAACATTTATGCTGCAAAATGTGTTAAAATTATATGTTGGTACTACACCACCTCATAATACTATTCACTGCTATGCCCCTTTAAGTGACCAAAGGACATAAGTTCAGATAGTCATTATATCTATTGGATTTGTTACAGTTTCCACAATATTTCAGTTGCAAAACCAATTAATGGTCACTTTAAAAATTATGTGACTCAGTAGTCTTGTGATGACTAATTACTGCATTAATGTTTATACAGTTTTTAAGCATATTTTATTATTCATCTGTGAATCACATCAAATCCTAAAATAATAATCATTAAGAAACTCTAAAATGTAGGAAATAACCTGAACTGATGACTAATATATTCTTTAAAAATAAGTAGTTTAATCAAATGCAGAACATTTGATCTATTTCCCTTGATTGATTTGTTCCAAATTCGTACAGTTCTATTAAAAATATATATGTTTAGGCAAATAAAAAATAACTTTAATATGATATACTATTGTATTTGTGTAAATGAAATACATTTTCCAATTGCTGGATTTTTTTGTAAGAATAAATGCATGAATCATGCAATTTAGAGCCAGGAACTTTAATTCCAGTCTTGAGGACATACTTCCGTGAAATGGTTGCAATGAGAAGAGCAGGTGTAGCATAGTGTGCTAAATAATACAATCACACACTTTACTACAGATAAATCACTAAGGATTATGCTGGCTAAAACAATAATATATGGTATGTCCTTTGGGTATACCATTTACAACTTCAGCATACCAGGAGCTGTTTACATATCTGTTTTGCCTCACATGGAAAACAATGTCACAAAGGATTTACTTACTGAAAGGGACTAACACTTTGCAGTTCACTGTTTAACATTCTGCACAACTTTAATGGCCTAACAGGGAAATCCATTGAGACGTTGAAGAGAATTTATTTAGCTGGGAAAGATCTTTTTAATAAAATATAAATGTACTGTACATATTATCTCTAGTAAGCATGACATCAAATATTATGATAGAATCAAGAATGACTATAGACCAGGTTAACCAATAATGAGCGCTACTTAGGGCTCAATTTATCCAACACTGGCGGACAGGGGAGTACAGATTTGCCCATGTCTGCCCGGCTTCTTCTCTGATGGGCAGCAATCCTCTGCTTGCATTTACCATTGCACATGAGCGCTTCTTTGTGCTCGCGTGCAACCTCACCCCTGCCCACGCACAGCCAATCACGCGCAGGCAGGTGCTGTCAATGTCCCTGATCGAAAGAGACTGGGGAGATTAAAATTTTCTACCAAAGACCGATGATCTGATGACCGATGCTTGCTAAATTGTGACTGCAGGTTTACTCGTGCGAATCTACAGTTAAAGTAGGGGAAAAGGGCTTGATAAATCTAGCTCTTAGAGTGAAATGTGTTTATAAAGATAAAAGGTAATTCTGTTTCTCTCTCCATACATTAAAAGAACTTGCTAGTGAAATAATAAAATGTTTTAACTTGAGAACTTCACTATTACACCAATGTTTGTTGGTAACTGTAGGTTTATTGAGCATAACGGGGTTAACCACTGAGCAATGCTGAGCCAGATATGATCTGGGGCAGGTATTTGGCAGCCATGCATGTATGCCGCTCCTGATTGGTTCAAAGGCCATTTCCTGCTAATGAGTAGCAATGCCTTAGCAGGACATTAGTTATGTGTTTAATCTCTTTCTAGAACTTAAACACAGCTACCTAGGAGTGGTCAAGCAATAATAACACACTTTAATGAATTAGAGAGATTTATTGCAATAATGCATCTGTTTACCATTCATATGTCAATAAATAAAATGAATTTTAACAAAAAAGTACATTTATAATTGCTATATTAGCAAATACTTTTGTGGTGAACAGTTACAATTACTGGCCTTATTACTTACATCTTGATTTTGTTATTCATCTAATGATTTGATTATGACTGCAGTGATGGAAAACGTATAATACTATAGCAGAAATAACTTGCTAAGAACAGCTTGACAGTACTGCTCATATAAAATAGTGTTTCTTAATAAAGACTCATAACCTTTTTAAAGTAAAATAAAAACTGATACTGATCATCTGATGGTGTGGTCACTTTAGGTCTGCCTGGTCTTGCTTTGGAGGATTTTTTGTTTTGTTTTGGAAAATCTCTTAAGTGTGTATTATAATGCCTCCATTCATCTTAGCTGCCATTTGGTGCTGAGAACTCTTTTAGCACCCATCTTAACTAAGCTCCTTTGACAGGATTACAAAAGATATTTTAACTTTTGTCCTTCTTCTTGTAACAGGCACACATGCAGGAGCACTAGTAGAAGCACTTGCATGTCCATAGAATTAATATAGGTGTTAATTTGTGAGAAGACAAATACCTTGCACATTTATACACAAATGGTATATGAAAAGGTTATTCATATAAATCGTAATACTACGTAAAGATTTAAGAAACAAATCAACTGATTTGTATAAAATAAAATGATATTTATCCTATATAATAAAAGGCCAAGTGTGTTTGTCCGAAGCTCTCATGCGCAGTAGACAGCACAGCACGAGGACAAACACACCTGGCCTTTGAGAGTCCCTAAGTCTCTGCTCTGCAGTGCGAGCAGAAGTGTGCGTGACCGAGCGTGGCCGGGGCCGATCGTGAAGGGGGCGTGGCCGAGCGCGAGGGCTGTGAGGGGGCGTGGTCAAGCTTGAAGGGGCGGGGTCAGGCGGGCCGTGAAAGGCTGTGCAGTTTGAGAGCTCAAAACAGCTCAAAAGAGGGGAGAGAGGGGGTAGGGAAAAGATAAGAAAGGGGAGAGAGAGATCAAGAGGGGAGAGAGAGATCAAGAGGGGAGATAAAAAGAGCACAAGAGAGGGAGCAAAAGAGAGGGGGAGAGACAGCAAAAGAGAGTGGAGGGAGAGCAAGAGGGGAGGTGGAGGGAGAGAGAGAGGGGAGGGGGAGGGAGAGAGAGAGGGGAGGGGGAGGGAGAGAGAGAGGGGAGGGGGAGTGAGAGAGAGGAGGGAGAGAGAGAGAGAGGGGAGAGAGAGAGAGAGAGGGGGGAGAGAGAGAGGGGAGGGAGAGAGAGAGGGGAGGGAGAGAGAGAGAGGGGAGGGGGAGGGAGAGAGGGGAGGGGGAGGGAGAGAGGGGAGGGGGAGAGAGAGGGGGAGAGAGAGAGGGGGGAGATAGAGAGGAGAGAGAGGGGGAGAGAGAGAGAGGGGAGAGAGAGAGGGGGAGAGAGAGAGGGGAGAAAGAGAGAGAGGGGGAGAGAGAGAGAGAGAGAGGGGGGGAGAGAGAGAGATAGAGGGAAGAGAGAGAGATAGAGGGGAGAGAGAGAGATAGAGGGGAGAGAGAGGGGGAGAGAGAGAGAGGGGAGAGAGAGAGTGGGGGAGAGAGACAGGGGAGAGAGAGAGCGCAAAAGAGAGGAGGGAGAGAGAGCGCAAAAGAGAGGGGTGAGAGAGCGCAAAAGAGAGGGGTGAGAGAGAGAGCGCAAAAGAGAGGGGTGAGAGAGAGAGCACAAAAGAGAGGGGGAGAGAGAGCGCAAAAGAGAAGGGGAGAGAGAGCGCAAAAGAGAGGGGGAGAGAGAGAGCGCAAAAGAGGGGGGGAGAGAGAGAGCGCAAAAGAGGGGGGGAGAGAGAGAGCACAAAAGAGGGGGGATAGAGAGAGAGCAAAAGAGGGGGGGATAGAGAGAGCGCAAAAGAGGGGGGATAGAGAGAGCACAAAAGAGGGGGGGAGAGAGAGCGCAAAAGAGAGGGGGAGAGAAAGCGCAAAAGAGAGGGGGGAGAGAGAGAGCTCAAAAGAGAGGGGAGAGAGAGAGAGCTCAAAAGAGAGGGGAGAGAGCGCAAAAGAGTGGGGAGAGAGAGCGCAAAAGAGAGGGAGGAGAGAGATCTCAAAAGAGAGGGGGAGAGAAAGCATAAAAGAGAAGGGGGAGAGAGAGCAAAAGAGAGGGGCAGGGAGAGACCGCTGTACCCTGCAAAAAATAGCCCGTGTGAACGGGCTTTAGGACTAGTATATATATATAAATCATTTATCCATCCTGCTAAGGAATGGTTTGGATTTTGGAATATTTGCATCTGTAAAATAGAACAGTTTGGAGAAGGGATGCAATCAAGTGTAAAGAACAATATCTTATGTCATTTAGGCAATATTTACATGTCATAATACAGCTTATACATGCAACCTAAAGGTAGTTTTATATAATTTATATTACTTTTGTATACATAGTACCCTCAGAAAGATAGGACAGCAATGTAATCAGAAAAAGGTAATATTTGTTGTTTTAAATAAATATAGACTTATTTGCATTTTAGAACACAAAATCCAAATCAAAAACACAATCAGAGAAGATTGTGACTCACAGGCATGGTAAAATAGTAAGCTATGATAATTTTTTTTAATTTTTTTAAAGAATTATTAAAAAGTTTGGATTTAGTGATGTGAAAATGAGGAGTTTTGTTTGAAGTTTTGTTGAAAGTTTTAGTAAAGTGTGGCTATTATTGTCTGTAAATTGAACGCATAGATCTTCTATAAACTAAAGTTTGCACATTTGGAACATTCACAGGAATAAACATGTATCAAATTATTTAAAATACAGTATTTTAGTGTTCCTGTAAAACAATCATGAGTCATCTGCAGAATGAAATATTAAGGACTATTTATAAAAATGATATAATGCCTCTTTTTATTTTTATGTAAAAATGACTAATATAAAATTGTTCATAGGGTTATATGAACAGTTGCGATATTTAATTTTATTTGAGCTATTTCATTTTTTTCTGCATTTGATAAATAACGATTAAATATAGATTATATATAATTTATGGAATTCGCTACTTATTTTCACTTTAAAGTTTAGATAATATTTATTGATTTACCTTATGTGCACATACATACACTAGAATTGTTTTTTTTTTCTTGGATACATTGCAACATAAACAACTTGACTATTCAAACAATGCAAAGTTTTCATATATGTACTTTTTTTTTTTTTTTTCTTTCTTTTGCTATTCCTTGTACGTTGATTGTTATTGTAGAAATTCATTCTATGTACACTCATTGTAAAAACTTAAAAACTATTTAATAAAAAAAACAAGAACTTGAGTATAATATATATATATATATATATATATATATATAAATATATATATAAATTATATATATATATATATATATATGAAAATTATTTATATATATATATATATATATATATATATATATATATATATATATATATATATATATATATATATATATATATATATATATATATATATATATATATATATATATATAATGTGTATACAAAGAGAGAAGCGCTCTACCAGGAACGAACAACAGCTCAGTGGCTTGTTCTATGGCGATTTACCACCTGGAGGCAGCCTCTTTTAGACCAGTGTGCTTTTCACAGAAGAAAACTTTCCTGAAGTATATCAGTCTGATCCCGCCAAGTAAGGTCAGTCCAGCCCCGAAATACCAGGCAATTCTCTGAACAAGGAACATGACAACCCCAGACGATCGTTTCGGCCTCCTATGGGCCTCGTCAGTGAGGTGCAGCCACATTCCTCTAAGCACACTGGGCAAGGAGTCCACGTCTGGTTATACAGTACAGTATATATATTCAGGATTACACAAACAACTTATATTGAATATAGTAAATAAAAAATATTTCTGAAGTCATGAAATATAACAAAACTTAAAAATAATATTTTGCCCTCTCTGTGAATTAGAATTCAACAGTAATTCAGTGTGCATTCAAAATAGGTAATTACATATAATTACACAAACCATTTAGTTTTAGTCAATCAATCAACTGGTGTTTCAACGAAGAGACACTTGAAAGCAATGAAATTATAATGCTACTGTGTCTTATAGATAGGCCACACTGCAGAGAAAGCATTGCTCTTGGATACACAAATTCATGCAGAGCACATTGAGAACACTGTTTTTCATTTTTTGACTGGTTTATTTTTGATTTTTTTTTGCCCTTTGACTGGAACATATGAAAAAAAACAGAGTGTTGAAATGCAATTCAAATCACTTAAATGCAGAACATTTCACGCTCCTACACAATGTCTGTTCTTAGTATCAGTAAACATTGCCAGGTAGAAGAGCTGTAATTTATCAGTCACAGTAAAATATTTGTGAAACAGAAAATGGTCTGTGGTTCTTTTGCTGAAACTTAGATTTCAAATTCTTTGTCAAGCAATGAAAGGGTTTAATATATTTTCTAGCAATTTTTTAAGTCAATTTACTTATTTCGTCACTGGGTATTACAAGAAAGACTTAAAGGGACACTGAACCCAAATTTTTTCTTTGGTGATTCAGATAGAGCATGCAATTTTAAGCAACTTTCTAATTCACTCCTATTATCAACTTTTCTTCATTCTTTTGGTATGTTTATTTAAAAAGCAAGAATGTAAGTTTAGATGTCGGCTGATTTTTGGTGAACAACCTGGGTTGTCCTTGCTGATTGGACAGCACCAATAAACAAGTGCTGTCCATGGTTCTGAACCAAACATTTGCTGGCTCCTTAGCTTAGATGTCTTCTTTTTCAACTAAAGATAGCAAGAGAACAAAGAAAAATTGATAATAGAAGTAGATTAGAAAGTTGCTTAAAATTGCATGCTCTATCTGAATCACGAAAGAGAAAATTTGGGTTCAGTATCCCTTTAACAGTTCTAACTATTTGTATCCAGGGTTAGCAGACAATAAATATTTACACACAACCACAAAAAATAATTGATTGGATTAAATGATAGTGTACAGACAATATTTGGGGATCGATTTATCAATCTGCGGCAGACAGGGGCACACATACGCGCCCCTGTCCTCCGCAGCTCGCCTCTGGCGGGCTGAATTCCGTTGCCGGAATTCAGCATTGCACACGAGCGCTATTTTGTGCTTGTATGCAATACCACCCCCTGCCCGCGCACAGCCGATCACGCGCAGGCTGGAGCTGTCAATCTCCCCGGTCGGACAAGACCAGGGAGTTTGAAATTTGACACCTAAGAGGTGGCGAAAGGTTAGGGAAACAGCGGCCTGATTAATGCTGCTTCATAAATACGGACAATAGGTTCTCTTGTGAGGCAGGAGAAGGGGTTGATAAATCAACCCCTATAAATGATTCATTAGTTTCGGTTTACTTTGACTCTTTCTTTAATGGGATATTAAAAGGATATGAAACCCAAAATCTTCTTTCATGATTCAGACACAGCATGGAATTTTAAACAACGTTCTAATTTTTCCTATTATCATTTTTGTTCTCTTGGTATCTTTTGTTGAAAAGCAGGAATGTGAGTTTAGGAGCGTGCACATCTCTGGAGCACTATATGGCAGCAGTTTTGCAAGAATGTTATCCATTTGCAAGAGCACTAGATAGCAGCACTATTTTCTGTCTTGTAATGCTCCAGACACATACCTAGGTAGCTCTTCAACAAAGAATACCATGGGAATAAACAAATTTAATTACAGAAATAAATTGGAAATTTTTTAAAATTGTATGCTCTGTCTGAATCACAAAATATTTTTTTGGGTTCCATATCCCTTTAAACTGAAAATGTAATTTCCCCATAAAATGATTCATTGTGCATTTTAAAATAAACTGCATTGTTATGTCATTATTTTTTTTTTGTCTTTTCCTTTAATTTGGCTGAAAATTTAGTTTTTTTCTAGAGCCCCCCAGAAAGCAGCTTCAGATCATCCCATAGCCTCCAGATTCTTGACCCTGCTACGTGCTACAAATTCATTAGTGTAGTAGCTCTTTTATAGCTGTCCCTAATTGGTCACAATGAAGGAAATCATTTAATTAATTATATTCTTTTTTTTTTTATAACTTTTTATTAGCCATAACAGAATGCAATGCCATACCTTTCAGGTTCACAGAGGCATGACAGTAAAACAAAAGGAAAAAGCCATATCACACAATGGTTCCAAAAAATTATACAATCAAATCCTGCATTATCATTAGTTGCAATTTTCAATAAACATTTGTATGAGAAAAAAAAGAACGAGAAACAGGCAAATACTATCACCAATAAACTTTCAAGAAAAAAAACTTGCAATGACTTGCATTAGCTTGCATACTGTATGGTATTTTCTTTGATATATAAAACTATAACACACAAAAGAAAGAAAGAAAGAAAGAAAAAAAAAAAAAAAAAAAAGACAAGCCTCCACACCCCTCTAAACCTCCCACCATCCCCAATTCTATTCTTGACGTTAATCAGGGAATTCGCCATTTGCTATGGCGGTTTCCATATAGATAGAGCCCTTAAATGGAAAAATTATTTGTTTTTGTATTTCTATAGGGAAGCTATGGATTATACTTTTCCATTTATAGAAGAATTGTTTAATTCTATGCTCTGAGTCTATTGATGTATCCAATTGTTCTAAAATTAATTGTTTTTTGAGTTTTTGTATAAATTCTTTCAGGCTTGGGACTTGGTGCGATTTCCAGTGTTTCAGGATCAGCAATCTACCCGTAATGATTAGCGTGTTTAATTGGCGAATATTTTTATGTTCTAATTCCCCCTGGTTTATTAAAAAGAAAACACTCTTATCATTAAATTGTATCTTGCATTGATTTATTTTGCTTGCCCAATTTGTTACTTTAAACCAAAATTTTTTAATTTTTGTACAACTCCAAAAGCAGTGATCTAAATCAGCATTAATAGTTTTACATTTGTGACAACGTGCCAGTGTTTTGTCCCATCTAGCCTTTACTTGAGGTGTAATATAGATGCGATTTATAATTTTTGTATGTGATTCTCTCCATGAGGAAGCAATTGTTGCTCTGTCTACCAGATTAAAGCTAGTCTGAATTTTTTCAGTTGAAACTTGCCAACTATCTGCTATTCTTTCAATGTTGCGCTGTCCATACGTACTATTAATTATTTTGTAGATGGTTGAAATACTATACTTCCCTGCCTTGAAAAGAATTATAGCAGGGTCCAATTTATCCCATGTCTCTACCGTTATGTTTAATTGTGATGTACCCTGAAGATAGTGTCTTATTTGCAGGTATGCGTAAAATTCTTTGCTTGGTAACTCAAATTCCTGTTGTATTTGCGAAAAAGATTTACAGATCTCTAAATCGTCCTCTATCAGTTGGTTTACCTTAATTAGTCCTTTCGCTGCCCAGTTTTTAAAGATTTTAGATTCTATTCCCGGTGTAAAATTGGGATTGCCTTGAATAGGAAGATGTTTTGAATAAGTTACTGGTAAATTTAGTTGTAGAAGAATCTTTTGCCATGCCTTAATTACCATTTGTATAGCCGGGAACTGTTTAATTTTATGAGGACATTTATCGTTAGTAGTGTGCAACAAAGCGCAGAGAGAGTATGGGGCTACCAAAATCTCTTCCAGAGGTGACACCGAATAATGGTCAGTCTTTGCTAGCCAATCCAATGCAATCTTCGCGATACAGGCTAGGTTATAAGTCTCGATATCTGGTAGAGCACAGCCCCCGTCTCTTCTAGAAAAAGAGAGTTTTTTAAGTGATATAGCCCGTCTTTTCTTGGCCCACAAAAATTGGGTACACGCTTGTTTATATAAATTAAGATCCGTTTTTTTAATCAAGATAGGTAGGTTTTGCATTAAATATAACAGTTTGGGAAACAGCAACATTTTAATTAGGTTAATTTTACCGGTCAGGGTGAGTTTAAATTTTGCCCATTTTTCCATATCATGTTTTATTTTAAGAAAGATTGGTGGGTAATTGAGATCATACCAATCTTTAAAATTACTCGATAGTCTAATACCGAGGTAAGTAAAAGAGACTTTTGCTTCCTTAAAAGGAGGAGATTGCATTGAATTCTTATTTTTACATAGCCAGAAGATTTCTGACTTTAAGGAGTTAATTTTGTAGCCAGAAAATGTGCCAAAATCTTGTAATATTTTATGTAAAATTGGTATAGTTTTTTTTGTATTGGCGGTTAGAACTAATAAGTCGTCAGCATATAATAGTGTCGTTACCCGCCTTTTACCTATCTTTATCCCTTCCAAGTCTTTTCTCAATAATATAGCGAGGGGTTCTAGTGCCAGGTTAAACAAGTAGGGAGACAGTGGGCATCCTTGTCTAACCCCTTTGTATATTGGGAAGTATTTTGAGAGAGTGTCATTTATTATGACTGCAGCAGTGGCTGACTTATATATTAAGGAGGTAAATTGGAGAAAAGGGCCCTCGACTCCATACTTTTTGAGTGCTGTAAAAAGATGATCCCATATAATGGAGTCGAAGGCCTTCTCTGCATCAATTGTTATTAATGCTGCGTCTGGTCCTGATAAGCCATCATCCATATCCATTTTTTTTTTAAAAAGGTTAAGTATTAGCTCCAATTTACGTAAATTACGTGTACAGCTTCTGCCCGGCATAAAACCTACTTGATCTTTATGTATTAATGATCCGATTAGTTGCTTAAATCTGTGGGCTATTATGGACATCAATAATTTATAATCACTGTTTAATAGTGATATCGGTCTATATGACCCTACATCATCTTGATTTTTATTTTTTTTCAAGATCAGTACTATTAAAGATGCAGCAAAGTATTTGGAACACGTCATGTTTTCTATGAAGTATTGATTAAACAATGAAGTTAGTAAGGGTGTTATATCTTCAGAAAGAATTTTGTATAGTTCTGCTGGGATCTGGTCTGGACCCGCGGCTTTATTAACTGTTAATTTTTTAATTGCATTGGTGACTTCCAAGGCTGTGATAGGGGAATTTAATTCGTCTAACCTTATTCGTTCTAACCTTGGCAATTGTACTTTGCTCCAAAAATTATTTTTGGTTTGTGTATTAACTGGTGTCTCCGCATAGACCTCCTGAAAATATATGGATATAAATTTTTGGATTTCATTAATATTAGTAGTTTGCCCAGATGGGGTCTTAATAGAGCCAATAATATCTCTCTTTTTTTTAGATTTGGTTATGTTAGCTAGGAATTTTCCAGCTTTTCCGCCATGCCTATAAAAGAAGAGTCTTTTTTTAAGGTCATCTTGTGCAGTTTTCTGCGTTAAAAATGTTTCTCTTTCTTTTTTAGTTTTTTGGTAGCTTTCCCATTGTTTTCTAATGGGATTGCTAATGTATAGGTTGTATGTATTACGTAGTCGTGAAGCCAGTTCAATATCTCTAGCCATAAATTTCCGTTTTTGTGCTACCAAGTAGGCTTTGATTTCACCTCTTATCACAGCCTTGAAAGTCTCCCATACAATTTCCAATTTTATTCCCGGAGTTGCGTTGGTCTGCATAAAATCTGACCATTTAATTCTTAACCATGTTTTGAATTGTGTGTTTGACGTTAGATACCTAGGGAAAAAAAACCTACCTATATTACTTTCTTGTGCATTTTTTAATTTAAGATTGAGTGTGATAATTGCATGATCCGATAAAACTATTTCTTGTATCTCTGCCTTCATTTCTAGCCTTAATAATTTCTCGCTTACCAGGAAGTAGTCTATCCTAGACATCGTACAGTGTGCGTGTGATTCGCATGTATATTTCCGCGAGTCTGGGTTTTGGACCCGCCAAATATCTTTAATATTTAATGGATTACAAAAGTTCTTAAATAATCTAACTTCCTGCTTGCTATTCCTGTTTAGTGATGGTTTAAGCCTGTCCAGGCTGGGATATTTGACAAGATTAAGGTCCCCTGCTATAATTAAATTTTCTGTGGAGCTAGATAGTAATTTAGTCTGCAAGTTTGCCCAAAACGATTTGTCTACTTTATTAGGGCCATAGATATTACACACTGTAATCTTTATCCCTGAAATTTCAATTTGTATTATCAAGAATCTTTCTTCTAGATCCAACTCCTTTCTTAAAATTTTGTACTGTCATTTTTTATGGAACAAGACTGCTACTCCCTTTTTCCTGTTAGCACATGGTGTGCCCACTACTTCTCCCACCCAATCGCTCCTTAGTTTATGCAATTCAACCTCTTTCAGATGCGTTTCCTGAATAAAATCTATTTTATGCCTTTTAAGCTGAGCTAATATTTTTTTGCGTTTTATAGGTGACGAAATTCCCCCTACGTTCCACGAGGCAAAGTTAACTGAATTACACATTTATATATAGTAATTAGAGCAGCCCCTTATACAAAGAGCTAGACAGGACTTTCATAGCCAACTCTATAAGTAGCTATAAGCAGGTGGGTGATGGGGGGGGGGAAGGGGTGAGAGGAGAGGACAAAAGAAAAAGAAAGAGAAAAGAAAGAAAAAAAAAAAAAAGGATAAAAATAAAATATTTGAGCAACATCAGACAATTTACCCGAAGGGTGGGTCGATTTCAGCATAATCATCATAGATTTAGTAAGTGACTACAGAAAACAGTTCAAGCAACAAATACCAATTTACAGTAGGATAGATTTCATTTTGGCAAATTCTCTAGCTTCCTCTGAGGAGTTGAGGACCTTATTTTCACCATCTGATAGAATTTTAATTTTGGCAGGATAAATAACCGTAGCTTTTATACCTGCCTGGATTAGTTTTGTACATATCGGTGTTATTTCTCTGCGTTTTTGTGACGTTTCAACTGAGTAATCTTGGAACATTAAAATAGATTTGCCTTCTAGTAAGAATGGAGTATGCTGTCTGTATTGTTGCATTAGGTTTACCTTGTCTTTAAAGTTGAGAAACCTGGCTATAATTGGCCTGCTCTTTACTGACCCATCTGGTAGTGTTTTAATTGAGCCCATACGATGTACTCTCTCTATCACCAGTGGTAAGATTTCAGGTGAAATTCCTAGCTTCTGTGGTATAACCATTGACATAAGATTATCTAGATCTTGGTACTCTTTTGTCTCTGGTATCCCAAGCAGCCTGACATTATTCCTACGGGTGCGATCTTCTAGGTCATTAAGTTTGTCTTGTAGGTTTGCTATATGGTTACCCTGATCCCTTACTATTTGCTCCTGAACTAACTTGGCATCTTCTAAGTCAGAGATTCGTTGTTCTGCCTCGTTTAGTCTTAGGGTAAATTGTTTAATTTCTGTGGTTAAGTTGTTTATATCTATTTTGACTTGTTCAAACTGGGGTAGCATAATAGCAGAAATCTGTTTTACTATATCCTGAGTATCAATGTTATGTGCGTCTATATTCGTACCTACTGTAGCTATATTCCCTAGGTTGTCTGTACTAAGCCTTTTTTTCCTCTCTCTTGTCTTAGCCGGCATGTTTGGTGATTGTGATTTGTAATTAGTGATAAATTTCTCCATGTAAAGAAACGTGCAAGGAAATGATGCGTGTGGTACGTGGATGCTTATAGCAGTGTGAGGGAAGGAATCAATTGATCGTGTTAAGTACTCTATACAGTGGGGTTATGTGTGTGACCTGTTAGTGTGATTTTTTTTTTTTTTTTTTTAAAGTTGTCTTAGATAATTAAGTGCTAATGTATGTGTTGATAATAGGTAATAATGATATATTAAGTGAACAGCTATCCAAGCATGTGATACTGTGAAAAAAACCACAAGGGTAGTTCAGCTACTAAAAATCACCTTACTTTGCCGTACTATTTACTTTTGAACAGTTAACGCCCCCTGCTCCTTGAAGCTGAGTTATCCACTATGCATTCATCAACAACAGTAGGGGGGGGAAGGCTGACCTAGAGTCTGTAATACTAAGTCTAGACATTCATCCCAAAATAATTTAGTAAGATATAGTACTTTTAGGACCACTGTTTAAGCACTCTAAGTTGAAAAGCAAAATAAATAACTCCACGAATAACCCAACATGCAGTTAATTAGGGTGGCTAAAGGATATCTTAAGCTTAGGCTAGTTTGTCACCTGTAGCACAAGCAAAAAACAATATTAACTTTGCCCTTAAATATATATACTTAATGTTACATGTATCAGTTTTGCATATTAGATAGCTTAATAACAGAAAAGGAAAAATGCAAATAAACAATGCAAATAAGCAGATATCCCGCAGGCCTCTGTCAATCTACAACACTGCAAAAAAGAAGGCCAGAGAAATAACAAGAAGGGGAGCAAGGGCCACAGTTTATTCCAAATGTGCAGTGTCTATAGCTGTGGGTATCCTATAGTATCCTACTTTGCCCCATTTAGTGAGTGGGGAAGAGTGTTTGGCAATATCTTATAAGAGTGTTATCAGTTAGTAGCCGTTAGCCACTCTTTTTCCCCTAGGAAGGAGACACCCAGATGGTAGTTAGGAAACTGGTTTATGTAGATGAATCAATAGGCGCTTTTAAACCTTTTCCTATTTTGCTGTAGATGTCTGAAAATGTCTCTTGACTGTTTTATACTGCCAATCAATAGGTAGACGCCTCTCTTGTATCAGGCTCCTCTGTCACTGGCAAGGTTAAAGAAAAATGGGTGCTGGCCCCAAAGTTCAACTGAGTATGTGCAGTTCAGCTTATAAACTGTGCTCTCTTTACTTCGTTTTATTATAGTGTTAGTACCCCTCTCTAGTATACTCTACCAGAGTCCACTTATATTGCGGCGGGGGACCGCACAGCAACTCCCTCAGCACACTCTCACCTTGCCAGGCCTTCCAAGTGAAATGATGCCCCACCCTGGTTTGTCTTACCAGAGTCCACAGTCGTCGCGGGGGGGGGGGAAACTCACGATAGAGTAGAGGATCAGGTGTATTGCCGCTGTTATTTAGGCACAATTGTTGTTGGCTCCTGCAGCACTACGTCTCCCGTAGTCCAGCTGTGTCCCACTGCGGTCTGTATGTGCCTCACTTAGCTGGAGTTGTACTGTGGTAACAGAGCATTCCCACTTGCCTCCGCTGTCAAAGCTGGTGCAGCGCAACGGTCCCAGGTACGAAGACCTCCATACGCCTGTGTAACTGACCGGTAACTTATGCAGGCGAGCTCCGGTTGGAGGTTCCAATATCCGAGGGCCCTGAAAAGAATATGCCGGCCCCAAGGATTTGCCTGCAGGTGTATAGCTCTCTCTGCGGTTGCACTCGTTCCCACTGGAGTACACGCACGCCGCTGATGCGTGCGTCACCGCCCCTTCCGGTCGTCCCCCCTTAATTAATTAATTATATTCAAGAGGCTTTTATAATTTGATAATGAATCAATGCATATTATGTCAATGATTTGAAAATAATCTATTTCCTATTTTGCAATGCAGGGATATATATATATATAAATATATATATATATAAATATATATATATATATATATATATATATATATATATATATATATATATATATATATATACACACACAGTGGGGCAAAAAAGTATTTAGTCAGCCACCAATTGTGCAAGTTTTCCCACTTAAGAAGATGAGAGAGGCCTGTAATTTTCATCATAGGTATACCTCAACTATGAGAGACAAAATGTGGAAACAAATCCAGACAATCACATTGTCTGATTTGGAAAGAATTTATTTGCATTTTTATGGTGGAAAATAAGTATTTGGTCACCTACAAACAAGCAAGATTTCTGGCTCTCACAGACCTGTATCTTCTTCTTTAAGAGGCTCCTCTGTCCTCCACTCATTACCTGTATTAATGGCACCTGTTTGAACTTGTAATCAGTATAAAAGACACCTGTCCACAACCTCAAACAGTCACACTCCAAACTCCACTATGGTGAAGACCAAAGAGCTGTTGAAGGACACCAGAAACAAAATTGTAGACCTGCAACAGGCTGGGAGGACTGGATCTGCAATAGGCAAACAGCTTGGTGTGAAGAAATCAACTGTGGGAGCAATAATTAGAAAATGGAAGACATACAAGACCACTGATAATCTCCCTCGATCTGGGACTCCACGCAAGATCTCACCCCGTGGGGTCAAAATGATCACAAGAACGGTGAGCAAACATCCCAGAACCACACAGGGGGACCTAGTGAATGACCTGCAGAGAGCTGTGACCAACGTAACAAAGGCTACCATCAGTAACACACTACCCCACCAGGGACTCAGATCCTGCAGTGCCAGACGTGTCCCCCTGCTTAAGACAGTACATGTCCGGGCCCATCTGAAGTATGCTAGAGAGCATTTGGATGATCCAGAAGTGGATTGGGAGAATGTCATATGGTCAGATGAAACCAAAGTAGAACTGTTTGGTAGAAACACAACTTGTCGTGTTTGGAGGAGAGAGAATGCTGAGTTGCAACCAAAGAACACCATACCTACTGTGAAGCATGGGGGTGGCAACAACATGCTTTGGGGCTGTTTCTCTGCAAAGGGAAAAGGACGACTGATCCATGTACATGAAAGAATGAATGAGGCCATGTATCGTGAGATTTTGAGTGCAAACCTCCTTCCATCAACAAGGGCATTGAAGATGAAACATGGCTGGGTCTTTCAGCATGACAATGATCCCAAACACACCGCCCGGGCAACGAAGGAGTGGCTTCGTAAGAAGCATTTCAAGGTCTTGGAGTGGCCTAGCCAGTCTCCAGATCTCAACCCCATAGAAAACCTTTGGAGGGAGTTGAAAGTCCATGTTGTCCAGCGACAGCCCCAAAACATCACTGCTCTAGAGGAGATCTGCATGCAGGAATTGGCCAACATACCAGTAACAGAGTGTGACAACCTTGTGAAGACTTACAGAAAACATTTGACCTCTGTCATTGCCAACAAAGGATATATAACAAAGTATTGAGATTAACTTTTGATATTGACCAAATACTTATTTTCCATCATAATATGCAAATAAATTCTTTCCAAATCAGACAATGTGATTGTCTGGATTTGTTTCCACATTTTGTCTCTCATAGTTGAGGTATACCTATGATGAAAATTACAGGCCTCTCTCATCTTCTTAAGTGGGAGAACTTGCACAATTGGTGGCTGACTAAATACTTTTTTGCCCCACTGTATATACAGGAATACCTCTGATATATTGTGGGTTCGTTTCCAGACCACCGCAATAATGCAAATATAGCAATAAAGGTAATTACACCATTTTTCCCAGTGCATATAAAAGTTATATTTACACTATACTGTAGTCTTTTAAGTGTGCTCTAGCATTATCTAAACAATGTACATACCTTAATTAAAAAAATTAATTGCTAAAAAATGCTAGCTATCATCTGAGGCTTCAGTGAGTCATAATCTTTTTGCTGGTGTTGTATACACTATATATATATATATATATATATATATATATATATATATATATATATATATATATATATATATATATATAAATATATAAATATATATATATATACATTTTTATGTGTATACAGTATATGTTGGAAAAATGGCGTCAATAGACTTGCTCGACAAAGGGTTGCCACAAAGAGTAATATCTGCGGAGTGCAATAAAGCCAAATACAATAAAACGAGGTATGCTTGTATATATACAGTATATATATATATATATATATATATATATATATATATATATATATATATATATATATATATATGTATATATGCATACGAAGAGAGAAGCGCTCTGCCAGGAACAAACAACAGCTCATCAGCTAGTTCAATGGCGGATTACCACCCGGAAGCAGCCTCTTTTAGACAAGTGTGCTTTTAACAGAGGAAAACTTTCCTGAAGTATATCAGTCTGATCCCGCCAAGTAAGGTCAGTCCAGCCCCGAAATACCAGGCTGTTCCGATCAGCCAATAGAATGCAAGCTCAATCTGATTGGCTGATTGGATCAGCCAATCGGATTGAGCTTGAATCTGATTGGCTGATGGAATCAGCCAATAAGATTTTTCCTACCTTAATTTCGATTGGCTAATAGAATCGTATCAGCCAATCGGAATTGAAGGGACGCCATCTTGGATGACGTCCCTTAAAGGAGCCTTCATTCGTCGGTAGTCCATCGGGAAAGAAGGATGTTCTGCATCGGCAGGGTGAAAATTCAAGACCCGGCTTCGAAGATGACCTCGCCCGGATAGAAGACTACTTCAGTGCCTCTTGGAAGATGACCTCGCCCGGATGGAAGATTTCTTCAGCGTCGCTTGGAAGATCACTTCATTGGATGGAAGATTTCTTCAGCGCCCCTTGGATGATCACTTCTGCCGGTCCGGATGTCCTCTTCAGTTCCATCGGTGGCTTGGCTGAGTGAAGACAACTAAAGGTAGGATGATCTTCAGGGGATTAGTGTTAGGTTATTTTAAGGGGGGTTTGGGTTAGATTAGGGGTATGTGGGTGGTGGGTTTTAATGTTGGGGGGGTTGTATTTTTCTTTTACAGGCAAAAGAGCCGAACTCTTTGGGGCATGCCCCCACAAAAGGCCCTTTTAAGGGCTGGTAAGTTAAAAGAGCTTTGAACTTTTTTAATGTAGAATAGGGTAGGGCATTTTTTTATTTTGGGGGGGTTTGTTATTTTATTAGGGGGCTTAGATTAGGTGTAAGTAGCTTAAAATTGTTGTAATCTTTTTTTAAATGTTTGTAACTTATTTTTTTTTATTTTTTGTAACTTAGCTTTTTTTATTTTTTGTACTTTAGTTAGTTTATGTAATTGTATTTAATTGTAGTTATTTGTAGGTAGTTTATTTAATTTATTTAATGATAGTGTAGTGTTAGGTTTAATTGTAACTTAGGTTAGGATTTATTTTACAGGTAATTTTGTATTTCTTTTAGCTAGGTAGTTATTAAATAGTTAATACCTATTTAATAACTATTCTAACTGGCTAAAATAAATACAAAGTTACCTGTAAAATAAATAAAAATCCTAAGACAGCTACAATGTAATTATTAATTATATTGTAGCTATCTTAGGGTTTATTTTACAGGTAAGTATTTAGTTTTAAATAGGAATAATTTATTTAAGTATTGGGTAGTGTTAGGTGTAATTGTAACTTAGGTTAGTTTTTATTTTACAGGTACATTTCTCTTTATTTTAGCTAGGTAAGCTATTAAATAGTTAATAACTATTTAATAGCTATTGTACCTAGTTAAAATAAATTGAAAGGTGCCTGTAAAATAAAAATAAATCCTAACATAGCTACAATATAATTATTATTTATATTGTAGCTATATTAGGGTTTATTTTACAGGTAAGTATTTAGTTTTAAATAGGATTAACTTAGTTAATAATAGAAATATTATTTAGATTTATTTAATTAATATTTAAGTTAGGGGGGTGTTAGGGTTAGTGTTAGACTTAGGTTTAGGGGTTAATAATTTTATTACAGTGGCGGCGGTGTAGTGGGGGGCAGGATAGGGGTTAATAAATTTATTATAGGTGGCGACGGTGTAGGGGGGGCAGGATAGGGGTTAATAAATTTAATATAGGTTGCGGCAGGGTCAGGGAGCGGCGGTTTAGGGGTTAATACACTTATTATAGTTGCGGCAGGGTCAGGGAGCGGCGGTTTAGGGGTTAATAGGTATAGAGTAGCTTGCGGTGGGCTCCGGGAGCGGCGGTTTAGGGGGTAATACATTTATTTAGTTGCGGCGGTGTAGGGGGGACAGATTAGTGGTGTTTAGACTCGGGGTACATGTTAGGGTGTTAGGTGTAGACAGCTCCCATAGAAATCAATGGGATGTCTGGCAGCAGCGAACTTGTACTTTCGCTATGGTCAGACTCCGATTGATTCCTATGGGATCCGCCGCCTCCAGGATTGAAAACCAGGTACGCTGGGCCGTAAAAGTGCCGAGCGTACCTGCTAGTTTTTTGATAACTAGCAAAAGTAGTCAGATTGTGCCGTACTTGTGTGCGGAACATCTGGAGTGACATAAGAATCGATCTGTGTCGGACGGAGTTCGGCGGATCGAAGTTTACGTCACAAAATTCTACTTTTGCCGGTCTGTAGCCTTTGATAACTAAGGCGAATCAGCCTCGCCACAAATACGCTGCGGAATTCCAGCGTATTTGAGGTTGACGGCTTGATAACTACCCCCCTTAGTGTGAAGATGCAGAGCTTCACTAACTGATGACTACTAGTGGTTAAATTAAGAGAACAACTTTAAAGACAGCTGCAGGCCCAGGAGGAAAAACAATAAAATGATGAGTAGAAACCTTACTACTGTAGTTGTACTTAGCAGTTTAATGTCCCTTTAATAAATTAGCAACCAAGTCACAAGCAGCTGAAGTCAAGATAAAGGTAGATGTTTCTAGGAAAAAAGTAGTAACCAAATTGTTTCTCAATGCTTAGGGCACAGTTGGCCTGAGGTGCAGCTACTATCAGTGCTGCTACTATATTATAATTTAAAGGGACAGTAAACACCTTGA
This sequence comes from Bombina bombina, assembly GCF_027579735.1. Lineage (NCBI taxonomy): Eukaryota > Metazoa > Chordata > Amphibia > Anura > Bombinatoridae > Bombina > Bombina bombina. The sequence continues at coordinate 516,358,693 of NC_069503.1, read as the reverse complement.
GATTTTAATATAAAAAGTTTAGTCATGTGTAATAAAACAACATACATTCATTATCTATTTTCCCCCTTTTCATGTAATTTTGTTCTGAAAACTGTTTCTAATCTTTAGAGCTGTATATGCACCCTTCAGATTCTCAAGGCTAACTCTGCTGTATAGCTTCCCCTTATTGGCTGAGAACAGAATAATTTACTTTATACAGTAACTACCCTCTAAAGACTCAAGCCCAGATTGGCTCCTCCTAATAAGACAAGCAGTGGGTGGAGTTTGGCTATTGAAAAACAATTGCAGCAAACAAGGTTATAATTTGATTTACAATTGTTTAGGATTGGCTTGTATGTTATTCAATAGCAATACAAGAGACATGTCTTGTAATTACAAGGTATTTACTGTCCCTTTAAACTGTATGGCTGATTGATCATAGGGTATAACATGACCTTCCTATTAGTACTCAAAGATGAAACACAAATGCAAAGTGACAAAAGATACTAAGAGATAACGCTATTTGCACAGGGAGATGTTGGATCAATATCTTACAAGATCCCCACCCATCTACAACAGTTATAACAAAAATAAATCACTGAATGAGAACTAGATTGACTTTACTTCAGTCTCTTTTTATATTAAATATAATTTTTTTTGCCATAGTTTTTTTAAAATCTTATTTAAGAATAGTTTGTATTTATAAAATAAAATATAAAATAGTAAATGTAGGCATAAAACTAGTACAGCCAAAAGGGATGCGAAGTGGACTGAGCTTTGATCTCTGGCAGAAGTTACTCAGACCTTTCTTTAACATTTCCCTCCACTTGCGCCTAGGGGGCATCTCTGCTGAAGAAAACAATAAAAGCCCAAGTGACTAGTATTATATGGCAGCAGGGCTTATAAAACATAAAATATAGTGGATTGTAAAGTTGCCAGTTCGTCTATCACAAATTAGAGTCTTAAAGTGAATGTAAAGTTGAATGAATGAGTGCCCAGTTTTTTAAATTCTATTAAAAAAACGGGCACTTTCATTCATTAAACTTTACATTGCAGGGTTGTTTTAAATACTTACTTTTTTCCTTAGGAAACCCAGACCGGCGATCCTTTGCCCGCAGCTCCTCTGTACTTACTTCAGCAATGACAAAACCGGCTTCCTCCAATCATGGCGTGCTCCCCGGAGCGTCCATCTCGTGAGGTAATGCAACGATTGGAGGAAGCCGGTTTTGTCATTGCTGAGGTAAGTACAAAGAAGCCGCGGGCAAAGGATCGCCGGTCTGGGTTTCCTAAAGTAAAAGTATTTAAAAAAAAATGCTGCAGAGTAAAGTTTAATGAATGAAAGTGCCCCTGTTTTTAATAGTATTTTTTTTAAAAAACTGGGCACTTATTCATTCAACTTTACATTCACTTTAAATAAGCATCAATCAAAACACTAATTTGACCTTTATTCATTTGCCTTTAAAGGGATATGAAACACAAAACATTTATTTTGTGATTCAGACAGAGCATAACATTTTAAAAAAGTATCCAAAATGTACTTCTATATTTCTATTATCAAATTTGCTTCGTTCCCATGATATTCTATATTGAAGAGATACCTAGGTAGGCATTTGGAGGACTATAGAACAGGAAATAGTGCTGCCATCTAGTGGTATTGCAAATGGATAACATTCTTACAAAACTGCTGCCATATAGTGCTTCAGAAATTGTTCGGCTCCTAAGCATACATCCCTGCTGATCAACAAAAAATACCAAGAGAACGGAGAAAAATTGATGATAGAAGTAAATTAGAAAGTTGTTTAAAATTGCCTGCTCTATCTGAATTATGGGACTGAGTAATATGGAGAACACAAATGAGTTCCATAGACTATTTCAGCTGTTGGTCTCTTTATGTGGGTAAATGTTAAAAAGCCTTTAACTAGGATGTTTAACAGTAAATGCAAGCTAGACACAATGATGTATTCAAAGCAAAGATTAGCCTTAGAATGATATGTAGATGTATGTTTTCCAATTATATCAGTTGTTCAAATATTGAAAATATAAGAGTAAAATTTTAGTTTCTATTAAAGGGACACTCAATCAAAATTAAACTTTCATTATTCAGATAGAGCATGCCATTTTAAACAACTTTCCAATTTACTCCCATTAACAAAACGTGCACAGTCTTTTTATATTTAAACTTTTTGAGTCACCAGCTCCTACTGAGCATGTGCAAGAATAAGTGTGTATGCATTTGTGATTGGCTGATGGCTGTCACATGGTACAGGGGGAGTGGAAAAAGACATAACTTTTAAAATTGTCAGAAAAAAAATCTACTACTCATTTGAAGTTCAGACTAAGTGCTATTGCATTGTCTTGTTATCTTGCATTTGTTGATTATGCAAATCTACTAAGTTGACTGGTCCTTTAAGGAATGTGCCATGTTTCAACTAGTTTTCTATCTCTGTTTGTGCAAACAAGACTGTGTGGAAACCTTTTTAGATAATGTTATGTGCCACACAGCCTTGTTTGGACAGTCTCTTTTATCGCCTGTTTTTATCTGCCCCGTTAGCAAGATCACTAGATGGCAGCACTTTTTCCTGCCATATAGTGCTCCTCCAGACATGTGCACGATACCTATCTAATAATCTCTTCAACAGAGAATAACAAAAGAACTAAGCACATTTTATAATAGAAGTAAATTGGAAACTTTGTTAAAATTGTATTCTCTATTTGAATCATAAAAAAATAGTTTCATGTCCCTTTTAGAAACCTCTTGAGTGTTGTTTATCTTATCTCCTTAATTGTGGCCTATTAGGAACAGATATAAATGAGCTCAAGCTTATATCAAGCGCTAGACATAACGAAACATTTTGGGCTGGATTACAAGTGACGCGCAAATGATTTTGCAAGGGTTTTTCGCGATAGTTTGCGCTACATTTAAATTGCGTTAATGTTACAAGTTGATTGCAATCGTGATTTCAGAGCTGTTGTCGCTAGTCGGGTCTGGAGCAACAAAAAAAGTTTATTTTCAACTTGTAATACCAGCGCAACCAGATCTTAATCGTAATTCTAGCAGAGTACCTCTCCACTTGTAATCGGGCCCTTTATGACCTGAATTAGTTGTCTAAGATGTTGTTACTTATTAAAAAAATGATTTATACAAATAATAATGGGCCAACCTTTCTGTGTACCAATATATATATATATATATATATATATATATATATATATATATATATATATATATATACACTGGAGCCCTTAAAGATCATCATTTTATTCTAGCAGAGTACCGCTCCACTTGTAATCTGGCCCTTTATGACCTGAATTAGTTGTCTAAGATGTTACTTATTAAAAAAATATTTCAACAAATAATAATGGGCCAATCTTTCTGTGTACCAATATATATACATATATACACACACACACACACACACACACACACACACACACACACACACGCATGTGTGTATATATATATATATATATATATATATATACAGTATATATATATATATATATATATATATATATATATATATATATATATATATATATATATACACTGGAGCCCTTAAAGATCATCATTTTATAATTTTAAAAGTAAAGTACCTAATAGTGTAGGGGTGGAGATACTTGTCAGTGAAAGTAAAGTCTATTTGCATTTCCAGATCAGTTATCTTTTACGTCCACCACACAGATAATCACCACTTATACATCATCCATCATTTTCCTGACCACCCATCAAGTACACCAAATCCTGCAGCTTTTGCTGTCAGCCCTAATCCTCAGTAAAGAGGAGAAAAGGCAGCAGCTGCCTACAGAGGTTGTCTTTCCATATCCAACCATCAAACACACACAAACGCTAACTGACGGGGGTCATTATCTGCTCATTCACTCTATATGACTGTGTTGTATCTGCCAGTGGGGTTAGGTTGTGTCAGAAACCAGAGGAACTGCTTACTTGTTAACACTCAGATACACACTGGAACAATTATTGATTTTCTTTTGTTAGTCGTGCTACTCTAATGAAAAAAAAGTCTACTACAAATTAAACTACAAGTTTCATCCTTTCTGCACATCCTGCTAACAGTTTAACTGGATAGTTACTGTAGGTGAACATATGTGCCAAATATGCACTTTAGATTGGATTATAGTAGATTATAATATGCTTCTGCACATATTTATTCACTCATATTCAAGTTTCAGGTACTTCCCAGTAATTTCATGTTTTGAGTTTGAAATGTTCAAAGAAATGAACAGTCAACACAATGTTCTTTAAAGGGGACTCAACCCCTATTTTTGTATATACCAGGTGACCATAGCCATTAGTGATTTATAATGTTGGTGCTAAAGCAGAGCTGATTCACCACAATTCTCTTTTACAATTAATTACACCCCCATGCAAGATACTCTCCCTACCTCAGCCCCTCCTCTATCTTAAACCCCTTATGTTAAAAATAAATGGCTTCCTCTTATATAAATACACAGAGGCAATTCTGGTTGGTAGTTGCACACATATGACTCTTGTCATTGGTTCACCAGATGAGTGCAGCTAGCTCCCGGTAGTGCATTGCTGCATGGGAGCGGATTTTAACTATGTATTTAAACCCTTTGTAGGCAGTGGTGTATTTAGGTTTTGTGCTGCCCTAGGCACTCAAAATTCTGCTTACCCCTAAACTGTAAGCTTCATGGGCAGTCTCTTGTTATACGCTCCTTGAATGTAAGCTCCTTGGGCAAAGTCTCCCATTATATACCTGTATAATACTTCTAAAATAACTGCAAGTTTCTTACAAATATAACCACAGAAATGTGCTGCCCCCTCTAAATCTGCTGCCCTAGGCAAGTGCCTTGTTTGCATAGGCCACAATATGCCCCTGTTTGTAGGGGTTAAATACAATGTTATATATGTAAGAAATAGAGTAATTATAAAATGATGTAATAGTTTACATTATTTTCTTTTTTGGACTTTTCTGTCCCATTGAATATTAATTGAAACAAATTAATTACTATCAGTTGTGTATTACTAAATTGAAAGGAATCAATTAGTATCAGCTGTGTATCACTTACTTATGTACTTTGGGTTATTGACACTTCTTGCGTATGATCAGTGTCTGATGGATACAAATGCTCATTTTGCTATTGGACTATGAGAATTAGCAGGGCGTATTCAAGTGATACTTTTGTATTAGTTGTAGTTGAATATATAAAATTATGTTGCTTCACAAAATTTTTTTGTAGCCCCTTAATGACCGCGACGTACCCTGTACGTGACAAGACTGCGCTATTAGACCCTCCCTCCCTCCTGCAGGTTTGCTAAAATAGCTAGGTGTCGCTGCTAGTGGCGAGATCGCGCTATTGAAAAAGACACCCCGTACATCGCTGGTCATTAAGGGGTTAAATGGGCATAGTATTCAAAATATATCTGTTATATGCTACTATATACTATATATACATGTAATATATTAAAGAGCAGCAGTAAAACGTAAATAATATATATATATATATATATATATTACATACAAATCTAACAGGAAGTGCATAATTTTCAGGAATCGACTGCTCATTTGCTTATAGGGAAAGTTAACACAGAAAAGTTGGTTGCATTCAGCACAAGAACAATTATTTTTTCAAAAACAAAGCAATGCAATACATTTTGAAATATTCTATTTTAGATGGTACATAGACCATTTTTCTATATTATGTCCCTTTAATTTCTTTTGTGTGAATGACAGAACATTTTTGAGTGCTATGATCCTTTTAAAGGGACAGTCAAGTCCAAAAAAACTTTCATGATTAAAATAGGGCATGTAATTTTAAACAACTTTCCGATTTACTTTTATCACCAATTTTGCTTTGTTCATTTGGTATTCTTAGTTGAAAGCTAAACCTAGGAGGTTCATATGCTAATTTCTTAGACATTGAAGGCCGCCTCTGCATTTGAAAGTTTTTCACCACTAGAGGGCGTTAGTTTATGTGTTTCATATAGATAATATTGAGCTCATGCACGTGAATTTACTGAGGAGTAAGTACTGATTGGCTAAAATGCAAGTCTGTCAAAAGTACTGAAATAAGAGGGCAGTCTGCAGAGGCTTAGATACAAGGTAATCACAGAGGTAAAAAGTATATGTAAAAAGTATATTAATATAACAGTGTTGGTTATGCAAAACTAGGGAATGGGTAATTAAGGGATTAGCTATCTTTTAAAACAACAAACATTCTGGTGTTGACTGTCCCTTAAAGTTCAAACTTTAATTAATTAAAAACATTCCCATAATCCTAAATAAAAAATACATTTCAGATCTACTAAACCCAAAATTTGTCTTTCATTATTCAGATAGATAATACAATTGTAAGCAACATTGAAATGTACTTCTATTATCTAATTTGCTTCATTCTTTATGTATCCTTTACTGAAGAAATAGTAATGCACATGGGTAAGCCAATTACAAGAGGCATCTATGTGTAGCCACCAAACAGCAGCTACTGAGCCTATTTAGATATGCTTTTCAACAAAGGACATCAAGAGAAAGAAGCAAATTAGATAATAGAAGTAAAATGAAAAATTGGAAAGTTTTTTTAAAAATTTGGGTTTCATCTCCCTTTAATATCCATATCTATATATATATATATATAGCTATATATAGTATATTTAGGTAAAATGTAGTGGGAAAAAAACAGCAAAAAATGTTGTTGTTATTAGTGTAAATAATTTTAAACGTTTACTGACTATGGAAGCCAACTGGGCTGATATCTTTCAACAACATGCAGTCTGTCTCTTTGTCTGGCCAGGTACTTTAGCAGAACATCAAACTACAAAAATAAAGCAAAATCAACTTCCCAAGCTTGCTGTATTTTATAGGACAATAAGCACAATTGTACCTCTAAGTGCGCAGAGGCAGAGACAGAGAATTGCACCAACTGCCACTGAGGCATATTTATCAAGCTCTGGATAGAGCTTGAGGCCCCGTGTTTCTGGCGAGCCTGCAGGCTCGCCAGAAACACCAGTTATGAAGCAGCGGTCTAAAGACGGTGGCAGTGGCGTCCTTCCTACAGTGATCGGACGGCCTTATACTTTACCTTCCCTCTGACTAGCGGTCTCAGGAAGGACCGCCCCTCCCACCTCCTTAAATCGCGCGCATCTACTTCAGGGCCTGGCTGGGGCCTAGGCGGACGCTCATCTGACCATCTTTTATGCCGGTCAGCCGAGCTAACATTAACAGTACAGCTTTAGTAGCCAAGTGGCTGCAGTGGTGTAGTGGTAGATCACACTCTAAATTTAAAATATGTTTGCTTTTGAATGTAAGTGCAGTACAATTAAAATGTAATTGCATATTAGTATTACCTTGTTCTATAGACATTGCTCTAGGAATTTTAAGGTATATTTATTTAACATATTTCTTTTTAATGTTCAGTACATTTCCATCATATTCCAATATTCACTCAAACTATTTTAGCAATAGTGCATTTTTTAATCATATTTTTAACATAATGCAACTGAACTGAAAGTATAAATCCTAAAGGGAATAGTAATAGGTTTCTCAACCATTTGGGAGATAGTATTGGTTCTCTAGAGAATACTTTTAATTATCATAAAACAATTCTCTTGTTCAAACAAACATAAATTGGCTTTCTATGTTTACACAATATGTTTTCTTTTGAATGAGGTCAGGCAGATTATAATACAGTCAAAGGATTAGTATTTGATTTTTTATTTTTTTTATTTTTAGGCCATCATCATTATACAGGGAGTGCAGAATTATTAGGCAAGTTGTATTTTTGAGGATTAATTTTATTATTGAACAACAACCATGTTCTCAATGAACCCAAAAAACTCATTAATATCAAAGCTGAATATTTTTGGAAGTAGTTTTTAGTTTGTTTTTAGTTTTAGCTATTTTAGGGGGATATCTGTGTGTGCAGGTGACTATTACTGTGCATAATTATTAGGCAACTTAACAAAAAACAAATATATACCCATTTCAATTATTTATTTTTACCAGTGAAACCAATATAACATCTCAACATTCACAAATATACATTTCTGACATTCAAAAACAAAACAAAAACAAATCAGTGACCAATATAGCCACCTTTCTTTGCAAGGACACTCAAAAGCCTGCCATCCATGGATTCTGTCAGTGTTTTGATCTGTTCACCATCAACATTGCGTGCAGCAGCAACCACAGCCTCCCAGACACTGTTCAGAGAGGTGTGCTGTTTTCCCTCCTTGTAAATCTCACATTTGATGATGGACCACAGGTTCTCAATGGGGTTCAGATCAGGTGAACAAGGAGGCCATGTCATTAGATTTTCTTCTTTTATACCCTTTCTTGCCAGCCATGCTGTGGAGTACTTGGACGCGTGTGATGGAGCATTGTCCTGCATGAAAATCATGTTTTTCTTGAAGGATGCAGACTTCTTCCTGTACCACTGCTTGAAGAAGGTGTCTTCCAGAAACTGGCAGTAGGACTGGGAGTTGAGCTTGACTCCATCCTCAACCCGAAAAGGCCCCACAAGCTCATCTTTGATGATACCAGCCCAAACCAGTACTCCACCTCCACCTTGCTGGCGTCTGAGTCGGACTGGAGCTCTCTGCCCTTTACCAATCCAGCCACGGGCCCATCCATCTGGTCCATCAAGACTCACTCTCATTTCATCAGTCCATACAACCTTAGAAAAATCAGTCTTGAGATATTTCTTGGCCCAGTCTTGACGTTTCAGCTTGTGTGTCTTGTTCAGTGGTGGTCGTCTTTCAGCCTTTCTTACCTTGGCCATGTCTCTGAGTATTGCACACCTTGTGCTTTTGGGCACTCCAGTGATGTTGCAGCTCTGAAATATGGCCAAACTGGTGGCAAGTGGCATCTTGGCAGCTGCACGCTTGACTTTTCTCAGTTCATGGGCAGTTATTTTGCGCCTTGGTTTTTCCACACGCTTCTTGCGACCCTGTTGACTATTTTGAATGAAACGCTTGATTGTTCGATGATCACGCTTCAGAAGCTTTGCAATTTTAAGAGTGCTGCATCCCTCTGCAAGATATCTCACTATTTTTGACTTTTCTGAGCCTGTCAAGTCCTTCTTTTGACCCATTTTGCCAAAGGAAAGGAAGTTGCCTAATAATTATGCACACCTGATATAGGGTGTTGATGTCATTAGACCACACCCCTTCTCATTACAGAGATGCACATCACCTAATATGCTTAATTGGTAGTAGGCTTTCGAGCCTATACAGCTTGGAGTAAGACAACATGCATAAAGAGGATGATGTGGTCAAAATACTAATTTTCCTAATAATTCTGCACTCCCTGTATGTATATCTGTTTTACATTCTTACAATATTAAACCTTCATATTTTAGAGGTTTCGATTTAGCCCCTTCACTTGGGTGACTCAGGTTCTATTCCCCTCAGCGTCTGATTATTTACAAGTTAGAGCATCCATTTTAGGGAACCACTTTTTCGTTTTTTCTTAATATTTAGAAGGTTTACGTACTAGAGTGACGGTGATCGCACTGCGGGCCTCCTTCCTTCTAGTATGTTCTCCAGCGTGGCAGGGTGCGCGCGCTGCTCTCCTGATTATTCCCCTAACATAACAATGCAAAGTAGCGCAATGGAAGAGCATTTTCCTAATGAGACATTGTAGTTCTATCTTTTGTGTAGTGCTTCCTTCCTAACATTTTCCTGGTGCAATACTTCCTAGGTATTTCAAGTATCAGCCGCTGTAGCACTGTGGTTAGGGCATCAGTTTGAGTAATTTAAATCTTATGGCATTCATCTAAATCGTTAAAGCTTTTTTTGCCTTTTTTTAATCCATAATATTTACTTTATTAGTGGTCTTTAGACAATCCTTAACTCTAATGGCCCCCTTTTAGAAAGACTGATATTAGCTGTCCTTATTCTTATTATATCTTTGAGTGGTATTGTGTATGCAGCGCTGTAAATTATAATTTAATCTTTTTTTTCTAGGTTTTAGCTTACTTTTTCTTATTTATTTACTTTATCACTGTACTTTTGGACCTGTGTAAAAAAAAATACTTTTTTTTTGCATTTAATTTATTCTATATTTTCTTCGTTATTATAATAAGCAAGCAGGCTATTTTATTTCTATTGAAAGATTTTTTATTTTAGATATTAATTTCTGTATTATCTTTTTAAGCCTTTAAGGATATGTTATTTTTGAGATATTATCTTATATTTTAGTTACATTATTTTAAGGTTTAATATAGGTATATTAGCCTATTTGTAGCCTTTATTAATTATTGGTATTAATCTTCATTAGGCTATGTTAATAATAACCCTGCTTAATGTTATTAATATATAGTATATTAACCTATTTTCAGGCTTTATCATCCAATAATCCTGTATAAGGTTATTATATATGTATATTAGCCAACATTTAGGCTATATTATATGATAAGCCTTCTTTAGGTTATTAAAGATAATATTTTAGCCTATATTAAGACTATTTTATATAATAGCCTGTGTTTTGATTATTATTTAAGTATATTAGCCTATGTTAAGACTACATTATATTATTCAGTGCGATAAAGTGTGACCGCACCACCCTTTCTAGTTAGTATGCTCAGGCACGGGATAAAGTCCGGTCACAGACTATATAATAATAATAAAACATCAAAAAATCCCAGCCACTGAGTCTTAGAATCAAGAAGTTTTTATTCTTCAACAAAGGATATGATCAAATTGATCTTTCACAAAATGTAATCATAAGGTACCATCAGGTGTAAGTTCACTCAGATCCACACATACCCCATCCACCAAACACATCCGTATCCAACCAGACAAGCAAACAACAAACGTCAAAATAAACATCAGAAAAATAAAAAAAGTGTATTATCACTCCCAGGGCGTCCCCAGGGAGTGAATTTTGACACCACCCACTCAGGACCTAATAGGATTAAGAACCATGAAGAGTGTCCACTGGATCCGTAACTCTGTAATATTATATGGACAAAAAGTGTCTCGTACTGTTGTGGAAACTCCTCAAACAAGAATGTCTCGTAAGTTATAAAACTTCCAACTGTAACAATGTGTATCTGTTTGAAACCATCAGCAATTATCTTCTTGCTACTATGTGAAGGTGGTTACAGGAAACATAACTTGTTACAGTATTTGTAATCCATCACAGTAAATGTTGGTGACGACTATCGTGACAAATCTTGTAATTATAAGAGTATTTTGGTTCAAATGTCCCTTAAACCTGGCGTGCTACTGGCCATAGACTGTGTTGCGGGGAGCTGCAAACGTACTGTCGGCCCAAACACACACCCTCTTCGCACTTCACTCACGGTAACGTGCACTATATCTTCCTTGTAATGCCTTTATTGCAGAGGATACAATACATTCCACATTTTCCTTTTTACCCAAACTGCGAGTATCTCATACCCTCATGGCAGTTCATGGCCTCCAATGTGTTGTAAATAAAGCAGATGCTTAAACAGCCGTGTTACCTCCTTCAGCATATGTGTGCATATATCAGTAGTGCCGTGAGACTCTCTGTCTTCAGTGTGGTTCTGTGGGCCCCCCCAGTGTAAGAATCTGGTCTCACCTCGCAATTGCTGTGGCTCAGATAGCACGATATCCAGGTGTCTGTGGTGGCGTCTCCTCGTTCCGATGCGCGTTTCGGGACTCCGCCCCTTTCTCAAGGAATTTACAGGTAATGGGGTGGAGGTGTGATTGAAATAGAATCAAATGTAATCTTATTGGTTAATGGCATACACACCCCCACTCTAACGTCACATTCTACATACGTATTTGTGGAAATATGGCTTGGTTGAAAAAACGAATGAATCTAAGACTCACGAATGGCTAGTGTACACTTCCGAGCAAGTGCTGAGCAATCTCCAAAATATCGAAATAAAAATAATACGCCAATGCACAGCATCTTCAAAATGAAAAAGCAAAATAGCAAAAAAGCATGAAAGCTGTACGCTACGCATTTAGGGAGTTATCAATATATAGGCATTCTCGACTGTTTCCAAATTCTATTTTGTACCTGTTCTCAACAATCGTAACTTAAACAGTACGCTCCCTCACATTACTCTTTTCATATAAGATGGGATTATTCCATGTCAGCGGTCCCTTTACGGGATACCTTATTTACATGTTAAATTCTAAAGACTATATACAGTCGACTCAGATAAAACATGTTCCAAGGCTCTCCAGAAGAACTATTTCTAACCCTATTCAATGTTGGTTCTCACAGTCATATTTTATATAGCAACAAAGACCTACAGAAGGAACTACCCTTATGCAAACAATTCTACTTTCACATATATCCAGGATAGATAGTGAGTTCTATACAAAGGGGACTGGATATCATATATCATATTTAATTATCGCAGGACTACCACGCCGTGGGACAAAACCATATACATTATTAGATCGTAATGTCCCGGAATCGCAATTATTTAAACCTTTGTCTACCTCTCTTCAATTATTTATCTCCTAGAGAGGGACACAGTCTTGAGAAAGCCATTCAGCACTTAAGAAATGCGAAAGGCTCAGATGAAATTTCCCCAGGATATGTCTCTATTGAGACCTTTGGGGACCATGGTATCCAATTGTTTGATCCATAGTGCCTCCTTCCGGAATAGTATTTTCTGTCGGTCACCTCCTCTCCGTAAGGGGGAGACCCCATCAATAACTTGAAACCTTAGTTGGCTCTTGTTGTGTGCCAATCGTGTAAAATGATGGGCCACGGGTGCATCCTCGTCATCCTTACCTATGGCTGATTTGTGCTGACGTATCCTATCACGGACCGTCTGTGTGGTCTCCCCTACATATGCCAGGCCACAAGGGCATTTGATGACATATATCACATACTTGGAGTTACAGGAGAACCTACCATTGATCGGAATCCTTTTGCCTGATAGGGGATGGGTAATGTGATCCCCTTGTAACATCGAATGACACAGAGCACAATTCATACAGGGGAAGGAGCCTTTCTTATTGATTGTAATTGGTTTTCTCATGGTACCCCAATCAGCCCGTATCAGTTCATCTTTCAGGTTTTTATTTCTCCGAAAGGAGAAAAGTGGAGTCTCGTTAAAGATCTTACCCACATGTATATCCTCTCTTAGTAAGTGCCAATGTTGTAAGATTATCCTTTTAAAGACCTTACTATGTGACCCAAAGTGACTCACAAAGGGCACCGAATTTTTTTTAGCTTCACGAGTAGTCTTACTCAATAGGCTAGCCCTATCAATGTTCAGTACTTTATTCATGTTATCTTCCAGAATTTGTGCTGGATATCCTCTGTCTAAAATTTTTTTAGACATTTCGTCCAATCTCTGTAGGCAAATTACTGGATCATCCACAATCCTTTTGGTCTGCAGAAGTTCGCCTAATGGAAGATTTTTGATCAGAGAGGGGGGATGGAAACTTTCATACCGTAAGGTATTATTCCGATCCGTTTCTTTAGAAAATAAATCACTTCTGAGTTTCTGATCTACAATTGAAATCATGGTGTCTAAAAAGCTTACCCTGGACTTACTTGCTTCCATAGTAAACTTAAGAGAAACATGTGCCGAATTAAGTTTTGATACAAATTGTATCAGACCATCATCACTACCTGTCCAAACAAAGAAGACGTCATCTATGTAACGATACCAGCCTAAGATAAATTTCTTATAGCCTTCATCCTTATAGACCACATCCTCCTCAAACTTCCCTACAAATAAGTTCGCATAAGTAGGTGCTACATTTGAGCCCATAGCCGTTCCTTGTTTTTGGACGTAAAACGTATCTTCAAATAGAAAATTTTTTTCATACAAAATGATCTTAAAGAGATCCTTAATGAATCTTCTCTCACTCGGGGAATATAAGTTGTCCTTGTCTAGAAAATAGAATATCCCCTCTATTCCTAGCTCATGAGGAATCGAAGTATAAAGACTAGCTATGTCCATTGTTACAAGTTGGCTGTCCTTTGGAACCACCAATGAAGATATCTTGCAAAGAAAGTCAGTCGTGTCCTGTAAGTACGAACTCAAATAACCTAATAAAGGTCTGATGAGTTGATCCAAGAATACTGCTAACGGTTGGAACATTGAATCCGTGCCTGCGACAATGGGTCGACCGGGAGGGTCAAGGAGTCTTTTATGTATCTTGGGTAATACATAAAATACCGGTATAATCAGATGTTCTTTAATCAGGAATTTTGCCTGTTTCTTAGTAATGATATCGGAGGCTAAGGACTCCTCAATTATCTTGCTGATCTTACTTTTTACCCTCAGTGTTGGGTCAGCCGTCAATTTGGCATAGTTATCTGTATCTTGTAATTGTCGGAGGACCTCCTCCTTATATTTGTTCTTATGCATGATAACCAGGGCACCGCCCTTGTCAGCTGGCTTCAGGATCAAATCCTCATTTTTCTGAATGGATGCCAGTGCTAATTTCTCTTGTTTAGAGATGTTAGGCTTAATTTTTGTACGGAAGTTTTTTTTGAATTTTTCAAAATCCTTTTTGATTAAGGTGATATATGCTTCAACTGAAGCGTTCGTGTGAGGGGGATTGAAAGTACTCTTGGGTCTAATATTTCGTACATGGAATTGAAATGGACTGTTAAGTTCAGTTGTGTTGACGTCTTCTTTATTCGCAAAAAAGCTTTTTAATCTTAAATTCCTAAAGAAACGATGAAGGTCACATTCTAGTTCAAAAAAGTCTGGGGTAGTAGTAGGGACAAAAGATAATCCCTTTTGTAATACCCCCCTGACTTCCTCATTGATCTCAATCCCTGATATATTAACTACTAAACTCTCTGCTCCCTCCGATTCTGTCGGGTTGAGATCTGGTATGTTGTGTCTCCGGTGTTTCCTCCCCCCCCCTCCTCTTCCTCTTCTTCGATTCCTTGTTCCACGTCCTCTTAAGGGAAAAGGGATTGAGGAGTCACTGAAGTCACTATCAGATGAGGACTCTCCTGGGAAATTATATACTTGTGTCCCTCTTCTAAATCTTCTAAAAGGTGTAAAGTCTGGGTTACGCCATCTGTAGACTTTATTATTTTGATAATCAGTGAGGTCTCTCTGAAATTTCTTATATTTCTTACTCTCTAGGCTTTTTTTAAAAATAGAGAGGTCACTATCCAACTTAGATTTAAAATTACTGAAGTCTGTTTCAGACTTTAACTCCTTGAGAGATAGTTCCACCTTATCTATCTCCTGCTGCATTTTGGGTAGTTCCTTCTGTATGTACTCTATTGTCAAAATCAGAATATCATAGGAGCATTTATTTAGAATGCCCTCAAATTTGTCACAGTATTCTGAGTTTTCCCTAAATAGTGTGGGATGAAGATGACTCCTGAGACCCCTTGGAATACGCTTCTGTCTGAAATACTCCGCTAGGGTAACTGAATGTAATTCGTATACAATTTTCTGCTTAATCATCTGTTCTAAACTCGGCGGTTCCTTAACATCAGGCTCATTATTCAAAAAATCTCTGTTGCCAACACATAAAGTAGCTATTCGTGAGGCATCCAAATCTGAGTAAGCAAACATCTTAGTCCCTTCCATCGTACTCATCAAACGTGAGTGTGCACGTCACAGACCAAATTAATATATGCGATAAAGTGTGACCGCACCACCCTTTCTAGTTAGTATGCTCAGGCACGGGATAAAGTCCGGTCACAGACTATATAATAATAATAAAACATCAAAAAATCCCAGCCACTGAGTCTTAGAATCAAGAAGTTTTTATTCTTCAACAAAGGATATGATCAAATTGATCTTTCACAAAATGTAATCATAAGGTACCATCAGGTGTAAGTTCACTCAGATCCACACATACCCCATCCACCAAACACATCCGTATCCAACCAGACAAGCAAACAACAAACGTCAAAATAAACATCAGAAATATAAAAAAAGTGTATTATCACTCCCAGGGCGTCCCCAGGGAGTGAATTTTGACACCACCCACTCAGGACCTAATAGGATTAAGAACCATGAAGAGTGTCCACTGGATCCGTAACTCTGTAATATTATATGGACAAAAAGTGTCTCGTACTGTTGTGGAAACTCCTCAAACAAGAATGTCTCGTAAGTTATAAAACTTCCAACTGTAACAATGTGTATCTGTTTGAAACCATCAGCAATTATCTTCTTGCTACTATGTGAAGGTGGTTACAGGAAACATAACTTGTTACAGTATTTGTAATCCATCACAGTAAATGTTGGTGACGACTATCGTGACAAATCTTGTAATTATAAGAGTATTTTGGTTCAAATGTCCCTTAAACCTGGCGTGCTACTGGCCATAGACTGTGTTGCGGGGAGCTGCAAACGTACTGTCGGCCCAAACACACACCCTCTTCGCACTTCACTCACGGTAACGTGCACTATATCTTCCTTGTAATGCCTTTATTGCACTAGAATGTGACCTTCATCGTTTCTTTAGGAATTTAAGATTAAAAAGCTTTTTTGCGAATAAAGAAGACGTCAACACAACTGAACTTAACAGTCCATTTCAATTCCATGTACGAAATATTAGACCCAAGAGTACTTTCAATCCCCCTCACACGAACGCTTCAGTTGAAGCATATATCACCTTAATCAAAAAGGATTTTGAAAAATTCAAAAAAAACTTCCGTACAAAAATTAAGCCTAACATCTCTAAACAAGAGAAATTAGCACTGGCATCCATTCAGAAAAATGAGGATTTGATCCTGAAGCCAGCTGACAATGGCGGTGCCCTGGTTATCATGCATAAGAACAAATATAAGGAGGAGGTCCTCCGACAATTACAAGATACAGATAACTATGCCAAATTGATGGCTGACCCAACACTGAGGGTAAAAAGTAAGATCAGCAAGATAATTGAGGAGTCCTTAGCCTCCGATATCATTACTAAGAAACAGGCAAAATTCCTGATTAAAGAACATCCGATTATACCGGTATTTTATGTATTACCCAAGATACATAAAAGACTCCTTGACCCTCCCGGTCGACCCATTGTCGCAGGCACGGATTCAATGTTCCAACCGTTAGCAGTATTCTTGGATCAACTCATCAGACCTTTATTAGGTTATTTGAGTTCGTACTTACAGGACACGACTGACTTTCTTTGCAAGATATCTTCATTGGTGGTTCCAAAGGACAGCCAACTTGTAACAATGGACATAGCTAGTCTTTATACTTCGATTCCTCATGAGCTAGGAATAGAGGGGATATTCTATTTTCTAGACAAGGACAACTTATATTCCCCGAGTGAGAGAAGATTCATTAAGGATCTCTTTAAGATCATTTTGTATGAAAATTTTTTTCTATTTGAAGATACGTTTTACGTCCAAAAACAAGGAACGGCTATGGGCTCAAATGTAGCACCTACTTATGCGAACTTATTTGTAGGGAAGTTTGAGGAGGAT
Organism: Bombina bombina; assembly: GCF_027579735.1. Taxonomy (NCBI): domain Eukaryota; kingdom Metazoa; phylum Chordata; class Amphibia; order Anura; family Bombinatoridae; genus Bombina; species Bombina bombina. Next base: position 516,341,357 of record NC_069503.1, on the reverse strand, counting down.
GTGGTCTATAAGGATGAAGGCTATAAGAAATTTATCTTAGGCTGGTATCGTTACATAGATGACGTCTTCTTTGTTTGGACAGGTAGTGATGATGGTCTGATACAATTTGTATCAAAACTTAATTCGGCACATGTTTCTCTTAAAGGGACAGTCTACACCAAAATGTTTCTTATTTAAAAAGATAGATAATCCTTTTATTACCCATTCCCCGTTTTTGCATAACCAACACAGTTATATTAATATGCTTTTTACCTCTGTGATTACCTAGTATCTAAGCCTTTGCAGACAGCCTCCTTATCTAAGTGCCTTTGACAGACATGCAGTGTAGTCAATCAGTGAAGACTCCTAAATAACTTCATGGGAGTGAGCACAATGTTATCTATATGACACATGTGAACTAGCACAGTCTAACTGTGAAAAACTTTCAAAATGCTCTGAGCTAGGAGGCGGTTTTCAACGGTTTAGAAATCAGTTTGAGCCTAGCTAGGTTTAGCTTTTCAAAAATACCACCAAGGGAACAAAGCAAATTTGATGATAAAAGTAAATTGGAAAGTTGTTTAAAATGTCATGCCCTATCTGAATCATGAAAGTTTAGTTTTGACTTTGCTGTCCCTTTAAGTTTACTATGGAAGCAAGTAAGTCCAGGGTAAGCTTTTTAGACACCATGATTTCAATTGTAGATCAGAAACTCAGAAGTGATTTATTTTCTAAAGAAACGGATCGGAATAATACCTTACGGTATGAAAGTTTCCATCCCCCCTCTCTGATCAAAAATCTTCCATTAGGCGAACTTCTGCGGACCAAAAGGATTGTGGATGATCCAGTAATTTGCCTACAGAGATTGGACGAAATGTCTAAAAAAATTTTAGACAGAGGATATCCAGCACAAATTCTTGAAGATAACATGAATAAAGTACTGAACATTGATAGGGCTAGCCTATTGAGTAAGACTACTCGTGAAGCTAAAAAAATTTCGGTGCCCTTTGTGAGTCACTTTGGGTCACATAGTAAGGTCTTTAAAAGGATAATCTTACAACATTGGCACTTACTAAGAGAGGATATACATGTGGGTAAGATCTTTAACGAGACTCCACTTTTCTCCTTTCGGAGAAATAAAAACCTGAAAGATGAACTGATACGGGCTGATTGGGGTACCATGAGAAAACCAATTACAATCAATAAGAAAGGCTCCTTCCCCTGTATGAATTGTGCTCTGTGTCATTCGATGTTACAAGGGGATCACATTACCCATCCCCTATCAGGCAAAAGGATTCCGATCAATGGTAGGTTCTCCTGTAACTCCAAGTATGTGATATATGTCATCAAATGCCCTTGTGGCCTGGCATATGTAGGGGAGACCACACAGACGGTCCGTGATAGGATACGTCAGCACAAATCAGCCATAGGTAAGGATGACGAGGATGCACCCGTGGCCCATCATTTTACACGATTGGCACACAACAAGAGCCAACTAAGGTTTCAAGTTATTGATGGGGTCTCCCCCTTACGGAGAGGAGGTGACCGACAGAAAATACTATTCCGGAAGGAGGCACTATGGATCAAACAATTGGATACCATGGTCCCCAAAGGTCTCAATAGAGACATATCCTGGGGAAATTTCATCTGAGCCTTTCGCATTTCTTAAGTGCTGAATGGCTTTCTCAAGACTGTGTCCCTCTCTAGGAGATAAATAATTGAAGAGAGGTAGACAAAGGTTTAAATAATTGCGATTCCGGGACATTACGATCTAATAATGTATATGGTTTTGTCCCACGGCGTGGTAGTCCTGCGATAATTAAATATGATATATGATATCCAGTCCCCTTTGTATAGAACTCACTATCTATCCTGGATATATGTGAAAGTAGAATTGTTTGCATAAGGGTAGTTCCTTCTGTAGGTCTTTGTTGCTATATAAAATATGACTGTGAGAACCAACATTGAATAGGGTTAGAAATAGTTCTTCTTGAGAGCCTTGGAACATGTTTTATCTGAGTCGACTGTATATAGTCTTTAGAATTTAACATGTAAATAAGGTATCCCGTAAAGGGACCGCTGACATGGAATAATCCCATCTTATATGAAAAGAGTAATGTGAGGGAGCGTACTGTTTAAGTTACGATTGTTGAGAACAGGTACAAAATAGAATTTGGAAACAGTCGAGAATGCCTATATATTGATAACTCCCTAAATGCGTAGCGTACAGCTTTCATGCTTTTTTGCTATTTTGCTTTTTCATTTTGAAGATGCTGTGCATTGGCGTATTATTTTTATTTCGATATTTTGGAGATTGCTCAGCGCTTGCTCGGAAGTGTACACTAGCCATTCGTGAGTCTTAGATTCATTCGTTTTTTCAACCAAGCCATATTTCCACAAATACGTATGTAGAATGTGACGTTAGAGTGGGAGTGTGTATGCCATTAACCAATAAGATTACATTTGATTCTATTTCAATCACACCTCCACCCCATTACCTGTAAATTCCTTGAGAAAGGGGCGGAGTCCTGAAACGCGCGTCGGAACGAGGAGACGCCACCACAGACACCTGGATATCGTGCTATCTGAGCCACAGCAATTGCGAGGTGAGACCAGATTCTTACACTGGGGGGGCCCACAGAACCACACTGAAGACAGAGAGTCTCACGGCACTACTGATATATGCACACATATGCTGAAGGAGGTAACACGGCTGTTTAAGCATCTGCTTTATTTACAACACATTGGAGGCCATGAACTGCCATGAGGGTATGAGATACTCGCAGTTTGGGTAAAAAGGAAAATGTGGAATGTATTGTATCCTCTGCAATAAAGGCATTACAAGGAAGATATAGTGCACGTTACCGTGAGTGAAGTGCGAAGAGGGTGTGTGTTTGGGCCGACAGTACGTTTGCAGCTCCCCGCAACACAGTCTATGGCCAGTAGCACGCCAGGTTTAAGGGACATTTGAACCAAAATACTCTTATAATTACAAGATTTGTCACGATAGTCGTCACCAACATTTACTGTGATGGATTACAAATACTGTAACAAGTTATGTTTCCTGTAACCACCTTCACATAGTAGCAAGAAGATAATTGCTGATGGTTTCAAACAGATACACATTGTTACAGTTGGAAGTTTTATAACTTACGAGACATTCTTGTTTGAGGAGTTTCCACAACAGTACGAGACACTTTTTGTCCATATAATATTACAGAGTTACGGATCCAGTGGACACTCTTCATGGTTCTTAATCCTATTAGGTCCTGAGTGGGTGGTGTCAAAATTCACTCCCTGGGGACGCCCTGGGAGTGATAATACACTTTTTTTATTTTTCTGATGTTTATTTTGACGTTTGTTGTTTGCTTGTCTGGTTGGATACGGATGTGTTTGGTGGATGGGGTATGTGTGGATCTGAGTGAACTTACACCTGATGGTACCTTATGATTACATTTTGTGAAAGATCAATTTGATCATATCCTTTGTTGAAGAATAAAAACTTCTTGATTCTAAGACTCAGTGGCTGGGATTTTTTGATGTTTTATTATTATATTATTCAGGTTTTACTAATTTTAGGATATTAACTGCATTATAACCTATTATAAGTTTTCTAGCCTGTATTAGGCTATATATATTAACGCTATAGTAAATTTAAGTATATTTGCCGGTATTATGGCTATATTTTATAATGAGCCTGTATTAGGTTATACTCAATTTAGTATATTTCCCTGTATTATGCTACATTATATACAGTAAAGCCTGTAATAGGTTTCATTATCTATAAGTATATATAACTATTTAGCCCATATTACGGCTATATTTATTAGATAACTATTGTAAGGCTATAGGGTTTATGTTGGTCTGATGTTGCAGCTTTTGCCTTAGACCTTTCAGATATAGCCTCAAACCTAGCCTGGTACGTTATAAGACTAGGTCAATGGTAAGTATATTAAGCCTGTATAGGCTATTTCAAATACAAGTATATTGTGTAGCTGGATGGTTCTTATAAGAGCTTATGTCAGATCTTTTTATTTAGACCAGAGGGACTGATCACTGCGGTGTAGTACATCCTACATTTTACTACCCTCTGTTAACCTCTCTCGCAATCTGATCGCCCTCCACTAACCTTTAGAGACACTATCTTTGATCAGAGAGGTGATATTATATTGTATTGTCCTGTCAATGTAAGGAGTATGTATCTGCAATAAATGAGACATTTATATTTTTCTATATTGTTCGAGGCGGATTTAGCCCTCTCAACACACTCCAGTCGCTTTCGCTCTCAAGCGGCTTTGAAAGGCCTTACGACCCTCTCCCGGGCGTCGCATTTAGGGGTTCTGTTTTATCTGTTCTGTGCTACCTACTGCCTTCTTTGTACTCCTCTAATCGTTTTATCTATTCTTGCCCTTAATGTTATTCGTCTGTCTCCTCCGGTGCTGTGCTGAGAGTTCACACGGACGCGTGCCTGACCAGTGACTAGCTCTGGTTGGTCATGCGAGCCGCTGCTCAGCATGACACTGGTTCTTGTTGTGGTTTTTATTTTGTTATACTTTCTTATTTTATTATTCCTTTGGAAATTTATTTTCCTTGTGTTTCTCTCTTTCTATCCTTTTCTTTTCAGAGGTATCCTTTAATCCTATGAGACTCGCTCTAACCCTGTCACCCTGACGTCTAATCTATCTAGTTCAATATTAGAGTCTCTTTTTATCCACACAATTAGCTGGGAAAGACCCTATCTCCCAGTCCCTAGTAGGGGCATAGCTCAAGCATGATGACCGCTAGCCTCCTCCCCAGAGGTAAAATGGGGTTTAAAGAACCTCCTCCCCCAGGGTTTTCAATAGGGTCATCAGAGCTTCGACTGGCAAATTTTAAATTTGTTTTTTTAAATTCTTATGTAGGTGCTTTAAGAATGCAAAATATGAAGGCTCCTGTCTTCTCATAAAATTTGCATTATTATAGCCTATTGTAACTAAATAATCTTGGTTTTATTAAAGACAGGAGGCGAATATCCCGCCCACCCCTTCTATTCCCTTCCTTGATGTGTTAATAAAGATTTTGTTTTCTAGAAATTCCAACTAATGATATTATTGCTGTTGGTATTCCTTTCTGGGATTAGTTGCTACTTTTCGTTTTTTCTCTTTCAGTGACTCTGTGGATTTCATTTCCTCATTTATCTTCGGACCATGTCATCTGTTAAGTTTACCGTTCCTGGGAGTCACTGTTCTTTTCTGGTCTATGATGGATGCCATTAAGTCATTTTTCTTCTTGATTGGTACCGCTGTATTCCGGTCAAAGAAAAGAGGAAGCGCTGGACTTGTTCATTACAGTTTATTAGGCTGCTGTGTGCTGATTGGTGCAGCCTTGTTACTATGCTATTATTATTTTTTTCTCTGTATGTTTTCTTTGCTTCTGTTTGGATTCCGTAAAGTTTTGATGCAAAATATTTGCCTCCTGTCTTTAACCCTTTGAGTGCTAATGACGGCTCTGAGCCGTCACAGAGTTTCCCACTCTGGTGCTAATGACGGCTCAGAGTCATCACTAGCACTCTCCCACCTTGAGAGAGATCTGGGGGCTCCCACCCTCTCCTACCCCGGCGATCGTGCCTGTAGAGTGACAGGCATCGCCGGGGCTTTCCGTTTTGCGTGGTGACGTCACGTGCAATTACGTGATGACATCACAGCGCAACTTTATTTATACTTGACAATGTTAAGTATAGGAGCAGGGGGCATGCTGCTTAGAAGCCTGTATCTCAGGCATCTAAGCAGCTACAGACCCCCAAGACCCACCATTGGAAAGGTAATCACCAACATTTTAAGTCTTGGGGATCTGAAAAAAATTAAAAAAAAGTTAAAAAATAAATTGTTCAAAAAATAAAAAAATAAAAAAAACATTAAAAAATCTTAGCACCCAGGTGGGAAAGTGCTTAGCACTCAAAGGGTTAATAAAATCAAGATTATTTAGTCACCATAGGCTATAATAATCTGAATTTGCTTCCATTAACAAAATGTGCACAGTCTTTTTATATTTACACTTTTTGAGCCATCAGCTCCTACTGAGCATGTGCAAGAAGCTACTAAATATATGCATTTGTGATTGACTGATGGCTGTCACATGGTACGTGTAAGGATTTGTGATTGGCTGATGGCTGTTACATTATACAGGAGGAGTGGAAATAGACATAACTTTGAAATTTGTCAGAAAAAATCTACTACTCGTTTGATCAGACTAAGTTATATTGCATTGTCTGTTTTTTTTATTATGCATTTGTTGATTATGCAAATCTACTGTATTTACTGGTCCCCTAAAAATCAATATAACCCATTGAAGATCCATTCACTCTTCAGTGATAATGAACTCATAACGATAAAATAAAATTACTTTTGCCTGGCAATTGCATAGATATTTAATTAACTAAAAAAGCTTTTCAGTAGATGCTAATTTTGTTCATCAGATTTTGCTTAAAGGGACATTAAACACTTTGAGATGGTAATAAAAAATGAAAATTGCATATATAAAAGAAGTCTGCAATATACTTTCATTCTTAATTTGATCCCCTTTTCCTGTTTTCCTGTAATTGTATTCTGAAATTGTGAGCTTTTCAGTTCCTGTTAGAAATAGAAGTGCAGAATACTGTTCACCAGCCATTGGCTGCACACTCTAGTGACCTATTTATAAATGTCCTTAATTGGCCACAGCTTAAAAAGGTAACCTAAATTAAAAAAATGGCATCTTCCATTGTTTTATAAACACTAAAACGTTACACTTATTTTGTCAATATTTAAACAGCTAATGAAACTTTGAAAAATACATCTACATGTTATCACACTAATATTTTCTTTGAATGCATAATTTTATCTAGCATATATTTAGTGTTCAATGTCCCTTTAAGAATACAATAATTCTTTTTTTTTTGGGGGGGGGGGGTATTGCATCATTTTAGAATTCTATTTTTATTGTGGAATACGCATGGCATTTTCAGTTTTTTTATGTATAGAACCAGTTTAACTTATTTCAATATTTTCCTTTTTTTAATTAAAAGAAGATACTAATAAAAAAAGATACAGAGAGCACCCCACCCCCCTTTTATTAAAGGAATCATTTAGTGGAGGGATGCACTGGGAGAAGGAGTAAGTTCCTTTTTAAAAAAAATCAGCTTTATTTAATTAAAAAAGAAAAGGTTTTACGGAACTTGAAGTCACAGCTCCTTTGTCTTATTTATACAAGCCAATTCTACTTTTCAGATTTTTTTTTAACAACAACAAATAATAAATAAAATGATACATTTATATTATAGCATCTATAATAACTTAATAAAATACAAATAACAGATTAGAGAGTGTTACTTTTTCCAGAAAGTCTACTTTCATTCTATCTAGACTACAGATAATGGTTTATGATGAGTGTGTATGCATTTCGTCCAAAGTGGTCTTCTGTTTTCTTTTTCCAACCACTGCTTAAAAGTGAAGGTAAACTTGAGCGTAATCACTCAAGTCATAGGATATAATTTAAAAAATGAGTGAGACTTTCATTCATGAAATCCCTAATTTATCCTGATCTTCTTAGATTTTTACATTTTAATGCTGGAACAATAAGCGCCATTCCTCCACCTGCCATAGCCCTCAGTTGATTGACAGATGACATATCTGCAATCCACTAATCTTTGTTCCCCCCCCCCCCCCCCCGGGGCGTTCAGACCCTTTGCGGGGGAAACAAACGGTTAGTGGATTGCAGATGAGTCATCTGTCAATCAACTGAGGGCTATGGCGGGAGGAGGAATGGCGCTTATCATTCTGGCATTAAAATGTAAAAATCTAAGAAGATAAGGATAAATTAGCGATTTCATGAATTAAAGTCTCACTCATTTTTTAAATTATATCCTATGACTTGAGCGAGTACGCTCAAGTTTACCTTCACTTTAATATAGCAATCCCATATTATTGACATAAGTTCCATTCCTAAGTATCATAATTTACTATGTAACAAATGTTCATAGTGCCAACTTATTTCTATAAATACTGATATTTTTGTAGCCATTCCGACTTATACTTGATAAAAAGTGACAGATTTATGGTTTGAAATTCTGTATTCCAATTCCCAAATGTGTATATTTACCTTATATAAATGCAGAATGAACATATTTTGAATATATAGCAATAATGCCAAGATACAGATTTTCCACTAATAAAAGTGGACACTGGAAGTCTGATCTCTAAATTCTACAATTATTCAAAACTATATTTTTGTGCATTCCATTGTCTTTTAGGTTTACATTATATAAAATTAATTGTATATTTAAAATGAATTAGGTCTCAATATTTGTACTGTTTCAAAAATTTTATTAATTTTATAATAAAACCAGAGAGTATTCTTAAACAAAAACATTTATATGAAAACTTGTAAACATGATTTTTTTGGGACATTTTCACAGGAATTTTGCAGACCTACAAGGAAGAAAGAAAAAGCAGCCAATGTGAAATAAAAAACATGGTCACTAATTCATATATAATAGTTGATGACTGCCTTATGGTTTGGTTGCAGGATTTGTTTACAAACTTGTGCAAATCTGTGTGTAATTAGCAATTTATATAATTTTGTCTAATTTATAATTAACATACTATAATGTCTAATGTTTATTTATATGGCATGATTTAGTGTAAAAGTAGGCTTTGCACACTAGTTTACATTTTTAATTAACTGGGAAAACAACTGTATTGTTAAAATGTGAACTAAGCATTCTTGAAATTGACAACCAATACGCTGTTGCCAAAATCAGAATTTTCAAGAGAAAAAGAAAAAGAAAATTACATTATCACTTATTCTCAGTCTCTATTGGCTGACCCTTACATTTTTGCAAATAATCAGTAGCATCTTTAACATTTTCAAAGGTTAAGATCTCTGTATTATTATATATCTTTAATTTAGCAAGGTAAATGAGAGTGGCTTGGACACCCAGATTTATTAATTGTGTACAGATCGGCATAATTTCCCTTCTTTTATTTAAGGTCTTATTAGTAAAGTTTTGAAATATTAAAATACGATCTTGACCAATCATAAATGGGTTGATATTCCTATTATGTCTCAAGATATTTACTTTATGCTGAAAATGTAATAGCTTAAAGGGACACTGAACCCAATTTTTTTCTTTTGGGATTCAGATAGAGCATGCAATTTTAAGCAACTTTCTAATTTACTCCTAGTGTCAAATTGTCTTCATTCTCTTGGTATCTTTTTTTGAAATGCAAGAATGTAAGTTTAGATGCCGGCCAATTTTTGGTGAACAACCTGGGTTGTTCTTGCTGATTGGTGGATACATTCATCCACCAATAAACATGTGCTTTCCATGGGTCTGAACCAAAAAAATAGCTTAGATGCCTTTTTCAAATAAAGAAAGCAAGAGAACGAAGACAAATTGATAATAGGAGTAAATTGGAAAGTTGCTTAAAATTGCACGCTCTATCTAAAAATATTTCTTAAAACTATTATTACCAATATCTTTTAAAGGAGAAGTAAATACAGTATATTTGCATAACAACAAGTGCATGATAAAAGGACAATGTAATAGCACTTAGGGGCTGATTTATCATGGCCCGAATGGGGCCGTATATCCCCTGTTTCCGCGCGAGCCTTCATGCTTGCCGGAAACAAGAGTTAAAGGGACACTGAACCCAAATTTTTTCTTTCGTGATTCAGATAGAGCATGCAATTTTAAGCAACCTTCTAATTTACTCCTTTTATCAAATTTTCTTCATTCTCTTGGTATCTTTATTTGAAATGCAACAATGTAAGTTTAGATGCCGGCCCATTTTTGGTGAACAACCTGGGTTGTTCTTGCTGATTGGTGGATAAATTCATCCACCAATAAATAAGTGCTTTCCAGGGTCCTAGAAAGTTGCTTAAAATTGCATGCTCTATCTGAATCATGAAAGAAAAAAATTGGGTTCAGTGTCCCTTTAAGAAGAAGCCGTCTTAAGACCGCTGCTCCTTAACTCGTACTCCTCCGAGGCAGTGGACATCAATCCGCCCGATCTCATACAATTGGGTTGATTGATACCCCCTGCTAACGGCTGCGAATCTGCAGGGGGCAGCATTGCACAAGCAGTTCACTAGAACTGCTTGTGCAATGATAAATCCCGACAGCGTATGCTGTCTGCATTTATCGATGTCTGGCGGACATGATACGCTACAGCAGATCATGTCCACCAGACACTTGATAAATCGGCCCCTTAGTCTGAACTTCAAATGAGTAGAAGATTTTTTTTCTGACAAATTTCTAATTGATGTCTATTTCAACTCCTCCTGTATCATGTGACAGCCATCAGCCAATCACAAATGCATATACGTATATTATATTAATTCTTGCACATGCTCAGTAGGAGCTGGTGACTCAAAAAGTGTATATATAAGACTGTGCACATTTTTTTAATGAAAGTAAATTGGAAAGTTGTTTAAAATTGCATGCTCTATCTGAATCATGAAAGTTTAATTTTGTCTTGAGTGTCCCTTTAAAGAGCCTATCATATGTACTCTCTGTCATTATACTACTTTTTCAATTTGTATACCCAGAGCCTGAGGAAGGGTTTCTGAAGCAAATCTCATTTGATCTTGATATTGGGATAGGTCTGGTAGACCTACAAATTCATGATAACATGAATTTTAAATTGTTGCGCTTTTATGTGAGTGACATTGTCATTGGTCATGTTGTCTAAGTCTTACACTCAGTTTTCTACTTCTTTCATTTTGTTAGCAAACTGTCTGACCTTCCCTGGTAAAGTGGCAAACTTTTTTCTTAAATTCTCAAATTGAGGTATAAATATCTCTGATATTTTATTATAGACGATAATTTTGAACATACAAATGAACATTGTGAGGTATATCTCCACTTATGTGCTTTCATTTTGAATGTCAATCAAGTGTTACCCCATAGACTCGAGATATAAATAACCCATGTCCAATAGTTACAATCAGCCTCGATAAAGCATCTATCAGTAAATAATAAGCACCGTTCTAAGTTTTATTTGATCAGAGAAACAATATTTATGTTGGCTAATGCATGTTTGATACGAATAACATGTAGTTTGTTTCCCTCTTGAAAATTACTTTGAAGCACAGCTGGGGTAAAGCTTGCGCACCGCTGTAAAAAATATTTAGCTTTTCGGCCCAGATCTTTTATGCAAGATAGTTTGCGCCACAATGGTGTCAAGGGGCTTTGCTGCTATGGGGTTTCCCAAATAGCGCTCCTACCCTGGAGGCTCGCATAAAGAAGTTACAGGGTTTACCTTATTTCTTTCTGCTCTAGCCTCAAACAGGGGTCCTAAGAGGTGGACTCTCCGCACTCCACACCAACAGATTATAGCACCTTCGGTACAGTGTTGTCAGCTGTCTTGTCCAACAAGCTTCTCCACGCACGGCTAGGTGACTCCACTAACTACGGAAATCTTCTCTATTAGAAAGTGTTTTCTAATGGCCTGGACTACTGTTACCAATACAAAATCATTAGAAAACTCTTCAAAAACTGTGTTTCTGATTAACTGGAATAACCTTAGATTTGAACACTGTGTAACCATATAAAGGGACTTTCTAGTAATATATACAACATTTTTAGGCAAACGTTAGTGTCTTTAACTGATTCAAGTTTTTATTAACATATAGCCCATCTACATTCATTCATTAGGCTTAAATATCTAGGTCTTTAATTTAAAATCTATGGCAGATTCTTGAATAATGTATAAAATATGTGGTGTAATATTTTAATGTATTGTTTATTTTATTAACATTTGTATTGTGCTCTCATAAAAATAAAAACATTAAAAGGTTCAGTAGTTCTAAAGTGGTTTTAGAGTCAATGTTGGTTTTGTTCAGAAACATAATTTTCCTAATATTATTGCTAATGATACAAAAGATGAGCAACTGAAACAATGCATGATTTTCTTTGTGAAGGTTATTTCTTTCTGTTTTTAGGGTATATTTTTATTTTTTAAAATATCAGACCTAATTTATTGACTAGGTTCGGTAGAATAACTTTGGAACTACAACACTACAAAGGTGTCACCTTCATGGAAGCTCCTATGGTGAACATTGCCCCAATATGAAAACCTTAAGCCTCAGAACAATTTAGTATTTTCATCTAATTTGCTTCATTTTGTATCATTATAAGCATACTTGAGTTAGACTCATGAGCAACAATGCTCTACTGTGAGCTAGCTGCTAATTAGTGGCTGCACATATATGCTTCTTGTCTTTGGTTCATCATATGTGCTCAGCTAGCTCCCACATTGCTGCTACTTCAACAAAGGATACCAAAATAATTAAACAATTTGGAAAATAGAAGTACATTGGAAAGTTGGTTAAAATTGTATGCTTTATCTGAATTATGAGGGACAAAATAGATTTTCATGCCCCTTAAGCAAATTAAAAAATATAAATCTCAGAAACCATTAACGCTCCTTTTTACCAAATTAGTTTTGTTTTTATCAGATTGTTTAATAGAACTTGAAAAATGTAAGCATCAAAAAATACGGATGGCTTAAATTTGTTGCATTGGGAGTAATGAGTGATGTCTCCCATTATATTTTTCTTTTAAGTAGAATTAGGCAAACAGTAATCCTTAGGATAAGAATGTGCAGTGTAAAGCTGAACAAATGAGTCTTTTGAAGCAATGTATGAATGGGGTATAGCACAGTAGTCACAGGCTCCTGTGTTCATCCACTGGCAACATGTGTGACTTTTGTGTATAAAAACAGGCTAGATTTTGATTGCTCCTATTAGTCATGTGCATAAACATGACCCAGAGTTTGTTAAATTAGGGTTTTTCTGGTTCGTGCAAGGGTTATGTCAACTACAAGGTGCAGTAGTGAAAACTGTGTAAACACCAGAGGTCACAGAAATAGAATTTGTGCAAAGAAACTTGGATATCCATATAATTGGTTGCAGCATTACAGCAGACTCATTCACAGTCTTTCAGAGCATGAAGGTAACGTAAAACTACTCACTGCACTAAAATTATTCAAAAGTAATTTTCTAAAAAGATGAGTATTTCAGTATTTAATGTTTTGTTCCAATTTGAATAGAAAATGCTTTACATAATATACTATTTATATTGTGTTAGGTAAATAGTTGGAGTGCATTTCTAGTTCCCCAAAGGAAGTATGAAGCACAGTTTGATCTGTAACTGAGACCTGTGGAAAGGAATAGAAACTGCAGCAGACATCTGTAGGAAGAAATCATTGGCTTAGCTCTCTAGAGGCAGTTCTAGGGGGGAAACCCCAATCATTGTTGTATTACCCACTATTCTCAAAGGTTTCAACAGCCATAGGTTTGAAGGCAGACACTGCTTACAAGTCATTTGGTCTAGCAGGACAAGGAAAGAGGTAAACTAAGGCAAAAGTTTATTTAAATAAACCTTGATCTTTAGTTTTGTGTCAATGTCTTTTAAATTCCTTCAATTTCAAACTCTTGATCAACCTCTGCTGCTCTCCCATTAAGACTGAGCTATCTCATTTAATTTAGCAGGAACCTTCCCTGACGGTTACTGTAATATTTAGAAAAGTGATCTAGAAAATATTTATTTGATTCCACCCATAAAGGACTATTAAAGGGACACTCAGGTTAAATCAAATTTTCATGATTCAGATACAGAGTGTAATTTTAAACAACTTTCCAATTTACTTCCATTAAAAAAAATGTGCACAGTCTTTTATATTTACAATTTTTGAGTCACCAGATCCTACTGAGCATGTGCAAGAATTCACAGACTATACGTATATGCATTTGTGATTGGCTGATTGCTATCACATGGTACAAGGGGAGTGGAAATATACATAACTTTCAAATTTGTTATAAAAAAATCTACTACTCATTTGAAGTTCAGACTAAGTGCTATTGCATTGTCTTGTTATCTTGCATTTGTTGATTATGCAAATCAAATGTGTTGACTGGTCCTTTAAGAGGCCAGGATTACTTTGCGGGGAGTAGATTGGTTACCAGGGTTAAAGTGACTGGTCCATTAACAGCCTGACAGGGGGAGATTTAACGGTGTCCTGCAGGCCGAGGCTTGGATATTCCATGGACATGTAATTGTAGATGATCTGGGGTGCATGTATATATACTGTACAATTTAGCATTGTGACTGAGCTTTTCTATAATTTACATCATGATTGATTGGCACTAGTGATGAGGGGACTACAAGCATTTTTTTTTAGCAAGTAGCCTATGTGAGCTATAGCAAATGAGGCAAGGTACACATGCTAAAGAAGGTTAAAGGGTTAATCACTGGAATATGGCGGATTTGCTTATCTTTACAAAATGGCTTTTATGTTGCTAAACATTGCGTAAACCATTTGAGTAAATTGATATGAAACAGTGCTCCTTTAGTAAAAAAAAAAACAGAATGTTAAATGAAAGTAACAAAAAAAGAAACTGATTGTGTTAAAAAACACCAAACAACTATCTTTGTTTTTTGCAAAATGAGCACTGAAAAATTATCAGTGTAGCTCATGCTTACAGCTAAATAAGCTGAAAACTTCTGAGAATGGGCAGAAACTGACATCCTGTCTCTCTACCATTCACTGAAAAGTAAAGCAGGTCATGTTACTCTAGAAGACTTATGTCATCATGCTAGATATGCCTTCCTTTAGAGACCCCAGCACCCTTTTAGGGCTGTAACACAAAGCAATGGACCCTGCACAAATAAAGTAAATAAAAAGAAAAGAAATAAAAGGTAAAATTATTTTAATGATGAATAACAAATATAACAATGATTTCTATTAAATACAAGCCACTGCTTAGTGTGTTTGTTTATTATAACAATGAATGAAAACAACTTCCAGGACTGTCATAAAGCTCACTGGTTGGCAGAAGTAAGACCCACTTTGCACCTTAAAGAGACAGTAAACCCCCACACATTGTTATATATAATGTAAAATAATGCATAATACAACAGCTCTGCAATATACTTCATTTTGCCATTTTTCAGTAATTTAAGTCTTTTGAAAATTGTAGTTTTCCTGGTTAAAGAATCCACAGTGTGCATGGCAGGCTTCACAAGCCCAACCCTGCCACATATCTGTCCCTAACTCGTGTTCACAGAAATCTGTAAAACAAAGCATGTTTTGCTAACATAATGACTGTGGCTATCCATGAATTCTCCAGATTTGAGTCTTGATTGGCTTCTGAAAATAAGGCCGGGCAGGTGGTGGGGGGAGTTTGGATATGGAAAACAACTGCAGCAAATAGAGTGTTAATGTATTCAACAATATGTGCATACTCACTTATGTTAATTTATTGCACAACTGCAGAAAAAATTGCTATTAAAGCTATTTCTATCTTTAGTGTCCAAATACAGCACCCCCATCCAAATAATTTCCCTAGCCTACTCCAGTCAAAGCTCTACTATTTCCACCAAACATTGGAGAAGACTTATGTCTAGTTTCCAGCACCATCAACAATACTCTCTAAGCCTGAGATTCACTCAAGTGTATATTTAGACCCTTGTTCTTATCCCCAAAAATTGGTCCCATTGCATTTTTACCATTAGTGCCTTTAACCTATTAAAAAATAACAGGGGCCTAAAAGGATTTGATGTCATAATCCTATGCATAGATAGCATTATATGTATTGATTCTGATTTATTTTCTGCATTTTTTTTAATTCTTTTTACAACCTTAATAAAAATTATAAAAATAAAAAAAAAGAATTATAGAAGAATTGAACAAGATTTGGAGATTTGAGCTACCACTAAGGCAAGTCTCCTACAACAGAATGAGTCTTAACATCAAAAAATGAAGGATCTAGAAAACCACAGTAGGAGAAAAACTTGTTAGTAATAGGCCTTCCAGAATAGATAAACAAACAGGGACTATTGAGTTTTGCTGAAAAAACTCTCCACTTAAATTTTAGGTGTCCAAAATATGAAAAGGTAATTTGAAGTGGAAAGAGCTCATAGACTGTGATTTCTTCAAAGATCCCAAGGAAAGTAACCTAGACCATGTCCAGCAATTATAAAATACCTAAGCTTTCAAGCAAAGACAGAGATAATGCAAGCATATAGAAAGATGGAAAATCTCTTCTTTGAAGACAAGAAAATGTACTTGTATCAACATTACTCTGCAGAAGAAGCCAGGAAAAGAAGACTCTTCTCCCCTATTGGTTCAAGTCTGGTAAAAGATAGAAGACAGTTCACATTACTATTTCCAGCAAAACTAAGGCTGAATGTTGGAGAAGACTTTATGAAACTGGAAACACCTGAAAAAGCTATGAACATTTTAAACACTGAAAAATAGTACTCAGTAGTATGGTTCTACTGCAAGTGTTAGAGAGATATAATCCTATATTTTCAATGGGACTTGCATAGCGCCGGTATTACGAGTCTGACCAAAAGTGAGCGGTAGACCCTCTCTTGTCAAGCCTGGTACTGCATTTTAAAGTCAGTAGTTAAGAGTTTTACACTACAACGCCGTAGCATAAAACTCTTAACTAAAGTGCTAAAAAGTAAACTAACACCCATAAACTACCTATTAACCCCTAAACCGAGGCCCTCCCACATCGCAAACACTAAAATAAATATTTTATCCCCTAATCTGCTGAACCGGACATCGCCGCCACTATAATAAACATATTAACCCCTAATCTGTCATCCCTAACATCACCACCACCTACCTACATTTATTAACCCCTAATCTGCCGCCCCCAACGTCGCTGCCACTATATTAAATGTATTAACCCCTAAACCTAAGTCTAACCATAACCCTAACACCCCCTAACTTAAATATAATTACAATAAATCTAAATAAAATTAATACAATTAACTAAATAATTCCTATTTAAAACTAAATACTTACCTGTAAAATAAACCCAAAGCTAGCTACAATTTAACTAATAGTTACATTGTAGCTAGCTTAGGGTTTATTTTTATTTTACAGGCAACTTTGTATTTATTTTAACTAGGTACAATAGTTATTAAATAGTTATTAACTATTTAATAACTACATAGTTAAAATAAAGACAAATTTACCTGTAAAATAAAACCTAACCTAAGTTACAATTACAACACTACACTATAATTAAATTAATTGCCTAAATTAAATACAATTAAATAAAATTATCTAAAGTACGAACCCCCCCCCACTAAATTACAGAAAATAATAAAGAAATTACAAGATTTTTAAACTAATTACACCTACTCTAATCCACCTAACAAAATAAAAAAGCCCCCAAAATAAAAAAAAGCCTTACCCTACACTAAATTACAAATAGCCCTTAAAAGGGCCTTTTGCTGGGCATTGCCCCAAAGTAATCAGCTCTTTTACCTGTAAAAAAAAATTACAATTCCCCCCCAACATTAAAACCCACCACCCACACAACCAACCCTACTGTTAAACCCACCCAATCCCCCCTTAAAAAAACCTAACACTAACCCCTTGAAGATCACCCTACCGGGAGACGTCTTCACCCGACCGGGCAGAAGTGGACCTCCAGACGGGCAGAAGTCTTCATACAACCGGGCAGAAGTGGTCCTCCAGACGGGCAGAAGTCTTCATCCAGACGGCATCTTCTATCTTCATCCATCCAGCACGGAGCGTGTCCATCTTCAAGACATCCGACGCAGAGCATCCTCTTCATCCGACGGCCGACGACTGAATGAAGGTTCCTTTAAATGACGTCATCCAAGATGGCATCCCTTCAATTCCGATTGACTGATAGAATTCTATCAGCCAATCGGAATTAAGGTAGAAAAAATCCTATTGGCTGATGCAATCAGCCAATAGGATTGAACTTCAACCCTATTGGCTGATTGGATCAGCCAATAGGATTGAGCTGGCATTCTATTGGCTGTTCCAATCAGCCAATAGAATGCCAGTTCAATCCTATTGGCTGATCCAATCAGCCAATAGGATTTTTTTCTACCTTAATTCTGATTGGCTGATAGAATTATCAATCAATCCATCAACCAATCAGCCAATCGGAATTGAAAGGATGCCATCTTGGATGACGTCATTTAAAGGATCCTTCATTCAGTCGTCAGCCGTCGGATGAAGAGGATGCTCCGCGTCGGATGTCTTGAAGATGGACCCGTTCCGCGCCGGATGGATGAAGATAGAAGATGCCATCTGGATGAAGACTTCTGCCTGTCTGGAGGACCATTTCTGCCCTGTTAGATGAAGACTTCTGCCCGTCTGGAGGTCCACTTCTGCCCGGTTGGGTGAAGACGTCTCCCGGTAGGGTGATCTTCAAGGGGTTAGTGTTAGGTTTTTTTTTAGGGGGGATTGGGTTGGGTTTAGAGTAGGGTTGGTTGTGTGGGTGGTGGGTTTTAATGTTGGGGGGGATTGTAATTTTTTTTACAGGTAAAAGAGCTGATTACTTTGGGGCAATGCCCCGCAAAAGGCCCTTTTAAGGGCTATTTGTAATTTAGTGTAGGGTAGGGCTTTTTTTTTATTTTGGGGGGCTTTTTTATTTTGTTAGGGGGATTAGAGTAGGTGTAATTAGTTTAAAAATCTTGTAATTTCTTTATTATTTTCTGTAATTTAGTGTGTTTTTTTTGTACTTTAGATAATTTTATTTAATTGTAATTAATTGTATTTAATTTAGGTAATTAATTTAATTGTAGTGTAGTGTTAGGTGTAATTGTAACTTAGGTTAGGTTTTATTTTACAGGTAAATTTGTCTTTATTTTAACTAGGTAGTTATTAAATAGTTAATAACTATTTAATAACTATTGTACCTAGTTAAAATAAATACAAAGTTGCCTGTAAAATGAAAATAAACCATAAGCTAGCTACAATGTAATTATTATTTATATTGTAGCTAGCTTAGGGTTTTTTTTATAGGTAAGTATTTAGTTTTAAATAGGAATAATTTAGTTACTTGTAGTAATTTTATTTAGATTTATTTTAATTATATTTAAGTTAGGGGGTGTTAGGGTTAGACTTAGGTTTAGGGGTTAATTACTTTATTATAGTGGCGGCGATGTTGGGGGCGGCAGATTAGTGGTTAATAAATGTAGGTAGGCGGCGGCGACATTTTGGGCGGCAGAGTAGGGGTTAATAAATATAATGTATGTGTCGGCGATTTTGGGGGCGGCAGATTAGGGGTTCATAAGTATAATGTAGGTTGCGGAGGTGTCCGAAGCGGCAGATTAGGGGGTTAATAATATAATGCAGGTGTCGGCAATGTCAGGGGCGGCAGATTAGGGGTTAATAAGTGTAAGATTAGGGGTGTTTAGACTCAGGGTTCATGTTAGGGTGTTACGTGTAGACATAACTCAGTTGGGGCTGAGTTAGGAGCTTTACGCTGCTTTTTTGCAGGTGTTAGGTTTTTTTCAGCCGGGTCTCCCCCATTGATTCCTATGGGGAAATCATGCACAAGCACGTTTTACCAGCTCACTGCTAACGTAAGCAGCGCTGGTATTGAGGTGAGATGTGGAGCTAAATTTAGCTCTACGCTCACTTTTTTGCGGCTAATGCCGGGTTTGTAAAAACCCAAAATACCAGCATTGTCTGCAAGTGAGCGGTGAGCATAAACTGCTCGTTAGCACCGCAAATGCCTTTAACACAAAATTCGTAATCAAGGCGTAAGTTTTGCGGTAGCAATTAGTGCTCCGAAGATTAACCAGAGATTAGATCTCTGGTTAATTTTCTAAAAATGCCACAAATGCGCTCAAAAAACAGCACTGAAAACTGCCTTTACATTGCGGTCTATGGGAACTGTGTGTTCCCATAGACCACAATGTAAATATATATGTATAAGACTATATACATATATAGTCATATATACATATATATTTATGTGTTAATATGTGTATATAGGAGCCTATGGCTCTCATGAGTGCATTGCGATTTGCTTGTAATACCAGTACACATTATCACATACTGGTATTACAAAGTGGAGAGCTAATATCGCTTGCACGCAAGCGATATTTAGCGCTCCACTTGTAATCTAGCCCATAATGTGCCTTTAAAAACATTATTCTATTGGGGGATTTTAATTTTACTCCTGATTAATTTCTTGATAGGAAAAGAAAGCTTGTATGAAGAGATAGGAAAAATTATAAAAAAAAGTCCAGATAAGTTATGAAAAACAATTGTTTGACTTATTTCTTTAATTCTATAGTATTAGTTGATATTTGGAGAACAAATCCTTTTGATGCGTTAGATTAAACCTGTCACTCAAAAACTCATGACTCTCTATCAAGAATAGATTGCATTTTAATATCTGAAACTCTAGTAAAAAAAGTAATCGATACTAAGATGGGAGAATTCACATTATCAAACCATTCCCCAGTATATTTGGAAATAAGAAAAAGCAATCAGTTTAAAGGGGTAGTAAACACCAAAAATGTTATTGTTTAAAAAGATAGATAATCCCTTTATTTACTATTCCCCAGTTTTGCATAACCAACACAGTTATAATAATACACGTTTTACCTCTGTGATTACCTTGTATCTATGCTTCTGCAAACTGCCCCCTTATTTCATTTCTTTTGACAGACTTGCTATTTTAGCCAATTAGTGCTCACTCTTAGGAGCTTCACGTGCGTGAACTCAATGTTATCTATATGAAACACATGAACTAACTTTCAAAATGTTTTTAGATTAGAGGCGGCCTTCAAGGTCTAAGAAATTAGCACATGAACCTCCTAGGTTTAGCTTTCAACTAAGAATACCAAGAGAACAAAGCAAAATTGGTGATAATAGTAAATTGGAAAGTTGTTTAAAATTACATGCCCAGGTGCCCTATTTCAATCATGAAAGTTTTTTTTTTTTACTTGACTGTCCCTTTAAGATTAATAGGTTCTTGTTTACAAAATATCTCTACAAATCACAATCCTTTAAACATTTGTGGAAGAAAAGTGGGAAGAGTATGTTTATACTAATTTTGGTCATATAAATGAGATTGAACTATTCTGACATATTGCTAAAGTGGTAATAAAAGCACATATTACCTTGCATATAATCAAACAAAGACAAAGAAAACAAATAAAGGATAGGGAACTAACAGAGGAGTTAATGGATCAACATTTACGGTATAGACAAAACCCATCTGTACAGAATTTTAAAAGCTATATAAAAGTAAAGAAAGAAAGAGGCATTTTTTTAATGCAGCAAGCAGAAATAGAGATATGTAAGTTTGCAGGTAAAATGCATATATCTGTCAAATTGCTAGGCTCGTTAATGAAAATCCAAAAAAATAGAAGTCCTATTTCAACTATTAGAACTCAAGAGAACATTGTTCACAATAAAGAACAGAATAAGGAGATATTCAGAAGTGACTATCAAAAACGATATACAGCACAAAAAATAAATGAAGGGGATGAAGTAGAATTTTGGAAAGATATAAAATTACCTCAATTAACAAAAGAATAATTAGATAATTTAAATAAATCGGTCTCTAACATTGAAGTTACTAAAACTATAAAATCTATGACATTGGGTAAAGCTCCAGGCAGAGGCGTAACTAGAAACCACAGGGCCCAGGTGCAAGAATCTAAAAAACTAAACTTTTAGCGAATAGGTTAAAAAAAAAAAATTGCAATTTTAAGCAACTTTCTATTTTACTCCTATTATCAATTTTTATTTGTTCTCTTGCTATCTTTATTTGAAAAAGAAGACATATAAGCTATTTGTTTGGTTCAGAACCCTGGAAAGCACTTGTTCATTGGTGGATGAATTTATCCACCAATCAGCAAGAACAACCCAGGTTGTTCACCAAAAAATGGGCCGGCATCTAAACTTACATTCTTGCATTTCAAATCAAGATACCAAGAGAATGAACAAAAATTGATAACAGGAATAAATTAGAAAGTTGCTTAAAATTACATGCTCTATCTGAATCATGAAAGAAAAATTTTGGGTTCACTGTCCCGTTAATACAATCAGATCAATCAGGCTTTATCTCAGGAAGAAACTTGGTTAAAGGTGTCAGAAAAATACTGCAAGTTATTGCCAATGAAGCTTTTATGGCGATAAGATCAAAAGCCATGGGCCAGAGGCTTTTTTTCCTATAAATAGATGCGGAGAAAGCCTTCCACTGAGTGGAATGGCTATGTCTTTTTGATACATTGGAGGAATTTAATTTTATATATAATTTTATATAGGTATAGATATATACAGATATATAAAAATACATAGAACATATTCTGCTATGTGCAGAACATTGGAATGTGAAATATTTACAGTATATACATAGTTAAACATATCTATATACATACAAATACATCTTTAGCAATGTATATACTTTGGTGGCTTTTTTTTCTGACACGAGATCTCATATCTTTGAACCCTTATAACTTATTTGTGCAATATTTTTTTTAAAAAATAACTTTTATTAGATGGTGTTATTATGAGTGTAACTGTACTTTGTAATTTAATTTTTATGTGTTTTGTGACACTTTTTATTTTCGGAAAACAGTTTAACCACAGCTCTAAGATCACGGTAAGTATTTTGCTCAACTTGTAATATCAGTGTGATTAAAAAAAATTGTGCTGCAATCAGTAATACCAGCACATGTAAATGCACATTGCCTGGAAACCAAGAGCTCACTAGAGCCATTTCCATAGGCTTCAATGGGAGCCTCATTTTCATGCCGATAGTGCAGCTCAGGGGGCAAATCACGCAGCAATACATAAATATACAGTATATGTATATGGTTATATACATATATATGTATGTGTTTATATGTGTATATACACATAGTAACACATACATATATATGTATAGAAGCATATATATTTATAGTGAAAACACAGGCCCCCATTGACCTCCATGTAAAGGCACTTAAGGTGCCATTTCTTTTTCACCCCACATCCTCTCACTTTAACCCCTTATAACTGCTTCATGCAGTTTTTATTAAAAAAATAAAGATGCTCATATTTTTATTTAATGTTATTCTACTGTCCTCTTTATTTGGGGGGCAATTGGGGCAACTTTTTTCATTAACCAGAGATCTGATCTCTGGTTAATAATTTCTAGCGCAAAGTGAAACCAAGAGCTTGCGGTCAAATTAATTCCTAACAAAATCTATCAGGGATAAAATTACTCTTTTAAAGCTGAACATAATCTTGCTAGATACTAATTTCAAGCCAAGGAGTAAAAAAATGAGAACAGTGAACAAGTGCTTGGTAAGCACGAAACATGTCTGCTGCATGAGGAGCGCAACTTTACTCCCTTTTGATGTGTATTATTTTAATGTAAGTCTTGGTCAGTTTGTGCTGTGCTTTAGCTGGACTGTACTTTGCCTTTCTGCTGTTTTTATGCATGAAGAATAAAGTTGGAACTTTTTATCTTACACCGGTATTGGAACTACTCTTTGTATTTTGGATTACCTGTTTATCTGGCGTATAGGACGGATACGCCGCTGTTCTTTTACTGGCTCATGTGACTCATACGTCATCCCCACTCTCCTGTGTGCCGAATACCGGAAGTACTATCATATGCGGTGAGGGCAAGAAAGAGCGCACTGCTCGTTTGTTTGTTTGTTTCTACTTTTTTCCAGTCATGTGACTGCTATTGAAAAGCATTGAGAAGCAGTGCATTTATTAAAATAGCCAGTAGGTGGAGCTGTCCGCTTGTGTTGCAGCAAAGCCAAGCAAGCTGAAATTAATCAGTTTAACCAGACCTGAGCTATCGAGCAGATTTCAAAGGAACAAGATCTTCCTGTCTGTAAATCAGTCCAGATTGGAATGCATAGAAAGAATTGTTTGCAGACAAATGCAAGTGAAGTCTGTGTTGTGTGATTATTTTATTAGGTTTATAATGCTGTTTAGCAAATGTTTTTGTTCATTTAACTTAGTTTAATTATATATTCTGTGTTGTGTGATTATTTCATTAGGTTTATAATGCTGTTTAGCATTTAAAGTCTTAATATCAAAGCTTTAAAAATAATGTATTAGGTGTTACTTATGCCAATTTTGAGAGGGTCCTGGAACCTATCTCCCTCACTTCCCATTGACTTACATTATAAAGCTGGGTTTCAATTTACAACAATTTCGATTTACAACCATTCCTTCTGGAACCTAACCCCGGCGTAAACTGAGGGCTACCTGTACTGTAAATTATAAAAAACCGGCAAGCAGCATTTTTTTCTACATTTACTGCTATATGTTTTCTGGGCTCTTTTTCCTTTTACAGCCTCATGCCTATTTTACAAACACATCCACTCATTCATATTTTACCTTGCATGTTCCGTTTTTATAGACCCTTCTCTCCTCACCTGCCCTTCCCTACCTTAGCTTCTATGAACTACTTTTCCTTCTAAAATCTTTGTCACTAAACTGCACCACCTCACAAAAATATGCTACTCCAAATCTTCCTCCCACCTACTCTCTACTCTCCAGACACTTCTCCTAATCCTGGAGCATCCTTCATATCCACCCTTGCAGAAATTTTAACAAAAGAAATATACATGACCTCATTATATGAGCACATGCTCAGTTGGAACTGGTGACTCAAAAAGTGTAAATATAAAAAAATGTGCTCATTTTGTTAATGGAAGTAAATTGGAAAGTTGTTTAAATTGCGTGCTCTCTCTGAATTATGAAAGTTTAATTTTGACTTGAGTGTCTTTTTAATTTCTGTTAATTACAGTGAACTTTAAATATATAATAATATTTTATTACATTTTAGCATTCCCTTACCATTTAAGGTTTAATTGGGATTTTAAAATGTTGCACATAGAAGAAAAAAAAACACATTTCAACATAAAAAACAAACAAATAAAATTGATTTGTCATGTTTAAAGGTATCTGAGTGGAAAGGGCTCCAAAGTACAACCCCTATTCCGAAAAAGTTGGGACAGTATGGAAAATGCAAAAAAAAACCCCCAAAAAGAGTAATTTGAAAATTTAATTCACCCTGTACTATATTGAAAACACATTATTAACACATTATTTGATGTTTTACTTTGTGAATTTAATGTATTTTTGAAGATATACACTCATTTAAATTCCGATGACTGCAACACATTCCAAAAAAGTTGGGACAGGGGCAATTTAGGACTAATAGCGATGTGACAAGTTGAAATAAGAAGGTGATGTGAAACAGGTAAGGCAATAGTTTAATCATAGTATATAAGGAGCCTCCAAAAAAAGGCCTAGTCCTTCAAGAGAAAGGATGGGCAGAGGCTCGCCAATCTGCCAACAGATGTGTCAGGAAATAATACAACACTTTGAGAACAACATTCCCCATACAAATCATTAGGAATTTGGGCATTTCACCTTCTACAGTGCACAATATAATTAAAAGATTCAATGAATTCAGTCAAATCTCAGTGCGTAAAGAGCAAGGCGAAAATCACTTCTGAATGCGTGTGATCTCCGATCCCTCAGACGTCACTGTCTCGGTCTGTAATGGATATCCTAACATGTGCTTGGGAATACCCTAATGGGTAACCCTTTGTCAGTCAACACCATTCACCACTGCATCCACAGAATCAAGTTAAGGCTTAACTATGCAAAGCAGAAGCCATACATCAACACTGTCCAGAAGCACCATGACTTATCTGTGCTTGGTCTCATCTGAGATGGACATTAGCACAGTGAAATCATGTTTTGTGGTCCAGCGAGTCAAATGCAGAAAGATATGTATACATTTTGAAACAATATATGCTGCCATTCAGACGTTGTCTCTTCCAGGGACATCCCTGCATTTTCCAGCAGGACAATGTTAAACCACATTCTGCCCAGATTACAAGTGCATGGTTGCGTAAGCAGAGAGTGCGGGTGCTAGCATGGCTTGCCTGCAGTCCTGACCTGTCTTCGTTTGAGAAAGTGTGGCGCATTATGAAGCACAAAATAAGGCAACAAAGGCCCCGTACAGTTCCTCAGCAGAAGACATACATAATGGATAAATTGGTGAAAATTCTGCTTGCTAAACTTAACCAACTGGTGTCTTCAGTGACCAAATGTGTCTTCAATGCTTCTATTACAGTGTTATGCCGGCCCACTGGGATAACTTTTTTTATGACAATTCCAATGAACATCCAATCAGTGTGTGTGTGTCATATGACACTCTTGAAGTCCAGCCCTTTGAAAGACTGTGTAGAGAGTGGGTCAAAAGAGGAAATTAACGGGGGTGGAGGAAGAGAAGCTACCAAGTAGGATTATAAATCTTTTAATAATATATATATATATATATATATATATATATATATATATATATATATATATATATACATACTGTATTTATACATACACTTTAAAATTATAATAATGTGGTTTTGCTTGTACACCAATATATTTTTCATTGCAACATTTTTAAAGTCTGACATTTACCATCACTCAGTATAGTAGAATTACACAATTAACAAGTGCATAATAGAAATACAATACAATAACACCTACTCTGAATTTCTCCCATTTTCTGTCCCCTTGTATCATGTGACAGATATCATCCAATCACAGACTAGTATATGTATACCCTGTGAGCTTGTGCACATGATCCATAGGATCTTGTTCCCCAGAAAGTGTGCAAAATTTGATAATGAAAGTAAATTGGAAACTGCATCTTCTTTCTGAATCATAAAAGTTTGTTTTGAATTGAGTGTCCCTTTAAGCTTTTTTTGCGATTTGTATATAAATAGTCTTGAACAAGCAGCAATTTGTGGTTTAAAAATTCACTAAATATGCCTAGTATATATACAGGAACAAAATAAGTATACTGTATCATTTCTATCCAGGACATTCTACTATTAGCATAAGCTAAACCATAACAAATTATTTAATGTGAATGCTAGCTAATCATTACAGTTAAAGCATTTATTGACATTAATACATGTATTGAAGTATAAACTAATCATTTGTTTAAATACATTCAATTAGTTGGCTTTACATTTTTGAGTCTCCACCTCCCAGTCTTTCCCTAATGACATCATTTCTCTGAATGTGCTTCCTTCATAATTTCTAAAGCTCTATGCTTGCTCTTTATTTATATGAACCTGGCCTTGTAATAAAACAAATGTTAGCTTTCTGTGTTAAAATTAAATCTGAGTAGTTCCCTACTATTTCCATAATATCATTAAATAAATGACAGACAGACCAATTATGAGGAAGCCTCCGAACCGGCATAAAAACATCTTGAGAAGTCACTTTTTGTGAGTGTTGCTTACAGATGCAATATCAACATCAATATATATATATATATATACTGTGTATATATATATATATATATATATATATATATATATATATATATATATATATATATATAAACTTGGAAGTGTGTATGCACTCTCACCATCCGTGTCATCTGCCAGGGTGCTATGGCGTGGTGTATAAAGATTCAAATGGAATAAGCACTCTCTGGTCTTCAGTCAACAGTGTCAATATTTTTCAATATTTCTTTATTTCAAACTTATATATACAGGTATACAGGTATACAGGTATATATATATATATATATATATATATATATATATATATATATATATATATATATATATATATATATATATATATATATATATATAGCAAGATCCAATAGGATATGGAGTCCTTAAATCCAACTTAATAGGCAACGACCAGGGTGCTATTCAATTGAAATTGAAATAGAGTCTCCATAACAGCACTCACTGGATTTTGAGGATAAAAAATTACTTTTATTGAAAAAACATAGTTAAAAAAGGGGGAAATCCATGATATTTCGATGCCTAACTGGCATCTTTATCAACTGTTCCCAGTTCTTAGGTTAGAGGTACCAAAACATGATACCCCAAATACTTCCTAGTATATATCTTGATTTGCACTGTTGACAGCAGTTATCTATATCAAGTGCATATAAGTGACAATATATTTATATATCTTATTTGATTTTTGTGAAAATAATTCACAAAAGTCATAAAAAGCAATAATATTAAAGACTTTTTTGAATATAAAAGTGCAAAAAGAAAATGCTAATGTGTTATGGACCTTTATTACTTGCATATAAATGTGTGTTTAACCCCTGAAAATGGGTTAAATGCATAGTTAAAGTCAGCTCCAGAGCAGCAACGCACTACTGGGACCTAGCTGAGCATATCTGGTGAGCCAGTGTTAAGAGGCATATGTGTATAGCCACCAATCACCAGCTAGCTCACAGTAGTGCATTGCTGCTTCTTATCCTACCTAGGAATGCTTTTAAACAATGGAAGCCAAGAGAACAAAGTATTTTTATATAATAGAAGTAAACTGAAAAGTCTCTTAAAATTGCAGGCTTTGAAACCCAGGGTCACTCACGACGTTGCTGCCTACATCCACTCAGCTCCATTAAATATTAATGAAGCGACTAATAATCAAAGCCTGGTCTCTAATATTTTGGATGCTCTCTCCCCTAAATTTGATGTTCTTAGATCTGAAATTAAACAGGATATTGTGTCACTAACCCAGGAAACCAGACAATTCTCCAAGAGACTACAAGAAGTGGAGCACAGGGTATCGGATCTAGAGGATTTAACAATAGTACATAGCTCTAAACTTGAGACGTCAGACAGAAGTATTCAAAAAATACAATAAAGACTAGAGGACCTAGAAAACCACTCTAGAAGAAACAACATAAGAATCGTAGGCCTGCCAGAAGAAAAACAATATGAAAACTTATGTATTTTTGTATCAGATACGCTAACTAAAGCTCTTAAAATCCCTTCCACTTATCAGCAGATTATAGTTGAAAGAGCCCATAGGATAGGAGCACCCCGAACGGACAATAAAGGCAGTAGCAGGCCCAGACCTGTAATAGCAAAGCTGCTAAATTATCAGGACAAAGTTATCTTACTTCAATACAATCGTAGAAAGCAACCTCTTACTATTGATGGGGTAACAATCCTTCTGTTTCAAGATTTTTCCGCTGAAACAGCTGTAAAAAGGAGGGAATTGGCCCCTGTATGTTCAAAGTTTATACAATACGGGTACTGAGCAACTATAATTTACCCTTCCAAGCTTAAAGTAATTGTAAAGGAGAGAGCACACTTTTTTTTTTTTTTTTTGAATAATTTTTATTCGAGGGTTGTTACAAGGCATACATAGTAATACAAAACAAAGAAAACACATGAAATTAAGAAATACATCATAGTACCACATATTTCTAGTATACACTACATAATCTAGACAAGAGGTACAGACATATAGCTGATATGCCAGATGATCCTTACGCCTCCTTGATGTCACTCGAGGTCTCTTTTGGGCCTCAAAAGAAAATATCCACACTATAGGAGGTCAAATTAAATAAAGGAGACCACTTTCAGGTCTCAGATGACAACCCTCATTTTTTAATCTTTAAGAGAAATGTTCATTGGACCCCCTTTTTATATGGAATTTAAAATAAAGCGTACCCCCACAGAGATGGGGAGATGATGGGGGGTATATCACCAGGGCCTCTCTGAGACCCAGTGCATTAGTATTATTTAATATAAACTACGGGACTTCCGGCGGAAGTGGAGCTCTCACGACATGCTGCTCCAACTTCAGCGTTCACTGAGGGCGGAAAGAACACTATCCACGAGTGAGACCGCCATTTGGCTGTACCTAACAGCAGCTTGTAGGCACTATTCTGGGGGATCTATCCCAGACCTCAGCCAAAGTCAGTAAGCGGATACGCTACTGCCCGTGCAAGGGACACAGACCGGGGAACGCCTGAAAGGAGGAAAGACACGCCAGCCAGCCAAGGGTACTATTGCGATACCTGCCTCCATCTGAACTTACCGCTGGGAGAACGCCCAGACACCTCAGGAAGAAGGAATCCTGTGCCCTCCTGGTAGGGCGTAACAGGTCAGCGACGCTGGGACCAGAGCTGTAACCAGTGGGTCGGGGAGGCACGGATGCGGAGGGATCCGTGTGTGCCACTCCTTCCGGGCTGCACTGCTTTTGGGTCCGTACCGGCTCTTCATTGACGGCAGGGTAGACGCAGCACAGCGCTCCAGAGGCGTTACTCCTGCAGAGGTACCAAATAGCTGAAGGACTTCGGCACAACAGAAACCACATCGGAGCTTGGTATAGGTATCGTATGAGATAATACACCCTCACCCGGCACAGGCGATCTTCCCTTTGCACTAGCATGTCTTATTTTATAAAGTGGAACTGAGCTATACGGATCTAGCTGAGAGTTATCCTTTGGGTCTTCTCCCCTACTTAGTGCGATTAAAGTTTGCACACACTTTGCTTGTTATATCTAAGGACACGGGGAGAGACGGAGCAAAAGTCTGAAAGAAAGAGAAAATAACTTTTTTGGGGGAAATTTTTTTTAGAGAAGGACAAAAATAACTCTTCCTCATGGACTCCCCTTTAAATTTTCCTATCTGGCTGATTTGTTTTTCTGAAAGAGCCTAGAGGAGGGAAGGAAAACCTTTGTTATCTTAACTGAACATGATATTTGAAATAGTATTTGAACTGAGTTAAAAAAAAAAAAAAAAAGAAGCTGGGGACTGGAATATACAACTGGTTCACTTTCCAGTGTGGCATCAGGATGATCCCTAATTTTTTTTATGTGTTTCCAATGTTCACAGGGATGTGTCTCTATTTAAAGGGACAAAAAATTTAATAGAACTGCCAACCAGTAGATATATACTCATAAGGGTATAATTCTACACTGCTTTGCCCAAGTTCTCTGTTTGGTTCTTTTGATTGTTTTTTGAGTGCTATTTGTCTTTCTTCCCTTTCTATATCTTACCCTGTACCAGCATCCATTAGTCCTAGTAGTTACAGTGATATACTGCTTATGCTGCTGTGTGTTTTGTATGTTATGCTGAGTAGCCCTTATGGTATTTTTCATTGTGCAGGCACTATTTACATGATTCAGATTCAATTCTGAGCTCTCACTACTAATTTAAACACCAGTTCCTCCAAGGGAGGAAAGGAAAAAAAAAAAAAAAGGGGGAACACTTTCAAGAGCAACAGTTTCTAGCTGATTGATCAGTTAATAAGTTTACACCTTTACACTAATTTCACGATACTTATCACTCTAACTACACATTCCCCGTTGTTCACATTAGTCTGTTCACCTAGTAAGCAGAAGTAATCTGCTAGACACACACAGTTTTGAATCCATATAATTTACTTTTTTTTTCTCTTCTTTGTGCTTTTCTTTTTTTGTTTTTTGTTTTATTATTTCACGGTACTATACACGGTTAGGTTATTTTTGTTTTTAATCTCACATGGAAAAATCCTGCACACAACACCCTTCCAAAATGCCTGCCAAGTCCAGGGAAAATAAAAATAATAAGGGAGCTGATTTGAGTTCTGACTCTTGTGAAACGTTATCTTTATCTATTGATAATCAGACATTACTGTTACAGATGAGTAATCTTTTTTCACCGCAGTTTGACATAATTAAGAAGGAGCTGAATGGTATATCTAGTGAACTTAATACTCTTAATCAGGAAGTTAAACAATTTGCCACCAGGATAGCGGAAGTGGAGGATAGGATATCTGTTCTGGAGGATATGGTTAATAAGCAAGAAAATATGTTAGTAAAACAACAGTCCATAATTCAGAATATGGAAGCCCGTCTGGAGGATCAAGAGGATCGCTCCAGGCATAATAATATTAGAATCTTAGGTATACCCGAAACTTCAGATTATGAAAACCTGAATTTACCTCCCTAACGCTGCCTCAAGCCCTAGGGTTTCCTCCACACGTTTTACCACTATCTATCGAAAGGGCACATAGAATAGGACCAAAAAAAAATCTCCGAAAATGGTCTAGTAAGAAATAGGACATGTATATTTAAACTGCTTAAGTTTCAAGATAAAGTGGAAATTTTGAGATTGTACAGAAAATTTGATACTTTTACTATTAACGATAAAAAGTTATGTTATTCCAAGACTTCTCTAATGAGACTGTTCTAAAAAGAAAAGCTATGTTCCCCATATGTACGATTATGATAAATAAAGGTATTAAAGCACGTATGATATATCCCGCTAAGATTATAGTGGAGGATAATGGTAACAAACTGGTTTTTACTGAGCCCCATAAAGCAAGAGAATATATTGACTCCAGGGGTTAACTAAGAGAGATTGTAACTCTCAAAGTATAGGTACCATCATATATATATTGTGATGGCGTTGATGTTTTTGATTGAGTATACATATTATTTTTTCTTCCCCTTTTTTTTTTATTTTTTATTATCTCCTCTCTCCGCTCTCTACCCCAATCTTGGTTCCACATCTTGGATAGATAGATACATAGATGGATCTTTCCATATTATTCATAGATAGTGATTGCTGGTAGAATGAAAGGTATCAATAATGGCCTTTTCCCAGGTAATTGTTTTTAAAGTAAGGATAAAATTCAGTAATAGGTCTAAATATCATGTTATCAAAAAATGTCATTTTAATTCTGTATTATGGCTGATTTAAAAGAAAATTTTAAAATTCTTCTTGGAATGTGGGGGGTATCACCGACCCAATGAAGCGCAAATTAATAATTAAGACATTAGGTCGTCAGGAACCTAGTGTAGCATTTCTACAAGAAACTTATTTAAGGGATAATGAGATATCTAAATTAAGAACTAGATGGATAGGTGAAGTAATCGCCTCACCATGTAGTAGAAGGAGATTAGGGGTTGCAATCCTTTTAAATAAAAATCTAACGTATCAGATAATACAGACGGAATTAGATCCTGAGACCAGGTATATTATATTACAAATACGAGTAAAAGGGATAAAATTTGTTTTTTGCAACGTATATGTGCCAAATGTCTTTTCTAAAAATTTCTGGGAAGAGTTAAAGAGTAAATTGTTACCATTTGTATTAGATAATTTGGTGATAGGTGGTGACTTTAACCTTTCATTTTGTCCTGAGCTTGATAGACTCTCAAAAAAGAATATAGTAGTATATAATAAACAAGCTAAATTCATGAGAAAATTTTTCCATCAGCTTAAAATTATCGATGTGTGGAGACTTCAGAATCCAGATCAGTGTGTTTATTCGTGTGAATCTAAAAAGCATAGGACATTTTCAAGAATAGATTATATTTTAATTGCCGAATCTCTTTCGTTGCAAAAGATGAAGGCCACGATAGAGGACATAACGATATCTGACCACGAGATTGTCTCACTGTCATTTCAGCCTTTAATGAATCAAGTAAAAGGGAATTTTACTATTGCTTTCCCGCGTTATTTGTATAATAATATTAGATTTGCCTTATGGTTAAAACAGAAATGGAAAGATTATTGTACTCTTAACATTTCCTACTATTCAAAAATCGAAATTTTCTGGGAAGCCTCCAAAGCTTATTTAAGAGGAGAAATAAAGGCCTATCTGTGTAAAAAAAACCGTAAAGATAATCTAAGAGAAAATCAATTGGTTAATCAAGTTAGAAATAGTTATAAAACATTTCTTGGGGATCCATCTAATGTCCATTGGGAGAGTTATTCCAGGGCCAGACAAGAAAGGGACATTTTCCTTAAACAGAAATCTTTGGAAGAAGAGATAAAATTAAATCTTCGTTTTAAGGGACACTATGGTTATTCAGCTAAGCTTCTCGCTAAAATAGTCAAAGGTAGAAAAAAGAAGAACTATATTTTAGCTATTAGGGATAATGATAAAAGATACACGGAAGGGACAGATATTAGTAAGATATTATTCGGGTATTATCAAAAATTATATACAAAGTGTAGTAATCATTCTCAGAATCAAGAAAAATTCTGGTCACAAATAGATATCCCCAGAGTCTCACAGGATTTTTTGGAGAAACTTAATGCCCCTATATCCATGGAAGAGATAGGTAAAGCAATTGAAAAAGCTAAGCTAAATAAAGCTGCTGGGCCAGATTGTCTACCTGTAGAATACTACAAAATATTGGCAGAAGAGATCAAACCCACCTTAGAAAAACTATATAATAGTTATTTTATAAATAGTAATCCACCGTCAGAATATTTTGCGGCTGCTAATATATCTCTAATTCTTAAAAAGGGTAAAGATGCGGAGGATCCAGCCTCATACAGACCAATCTCCGTACTTAATGCGGATTACAAAATATTGTCCTCTATTTTAGCATCTAGATTAATGTTAGGTCTTGATGAAGTTATACACCCAGACCAGACGGGGTTTATGGTCTCAAGAAATGTATCTAAAAATATTCGGAGAGTGATAACCTTATTAGACTATATGTGGAATATAAGACAAAAGATGGGTAGACAATTTAAACATGACAGCGCGCTTTTAACATTAGATGCAGTCAAAGCATTTGATTCTATTGAATGGGAGTATCTATTTGAGGCTCTCGGAAAATTTGGGTTTAAAAATCACTTTTTGTGGTTTATCCGTAATATTTATCAGTGTCCAATATCATACTTGCTGATTAATAATAATTTAACTCCAGGGATCAAACTGAAAAAGGGTACTAGGCAAGGCTGCCCGTTATCCCCTCTACTTTTCAATTTAGCATTGGAACCGTTGGCGATAAGATTAAGGGACATCGTAGAAGGGATTACTATTGGTAAGACAGTCCTCAAAACCTTTTTATATGCGGATGATATAATTATATGTTTATATAATACACATAGGGCTATTCCCATAGTGATAGATTGCTTGATTTTTTTCAGTTCATTTTCTGGTTATAAAGTAAATTATAATAAAAGTGAGTTAATGTGGATTCAAAAAACAAGTTTTGCATCTGCCAATTTAGAGTTTAGAGAGGTGGAGTCTCTTAGATATCTTGGAATCTTTCTTCATAGAAATCCCTTAAAATGGTATGGTCTTAATTTCTATCCTTTATTACAGAAAATGTATTCTGATTTGAAACTCTGGGCTGTATTCCCGCTATCAATGACTGCCAGAGTAAATCTTATCAAGACAATAGTCTTTCCCCGGCTTCTTTTCTTATTACAAAATCTTCCATTAATTTTAAACAAAACAGACATACAGAAATTGAACTCCAGTTTCTCCAAATTTATTTGGAATAACAACAAACCGCGTATCGCAATAGAAAAACTGATGCAACCACGTGAAGCTACTGGTCTAGCATTACCTAATGTAAGATTCTATAATCTTGCAGCTCTGAGTAAAATTGCGTTGGATTGGCTTATAGAAACTTGCTGGTTCTCAACTCCAGAAATGGAGAATGTCCTAGTTGCCCCTTTTTCACTCAAAGCCTTATTACATATTCAATCTAAAGAAATCCCGAATAATATAAAGAGTCTAATATCTATACAAAATATTATTCTCGCATGGCAAAAACTCTGTTCGCTAATGAGCATAGATTATTCATATTCAGAATATCTACCTTTAATAGGCAATCCTGAATTTTCTCCTGGAAATAACCAGGGGATATATAGAGAATGGTATAGCAAAAATCTTAAGTTAGTTGGTCATTTTTTTACAGAGGAGAGACAAATCATATCTTTTGACAATTTGAAATCTCAGTTCGACTTATCCAGCAATAGCTTATACGCTTATCTGCAAGTGCATCATTTTATAACATCTAAGAGATGGAATGGCAGTGAGATGGTCGCTTGGTCAGAAGTTAGGTCTATTATGGTCGTTGCCTGGGTCAAAGCGCCCTCAATATCATTACTATACAGTATTATGCTTGCCAAACAAAGTGATTCCTTTTTGGATAAACTGAGTGTAAAATGGAGATCCTTAATACCAGTTATAGATCATGATACATTAAGAGACAGCTGTAAATCATTAAATAAATGCTGTATTCCAATAAGCTGGAAAGAATAATTTTTATTGTACGCCAGTGAAAATGGCTAAAATGTATTCCGGTCAGG
Organism: Bombina bombina; assembly: GCF_027579735.1. Lineage (NCBI taxonomy): Eukaryota > Metazoa > Chordata > Amphibia > Anura > Bombinatoridae > Bombina > Bombina bombina. The sequence continues at coordinate 516,305,704 of NC_069503.1, read as the reverse complement.
ACTTCCTTTGTCCAAGATGTGCTTCCAGAAGTGCAGATATCTTACACATGTTCTGGCAGTGCCCCAGGATTGGACAATTTTGGAAGAGGGTTGTCTTTTGACAACTGTATATAGACTGTATCAATCTAATATTCATTTTGATGTAGAAGACATACTATTTCTAACGGATCGCTCCAGTCAAGGAGCAGCTTTACAAAATAAGATTTCAAACACAGTTATATTACTGGTTAGACATTTAATTTTAAAAACTGGAAGTCCAAAAAGATGCCAGGTTTTTCAGTATTCATTAAAACGGTTCAGATGCAGATCATTTTTGAATCTTTTCATCTCAGAGAGGCAAATGAACGAGGAATTAAAAAGTTTTTATTGGGATGGTTACCAATAATCAAGATATTTTCGGATGATATACTATTATTATTATTATTATTATCGGTTATTTGTAGAGCGCCAACAGATTCCGCAGCGCTATATACAAAAGACTATACTATACCCATTCTTAAGTTCTGAATGTTTTTATGATCTGGTACTGTTAGGCGACTTCCCACCCGAGTGGGTTTCAAGTTATAGGTAGACAAATCTAAATAGTTATGAGAAGTATGATAAGGAAATGGTTACAATAGGTATCCTAGTGGTGTGGGGAATGCCAGCGGGATAGGGTGGAGAGCGGGAGTTGGAGTCTTTTTTTTTTTTTTTCTTCTCTCCCTTCCTCGCCTTTTCCCTCTTTTCTTTTCTTTTTATCCTCATGTATAAAATGTGCTGCCAAGGTTAAAAGAAGATCTAATTTTTTTTTTGGTACGTTTTTATGGCAAAATGGATAATGTGGATAAATGATGTCTATATATCAATCATGTCATTTTTGCAGGTCGAATATTGTATCCACCAATTTTGTTTTGGATTGTCAAAGACATATTATGTTTTCATTTGGCTTGGTGTTTCTTCTTTGTAACATGTCTAAATTTTAAGATTGTTTTCATGGCAGCATCAAATAAATAAATATTTAAAAAAAAATTATTTTTTTTTAATATAAACTACATTAGTATTACTTAATATAAACTTAAGGTTAAATCATAACTATTAACACATAAGAGTAGAGTTGCAGCACATCTACCAAAAAAGTAAATAAATAGCCCAACATAATGATTGGTATACTCTATGAGATTGTGGCAGGCCCCACATATGCCCTAACCTTATATCTAGAAATATGCTGCTATACAGTTGTGCAGAGATATTAAACCATCAACCTCTTGGAGAATAGCTGCAGCTATAAAGCAGTTGTCAAAAATAGCTATAGTAAGAGAGAAGTAAATAGAAATAATATAACTTTAACATTTTCTAAATGCCATCCTGAAAATAAGTCATGAATAAGATTCCTTAGTTTGTGCCGGCTTTTATTGGTCATCTAAGGATGGTGAAACATTTTTATATATGCATCTCCACATTGAAATCCCCACATACTGCATTTAGTTCACTACTAAACCATATGAATTGCATATTTTCTATTGGGATGTTATATCAGCACATCTATTCATGTTTATCTCCCAGCAGCAGGAAGACACAGATATTTTAACCCGAGTAGGGAGTGTATAAATTGCTCTAGCCACTATTGTAGGGAGACACTTTTCTATATGAACCACCATCCTGAGTATCAAACATAAAGCTGTCAATTTCCTAAAGTACTACATAAATTATACAAAATTCTAAATGACTAATTTTCCCCTAATATCTAGTGAAGCCACATGCGGGCCTCAATGATCACTGTCTTCAAATCTGAGGGTACATGCCTCTTTTGGACCTGTAGAATGAAAAATATACACTAAATATACATTGAAGGAGGAGAGCTGCCTCTTATATAGCAGAAACAGCACTTTTAGCCCTTAACAGGTTTTAAGCATCAAGTTAACGCCACTATTCCTCTCTTAATGGCTAAAGCAGAGCCAGACTTCCCATATGAACCATCCCATCTTATCTTGTACCAGAGATCAAAGATTATGTATATATCTGAGCAAAGGCTGATTGTCTCAATAAAGTGTAGCAACATAGGTACCTACAGATATCATAGTGGATTCAAACTAAACTAAAGATGTCCCCATGGGCTGGTAATCTTAACACATCTGCTAAGGGATATACACACTAATCTAAAATTAAACACAGGTCCCAACAGTGTAAAAAAACATGGTAACAAGCTTCTCAGCATCAAGTGGGCATCAATGAGGATACTGTCCAGGGTCAAGGCTCAGGGAAGGGTGCCATTTGTTATAGAGTGCTAAGTCAGACCTGGCACTCCGGGGTCCACCGCTATGCTGGGTGCATTATCCAACACCGACTTTGTCCTGATCCATCAAGTTTGGGGCTGAGTCTTTATTTGAGCTCAGCGCACACCACAGCTCTAGGTCACAGCCCATGGAGAAACCCAAGGCAATAGAGTAACAGCGGGCCACCAGCACTTGGTACTCAACTGCAAAGCTATACACTGGGGGGCCGGCCGCTCTCCCCCGCACAGCCAAGTAAGTTGCAGTATTCTGGATATCCCCCGTAGAGCAGTCACCATGGGCCTTCTCTATGTCCTGCTTGCCGGGAATAGACCCTCCGGTCTCAGTCAGATTCTTCTCAAGTATTTTGTAGTCCCGCTGAGCTTCCGATTAGCATGTGCCTCTCAAGCATTCCTCTTCAGCGTTAGCCTCCTGCTGCTTCCTCTCAGATGGAACAGTACTGACAGGGGCGTCCCTTATCTCTGCAGGCCCTAAAGTCTTCTTTGCAGGGGCACCTGCCAGAGCCATAAGGCGAACAAATCCATAGTGCATCTGTTGCTCAAATTCAATAAATAGAGTATGAAACTTCTCGTACAGGTCCTCCTCCATGCTTAAGAACGTTTATGCAGAGGATTTCAGTATACTCTGCTTACCCGGTTTTCCGGGGGGGAGCTGAGATCTCTCTCCTGAGGAGCCGCCAGAAATTCTCAGAGGTTCAGTCTGGGAAGTCTCTTTATTGCAAAAGAAGCAAATAATTCCATTCAGCTAAGTGTCTTCTGTGTCCTGAAGTATACATTTTTGCTGTTTGGATTCTCAATCTTTAGATTACAGACGGGCTGTAAATCCAATTCACGGAGCTCCCAGTTTAGCAGCCATCTTAGGCTATAGCCCGGACATGCCACCGACAGCACACTTTTTTGAGGAAGCCCAAGTGGCTGAAAGATTTTTCACTACCCTGGATAAGCCAGCTTAGGTATAGAATAGTTTAAATTAAGATGTGTATCAATATAAAAAAATTGAAATGCAGGCTCCGAAACTTGGAAGTCCCTCCTGGTTGAGGGACAGGGTTATTGGCTTCTCCCCCCCCCTTTTTTTTCTCTCCCCCCTCTCTTCCTTCTCCCCCGGTTTTTCCTCCACCCTTTATCTAAGCGATAAATAAATTGGATACATTTAAGATAGTCTCCTGGAATGTAGGCGGCATTTCGACTCCTATTAAAAGGAAGGCAATCCTTGCTCAGCTCCGAAAAGCTCAGAAAGACATAGGATTTATTCAGGAAACACACTTAAGTTTAGCGGAATCCTTGAAACTAAAGACATCATGGGTCAAAAAAGTAATTGTTGCAGCAAGTCATGGAAGGAAGAGAGGGGTGGTTATATTAATAGGGAAAAGGATCAAATTGGAAATTGTTCATTCTGAAGCAGATCCTGTTCTGTTGAAAGTAAAAATTGTCAATAGGATTTACACGCTGTGTAATATATACGCCCCCAATATTTTCGATCCGGGGTTCTGGGCTGCCCTCCAGTCCAAGCTTCTTTCTTACTGTGAAGGTCATTTGATTCTGGGAGGTGACTTCAATATGGCCCCACAATGCCCACTCGACAGATTAAGACAAAATTCCAAACTGTTAAAGCATAAAAAGGACAATTTAGAATCTAAGCTCTTCAAAAAAATTCTGCAAAAATCTTGCGATACGGGACCTATGGAGGATTCAGAATCCCGAGGTCCAGGATTACACCTGCCTTTTTAAAACCCACAAAATGCTTTCTAGGATTGACTTATTCCTGGTTGATTAACCTTTATGTACAATGAGGGTAAAAGCAGGAATAATGCTGATTCTATTATCCGACCACTGGCCTATCTTTCTTGAATTTCAGGTCAATCAATTAAAACCAATGTCCTCACGGTTTTTCTTCCCCTATTTTCTGACATCTGATTTAAAATTTAAAAGATCGCTGAAGAGTAAATTTGAGGAGTATGTCCATTTCAATGGTAATTATTCAGACCGCCCCAAAATATTCTGGGAAGCTGCGAAAGCAGTGATACGAGGGGAAATAACAGCATATAACGCTATGATATCTAAGAAGATGAAGACAAGAGAAAAAGAAGCGCTTACATTTTTGACAAATTCTTATAATAATTTTTTGTTGGAAAGATCTTCTTTAAATTGGGCAAAATATGTACGCGCCAAAAATGAAAGAGATACTTTCATAACGCTCCAAGAAACTCAAAAAGAGCTAAGATTTCAAGCTAAAATGTACAGATACGGTAACAAGTCTGGAAACATTTTAGCTAAATTGGTTAAAAGCGAGAAGAAACAATCAGTTATTGAGAAACTCCAGTACAAGGGGAAGTATCTTTTAAAACCTGATGAAATATCGGACGCATTCTTTGAATATTTCCAAGAGTTGTATTCATTTAAAAGACCCAACGTAGAGAAATCTACCGATTTCTGGAGTAAAATTACATATCCTACAATAGAAGCGGAAGTGGTAGATAGTCTCAACCTCCCTATTACAGAAGAGGAAATTACGAAAATGATCTCTAACTTACCAAATAACAAGGCAGCTGGTCCTGATGGGCTTCCCAATGAATTTTTTAAGATCATTTCTGCAGAGATTGCCCCCTATCTGAGTAATCTTTACAACGATTACTATATCAATGGCAAATCTGTCCCATCTTAATTTTCTTCTTCATTTACAACCTTAATACTTAAGGGAGGGAAAGATCCCACCCAAAAGGAGTCATATAGACCAATAGCCCTATTGAACTCGGATTATAAAATATTCACTTTAATTCTAGCATCTCGATTACAGTTGATCCTTGCAAAAATTATTCACACTGATCAAGTGGGGTTTCTACACAAACGTAACTCTGCATCAAAAATTAGAGAGGCTTTGGTTATAACTGAATATTTTGGGAACCTGCTGGCACCCGAGGGTGGGGGAGAGTGCCTCCCTGACTTAGCTATTGTGTCGATCGATGCTGAAAAAGCCTTCGACTCTGTCTTTTTTGATAATATAAGCACCTCTCTAGCGAATTTTGGGGTCAGAGGTAAGTTCCACGAATTCATAGGGAATTTATACAGCATATCCCACACAAAAATGATAGTCAATAATATTATCTCTTCTCTGATCACATTAGGAAGGGGCACGCACCAGGGCTGCCCCCCCCCCCCCCACCTTCTTTTTGATATTGCCATTGAACCACTTGCAATTATGATCAGGCACTGTCTAGAGGGCATTAAGATTGGAAAACACAAGATGAAAATCGCACTATATGCGGATGACATACTCCTCTATCTGGCTAATCCTAAATCAAATATCCCTAAACTTTTTCATATAATCAATCAATTTGGGTCCTTCTCAGGATATAAGGTTAACGCGGCAAAATCTGAAATACTATGGTTGAGGAAAAATTGTAATCCAATTTCTAATATCCCTTTCAGAATGGTTACTGACTCTTTTAAATATTTAGGGATTTTTATCCCAGCAAGATCAGAAGATTTATACAATCTCAACATACCTCCAATAATAAAATACATTAAGGAAAGACTAAAAATGTGGCAAAATCTGCCAATATCAATTTCTGGATGAATAGCATTATTTAAATGGTTCTCCTTCCGAAGGTGTTATATGTTTTACAAAACACCCCAAGGATATTCATTTAATTAATAGCCTACTTACACAATTCTTATGGCAGGAGAAAAGACCAAGGATTTCTCTCACCAAACTTTCTTTACCAAAAGAATATGGTGGCCTGGCATTACCAGATATAAAATTCTATAATCATACACCTAGATTACGAGTTTTGCGTTAGGCTTAAAAAGCAGTGTTGGCCGGTCCCAACGCTGCTTTTTAACGCCCGCTGGTATTACGAGTCTTGAAGGTACAGGTGTACCGCTCACTTTTTTGGCCAGACTTGGAAATACCGCAAATCCATTTACGTAAATTGCGTATCCTCTTTTTTCAATGGGACTTGCATAGTGCCGGTATTACGAGTCTGCCAAAAAGTGAGCGGTAGACCCTCTCCTGTCAAGACTGGTACCGCATTTTAAAGTCAGTAGTTAAGAGTTTTACACTACAACGGCGTAGCATAAAACTTTTAACTAAAGTGCTAAAAAGTACACTAACACCCATAAACTACCTATTAACCCCTAAACCGAGGCCTTCCCACATCGCAAACACTAAAAGAAATTTTTTAACCCCTAATCTGCCGAACCGGACATCGCTGCCACTATAATAATTATATTAACCCCTAAACCTCCACACTCCTGCCTCGCAAACATTAGTTAAATAATATTAACCCCTAATCTTCCGTCCCTAACATCGCCGACACCTACCTAAATTTATTAACCTCTAATCTGCCGCCCCCAACGTTGCCGCCACTATACTAAAGTTACTAACCCCTAAATCTAAGTCTAACCCTAACCCCCCCAACGTAAATATAATTTAAATAAATCTAAATAAAATTACAATAATGAACTAAATTATTCCTATTTAAAACTAAATACTTACCTGTAAAATAAACCCTAAGCTAGCTACAATATAACTAATAGTTACATTGTAGCTAGCTTAGGGTTTATTTTTATTTTACAGGCAAGTTTGTATTTATTTTAACTAGGTAGAATAGTTATTAACTATTTAATAAACTACCTAGCTAAAATAAATACAAATTTACCTGTAAAATAAAACCTAACCTAAGTTACACTAACACCTAACACTACATTATAATTATATGAATTCCCTAAATTATATACAATTAAATACAATTAAATAAAATTAGCTAAAGTACAAAAATAACAAACACTAAATTACAGAAAATAATAATCAAATTACAAGATTTTTAAACTAATTATACCTAATCTAATCCCCCTAACCAAATAAAAAAGCCCCCCCAAAATAAAAAATATCCCTACCCTACACTAAATTACAAATAGCCCTTAAAAGGGCCTTTTGCGGGGCATTGCCCCAAAGTAATCAGTTCTTTTACCTGTAAAAAAATGACAAATCCCCCCAACATTAAAACCCACCACCCACACAACCAGCCCTACTCTAAAACCCACCCAATAACCCCTTAAAAAAACCTACCACTAACCCCTTGAAGATCACCTTACCGGGAGAAGTCTTCATCCAACTGGGCCGAAGTCCTCAACGAAGCCAGGAGAAGTCTTCATCCAAGCCAGGCGAAGTGTTCCTCCAGACGGGCAGAAGTCTTCATCCAGACGGTATCTTCTATCTTCATCCATCCGGCGCAGAGCGGGTCCAACTTCAAGACATCCAACGCGGAGTATCCTCTTCTTTCCATGGCGACTGAAGAATGAAGGTACCTTTAAGTGACGTAATCCAAGATGGCGTCCCTTCAATTCCGATTGGCTGATAGAATTCTATTAGCCAATCGGAATTAAGGTAGAAAAAATCTTATTGACTGATGCAATCAGCCAATAGGATTGAGCTGGCATTCTATTGGCTGATTGGAACAGCCAATAGAATGCCAGCTCAATCCTATTGGCTGATTGGATCAGCCAATAGGATTGAAGTTAAATCCTATTGGCTGATTGCATCAGCCAATATGATTTTTCTTACCTTAATTCCGATTGGCTGATAGAATTCTATCAGCCAATCGGAATCTAAGGGATGCTATCTTGGATGACGTCACTTAAAGGAACCTTCATTCTTCAGTCGCCATGGAAAGAAGAGGATGATCCGCGTTGGATATCTTGAAGATGGACCCGCTCCGCGCCGGATAGATGAAGATAGAAGATGCCGTCTGGATGAAGACTTTTGCCTGTCTGGAGGACCACTTCTGCCCGTCTGGAGGACCACTTCTGCCGGATTCGTTGAGGACTTCTCCCGGTAAAGTGATCTTCAAGGGGTTAGTGTTAGTTTTTGTTTTAAGGGGGTATTGGGTGGGTTTTAGAGTAGGGTTGGTTGTGTGGGTGGTGGGTTTTAATGTTGGGGGGATTTGTAATTTTTTTTACAGGTAAAAGAGCTGATTACTTTGGGGCAATGCCCCGCAAAAGGCCCTTTTAAGGGTTATTTGTAATTTAGTGTAGGGTAGGGCTTTTTTATTTTGGGGGGCTTTTTTATTTTGTTAGGGGGATTAGATTAGGTGTAATTAGTTTAAAAATCTTGTAATTTGTTTATTATTTTCTGTAATTTAGTGTTTGTTTGTTTTTTGTACATTAGCTAATTTTATTTAATTGTATTTAATTGTATTTAATTTAGGGAATTAATTTAATTTAGGGGTGTTTAGACTCGGGGTTCATGTTAGGGTGTTAGGTGTAGACATAAATTTTATTTCCCCTTAGGAATCAATGGGGCTGCGTTAGGAGCTAAACGCTGCTTTTTTGAAGGTGTTAGACTTTTTTTCAGCCGGCTCTCCCCGTTGATTCCTATGGGGAAATCGTGCACGAGCACGTTACACCAGCTCACCGGTGACTTAAGCAGCGTGCGGTAGTGAGCAAAATTTTGCTCAATGCTCACTTCTTGTCTTTTAACGCCGGGTTTGTAAAAACCTGTAATACCAGCGCTGTCTGTAAGTGAGCGGTGAGCATAAACTGCTCGTTAGCACCGCATAGCCTCTAACGCAAAACTCGGAATCTAGCCATAAGTTTCTTAGCTCGAATAGTTACTGGTAGGATTTTTTCTAAAAAATATGTATTAAATAATGTACTTGAAATAAATATCTGCAATCCATATCTTCCAACAGCATTGATTCATTCTTCGTTAAAAGAGCTACTGGCTGAAATCAAGGGACTCAAAACTATTCTAAATCCACTTAAGGCATGGTGGAAATTAGCTAACTTTCTCTCAATAAATAGCAAGGTCTCCCAGTACTTACCCCTGGAAGGGAATCCAAAATTCCAAACAGGTCTAAATTCTGTAGTCTTTAAACACTGGCACAATTCAGGGCTAAACAGGGCAATATTTCTAATAGATAGGGAATGAAAATGTATAAAAACATTTGAGGAACTGAAGACGGAATTTAATTTAACGAAAAAGGACTTTTTCACATATTTGCAGATAAGGCACTTTGTCCTTGAAATTACAAAAGAAGTGGGTTGGAGTTGGGCTTTGGGCAATTTGTAAAATTGGCTTACGCTAGCTAAAAATGATCATATGTCCATTACCCCGTCCTACCATCTTTTGGTTTTCAAAAAAGTTACTACAATTTTAGTAAAGATAGCTTCAGCTTGGAACTTGTTAATCGCACAGAATAGTATTGAGGCAAAAACTCTCCAACTATCAATCAATAAAGTAGCACAGACTACACTCTCTGCTACTTGGAGAGAGGCACATATCAAACTTTTGCATAGAGCATATTACACCCCTGAGAAAGGCTTCAGACTTCATAATCTAAGCTTTATTAAATGCTCCAAATGTTTATATCCTGCAGTCGACCTGATGCACATGCTGTGGAAACGTCCAAAAATAAGAAATTGTTGGTATAAATTAGAATTCTGGCTTAACAATTCTCTGAAGATTTTGCCTCTGGCCTTATCGCTTTATCAGGTTATATTCTGCATGAAGAATAATGCTGGTCATCAGGACAGTGAAAAACTAGTAGTTTCATCTATCTTGGCTGCTAGATAATTTTAAAAAAAATGGAAAATGCAAATAATTCCAAGTATTTCTGAAATTAGAAAATGTCTGAAAAAGCAGTGTATACTGGAACAGAGAGACACAAATATAGATAGTGAGTCGGACATCAGAAAATTCTTTAATAAAATGGGCAGCATTTATAAAAACGCTCTCAAGCACAGAAATAGACTACCTGATTTTTCCATTTCAAAACTCAGAGATAGTTCTTCTAGGAATCTGGTAGAAAAGCTGTGAGGAGGGGGAGGAGTTGGCAGAGAGGGGGAAGCAAAAATATTTTTTTTTTAATTTATTTTATTTATTTATTTTCCTCTCCTCATACTTTGGCTTTTTTGTAGGAAGAGACTAGGTTCCAAACGAGGTATTGAAGTCATATGACTTAGTTCCCATTGCTGGGCAGCTGAATCAAAATTGAATAAAAGTTGAGACTGAACAGTTGATCTTACCCCCCTTTTTTCCCCCTCCTTTTCAGAGTATACCAGTAGGTGGGTAAGGGGAAACAAAAGGGAAAATACAGAATTTTTATATTGATTAGCAATTCTTTGTTAAGGAAACTGCTACATTTTGGTTGTATACTGAACTGTAAATAGATTCAAATTTAAAATTGTATGCCCTAGGTATTGCTATTATATTCTAGATATTTCCTTAATCTAAAAAAAAAAAGCCACCCCAAAAAATAAAAAAAGCCTAAGACTAAGGGCTCCATGAACTAAGCCGTCAATTAAACTCGCCGTTACTCGCCGTGGGCGAAATGATGTCCGCTGTCACTATGTACTAATAATCCACCCAGAAATAGACACGTCTAGCCCGCCGCGAGCAGTGGCGGATTAATGATAAATGTGACACCTCGCTCGCCGCAACTAAGCTAATGTACTTAAATGTCAGTAGAATGGTATGGCCAATTATTAACACGTGACATGCAAGGTGTCAGAAACATCATAGTAGTCGCGGGAAAATTATTTGGCTACTATAAAAGTGCAACTTTTCTAAACAACTTTATTATTGCTCCAATTTTTTTGAACAGTGACTACAGTGCGTTATTTTTGTAATATTTATTTACAAATTTGATATGGCTTCATCTGGATCTGATACCACTTCAAAATCCAAGAATCCTCACTTTTCGCATCAGCAAAACGTAGTTTTGATTGATATAATTATTGACTCTTATGATTATTTATTTGGATGTTGTGTCAAACAGACTAATTTTTCAAGGAGGAAGATGATCTGGCAAAGGATAAGCGATGCCGTTAGTGCCCAGAGTCCTGGAAAAAAGGATGTCAAACAGCTGAAGAAACGTTATAACGACATCAAACGTTTCACCAAAGCTAAATTGGCCAGAGAAAAAAATTCTGCACGTGCTACCGGGGGTGGACCAGCATATGTGGCCGACTTAAATGACTATGAACAGAAGCTTGTTCGGCGTCTAGGACCTGAGATCATCACCAGCATAACGGACGATTATGACAGTGATTTGAGAGGTAAATGTATAACGTAATAATTGACGCAAAATGTTTGTAAAATAACAATAGTTCAGTGTCTCCAATATTATTGATGAAAAATAACCTTATCTGTCTTCTTACTAAATAAATGATCTGCTTCCGTATGTGAATCCACACATAGGCCCCAAATATTTTTGATTCATATCAATTATGGCGCATTAAAAAAAAACATATATATTTTTAGAATAAATATAAATATATATATATATATATATATATATATATATATATATATATATATATATATATATATATATATATATATATATATATAAAAAAAAAAGTATAAATGGGATTGTACAATAATAGGGTTTCTATAATTATCTGTTGTTTGAAGCTATAACGGGAATAAAAGAAAAATTGATATACTGTATATCTATTGTATTGTTCATGCATGCAATAGTGTATTAAAAAGATAAATATTTACTCGGTAATAAAACAACATTTTTATGACGCCTATAAACTTTTTTTTTTAGGAGTTAATTATAAATATAGGGGACAACTATTAATGTGATCCCTAAAGTTAACATTGTGCTCATCTCGTGCCTTTGTATTCAAAATATTTGTATTAAATTTATGAGCAATTAATTGTAATATTAATATAATTAAATGCCATGTGAACAGGTTTGCTTTATAATATGGTTCGATACAAGTAAATAATATGATATTGAAGGTACAGGAAACAAACATTTTTTCTTCCCTGATTTATAAAGAGCATGCAATTGTAAACAACTTTCAAATGTTCTTTAAAAATTTATTTTGGTTTAGTATCTTCTTATCCTTTGCTGAAGGGTTTATCTAGGTAAGCTCAGGAGCAGAAAAGAACCTAGGTTCTAGATGCTGATTGTTGGCTACATATATCTACCGATTGTCATTGGTTTGCCCATGTGTTCATTTAGAAACCAGTATTGCATTGAAACTCCTTCAAGAGGTAATGACAAGAGAAATAATCAAATTTGACACTATAAATAAATTATTCATGTTGTGTAACATGGTATGTTCAACATTTATCAGGAAAAAAGGAATTGTGTTTCATATCACTTTAACTTTTATCTCAGCATATTCTGACTGCAACCCTGATCACATGCCTTTGTAAATTTATTATCTATTGACTTCCATGTTGCAGTATTCGAGTATAGAATACAAGTTTAACAGCTTTCCAAATTAGTTAAAATATTTAATTTTCTGCTTTCTATAGATTGTTTGAGACATAGCAATGCACATGGTTGACGCAGTCACACGAGCCATCTATGTACATCAACCAATGATCATTTACGGAGCCTATGTAGATATGCTTTTCATCAAAGTATATCAATGGAATGAAGCCAAAAAGATAATACAATTAAATTAAAAAAAATATTTTTGAAAAGCATGTTCTTTTGAAATCATGATAGTAAAATGTTTGTTTTCATGTCCCTTTAATGATTGTGCCAGCAGTCACTGCTGTGATCAGAGTATTATTACCAGTATTAGCTTTTAGTTTAAACTACAAATAAAAGCAAATAGAAAAATGTATTAATAAAAATATATATCTTTTAAATTTATTTTAAAGCTACACCACAAGCACAGCCTGGTAGGAGTACCAATGAAGCGCCCACTTCTTCCAGATCTTCTGCAGCTGTTTCAAGACCATCTACCAGTGCAGCTCATGGTCAATTTATACGGTCCACATGTACTGTCACACACAGTTCTTCATTTGCGGATACACTCCTTGATGTAAGGACCAGCACTCCAGAAACAGGTGTTGGAGGAGGAACTGGTAAGTAAATGATTTTTTAGAACCAAATTACTTTCAATTTTTTTTTAAATAAAAATCAATGTTCCCAAAGAAAAAATAAAATGGCGTGTGCTATGTCTTTCATCTATCAAATCCAAAAATGTAATTCTCAAATATTTTTTTTTTTAATAAAGAATAACAAATGTACAATGTTTGTATTGACAAAATCTAGTTCAAGATCGTTTAGAGATGGAATGGCAGTTGAATGACAAATACCAATGATCTGAGCTTATCATTAATTGCAAACTTAATTGATATTAAATGTATTATTAGAAATACATTTAAAGGCAATGTAATTGCATTCGAATACATGTCAATAATTCCAATTAAATCAAATCTTATGGTCTTTTTTTTTTGTTTATAGCTGATTTGGGACGTCTGTTCCATAGTTTGACTGGACATTCATCTCCATTATTTAATGGTATGTATCACTCTTATGTCCACTGCTTTAAAGGTTATATCAGACCCTACTCCTAAAAATATGCAATATTTAATAGTTAAAACATTTTGTTTCTTTGTTTTAAGAGTAATGAGTATGAAACATACCTTTATCTACCATCATTGTTCTTAAAACTTCTATTCTTGGCTGACTATCATCTGAACTCAACCCTTCACCTAATGGCACACTATCAGAATTTGGAAAATCATCGATTTCATCCATATTTTCTAGGTCTTCCATGGTAATATCTATGTTACAGTAATAACAAAGATAAAGATAAACAACTATTGAAGCCAAAAACTATTTTAAAAATATTTATTATATGTTAACTAACCATTACCTGTCTGTGTGTTTTTCTGAAAAACTTGATATGGATTGGGAGATAATTCAATATCCAATAGTGTTAGTGGCATATGTGGAAATAAAGCTTCACTCCTTCCACCAACATTGACCGAAGGTAGCGTGGTGGCTGTTTACACTTTATTTTCTTACTTCGCATATCTATAAACATATTAATATAAAAACAAATAATTTGAACTAAAAAATTAAAATATAAAAATGTATAAGAAATTTGTTACAAATTGGAAATTATGCATGCTACTACAATTTTATTAATAGTATTTTTTTAGTCAAGAATTTAAATTTCATTCTACTAACAGTTATGCATGCTTATCTTTCTTACAATTAAATTTAAAATCTACAAACATTGTTCATGAAGTTAATTTTTACAGACTAATTACAATTATATTTTACTCTACTAACACATTTCTACATGCTTACGTTTCTAACTTTTTAAAATTGTATATACTAACATTGTTAAAGTGCCACTCAACCAAATGGTTTTATTTCCTGATTCCGATAGAGCATGTCATTCTAATAAACTTTCTAATTTACAATAATTATCAATATTTTCTCTAGTTTAACTTGATATTTTTTTTAAGAGCAGTAATGTAAATCTTAAGAGCCAGCCCATGTTTTGCTCAGTCACATGGATAGTGCTTGCTTATTGAAGGCTTCCATTTCCCAACCAATAAGCAAGAAAGATTCTCAAACAAAAAATGGGCTGTTCCTATGCATCACATTCATGTATTTTAAATCAAGATAGCTAGAGAAAGAATAAAAATTGTCAAAAGTAGTACATTAGAAAGTGATTGTTGGTTCTGAATCAGGAATTTAAAAAATAGTTTTGTGTCCCTTTAAGCATGTTCCTTTTTTCATAATAACTAAAATTGACATAATCTACTAACAATGTTCAGCATGCTTACATTAGTTGATACTTATATATAATCTATAAATTTCAGTTTAGTGTTCTCTGACAGTCAATTTTTTTATTATTATGTTGAATATAAACATAGATGAAAGGGACACTAAACACAATTCTATTATGTAAGGATTATGATAGAGCATCCAACTATAACCATCTATACAATTTGATACTCTAATGATTTTAATAACCCTCAATATCACATACTTCTAAATTCAAAATAAAAATAAGATTGTAGATTATTCGTCAATGATGACACAGTTCAAATTACATTATCTGTTTCTATTACAACAACAAAATTTCAAATATACCAATATTAAACTTACATGTCCTTATCAATCTTCTAATAGATTTAGAGTACTTAGGTTCTCTTCTCTTCAAGTCACTATATTTTTTAAGACATTGTCGTCTTGTTCTTTTAATTTTTGAAAGCCGATGCATTCTTCTCAGCATCTCGTATATAATTTTGTCACGGCATTCCTGCTCCACTGCCCTTACACCCCCAATACGTTTTGGAAAATATTTATCCATGGCATAAACAAATTTTACTAATTCGCCAGCACCAAAAGGTTTAGGACGCGACATGCTTGACGATGACGTCATTAATCATTAAGTCAATCATTAGCGCATTGATCTCGATATGTAGCAACAAAAAAAATGTTTAAAATATAATCTATATGTAGATTTATGTATTTAGTTAATGTTTGTAAACAAGAATATTAATAGAATGTTCAATAATAAAATATTATTATGCTTATGTTGAAAGGTTTAATAAAGTCAATTTTTTAAATGAACTATTTGTGTAAACATCATGCCATTTGTGAAAAATGTATAATTTACTCCTAATATCAAATACTAATTATTATATTTGTAACTTCATAAAAAAATGGAATGAAAGATTAACAATAGAACTAACAAGTATTGTTAATAGGAGTAAATGAACAATTTTAGATAAATTGCCTCTATGTTTATAGTTATTAAAAAAAAAAATATATATATATATATATACATTTATTTTTGTTTACATTAGTTTTGTAAAAATATAATATATACTTTTTTTGTATTGTTTGTCAGTTTGTAATAAAACAATTTTGTTTGCATTATTTGTTGAAATTTTTTGGGGCTTTCTTTATTTTTAATTTGTAGCACAACTATTGTCACTATTTGCTTCCTACAAAATTCTAATTGGATTAATGTTACATAAATATATATGTACAATGACAATGTTTAATCTATATGAGCCACAAGAACTTAAAAAACTATTAAAGGGAAAGCTAAATTAATAAACATAATAAGTGATAACAGTAAGCCCTGAAGGATTTTTGAATTTAAATATGGCCCAACCTAGGAGCTGTTAAAACTTTAGATTAAAATAAAACAAAACAAATTACCTTGTTAAAGTCTTTAGAAAAGTTGTTTAAAATAACAACTCCTATCTGAAAGCATAACATTTTACTTTTGTAAGTCTACAATTCAATTAGACAGTACAATGGATTAACACCAGCTATTGATTGATTAAACAAATCACATTATGTAAAAAAGAGTTATAGAAGCTATAGACAGTAGTGTGATGTCACAAAGACAATATATTGTCCACAAATTATTTTTTGGGATGACTTTGATCATAAACTTGATTTATAATTAATATTTAAAACCATTGATAATTGAATAGCAACAACTTGATGCAATTATATGTTTATCAACAGTGATTTTTAATACCCTTAAGTACAAATAAAATTTATATTTATTTTGTTTTAATTGTAATACCAATATTTTTTACCTTATATTGTCTTTTTATGAGAAACATGATCATTTTTTTCCTTTAGATGTTCTTTTACATCATATTATATTTTAAAAAAAAGAGTTGATGAAAATTTAATAAAGGAAATAATTTATTTATTTATCAACTTAAGACATAAAATGTAATCATCAAAATATTGTTCTGAAACCATGTCCCTTGTTGCCATACCACGCCTATTAGGTTGTGCTATACATATTTCTTCGGCAAAATCGTCAGCATCTATGGTATTTTCTTCCTCTAATGGGCAGCCTCTTTTAATTGCTATATTGGGCAGTATGCAGCAAACCAATATAATTCTTGCGACTTTCTCAGGTGCATACTGCATAGCGCCGCCAGAACGATCAAGGCATCCAAACCGCCTTTTCAAAAGACCGAAAGTCCTCTCAATTATCCCCCTGGTAGATCGAAGTGCTTCATTGAAACATACTTGATTTCTGGTCTGTGGGTTGTTATAGGGAGTCAACAGCCATTCTGTACATGAGTACCCTCCATCTCCTAATAGGACATAAAAAAATATAAATATTAATATAAAAATAATTATAAAGATTGAGAACTAATACGATAAAAATTAAAAATATATAACACATTACACTTTAATTACAGTCAACAAATTTGGCGCAATTTATGTACATGGAAATAAAATGACAAATTAGACGCCAGTTATGCTTACCTAGAAGCCATCCGTCAGGCATATCTCCATCATCGAACTTCCGGTATAAGCCAGTCTGCCTTAAGATGTAAGAATCATGACATGAGCCTGGGTAGTTTGAATGGACACTGATTATCCTCATGTTAGGGTCACAGACCATCTGAACATTCAAGGAATGGAAATGCTTTCTATTCCTATAGATATCCTCATGAGCTTGAAGTGGTCTTACAGCAACATGGGTACAGTCTATGGCCCCTAGGATATTGGGCATCCCAGCCATTCTACAGAAATTTAACTTTATAGATTGCCATTCTTCTGGGGTAGATGGCAAACAAACATATAGAGGAAAAATCAGCATCATAGCCCCTAAGACTTTTGATAAGTGGCGTGAAAAAGCTGATTGACTCTTTCCAATAATGATGCTAGAAACTGCCTGAAAGGATCATGTTGCCATAAAATGCAATGCAACTAATAGTTTCAATAGTCCCGGAATAGCTTGTGAATGAGCCATCATCGGCTCCAAATAATCTTTGATCTCTCGATACAGGTGTAATATGGATTCACGATCAAGCCGGAATCTTTGTATGATCTCTCGGTCAGAAAGGCCATGCAAACCAACCTGTTAAAGGAATACATGGGGGACACGAACTCTCCTTCTTCTAACCAATCGATTAGCGACATTTCCAGTATTCTGTCTTCTAGACCGGATTTGCATCACACGGAGGATAAACAAATACAGAAGTGTCTCTATCACTGCTGAAATCAAGAATGTAAGTACAATGCTGATATTAATGGCTTTTATATATGTCTAGACTGGCGTCTACATTGACTTTCCTATGGTTTTGTACCTTGCCCGCCACCTAAAAGGTGGCGAGGCAAAAATAACGAGGTGGGAGAGGAAAATGTAGCGAGCTGACAAATAGATTTTTTTAGTACATTAGTTTATGGCGAGTTGGTGGTCAAATTTGTCTATTTACAGTGAAAAATGGAGAGGTAGCGAGGTTTGGCAGATAAGTATGCTCAAAATTTTAAATATGCGGGTTTGAACATAGTTGATGACTTTGTACATATCAGTTTGCGAGATTTTTTGAGGTTAACTCACTGACTGCTTAGTACATGGAGCCCTAAGCCCCAAATAGGTACTCACCGTTCCTGAAGTCCGGCGGAGAAGGTCTTCTTCGAGGCGGCTCCATCATCTTCTATCTTTATCGGGAACTAAGGCGGAGCGGAGGTGCAGAGCTGTCTTCCCCAATGCGTGGATCCTCAGCGGCGGTCTTCAACAGCGGCGTTCCTCAGTGGCGGCATGGAGGCTCCTCTCCATCTGATGTCCGTCGTACACTGAAGATTGAATGCAAGGTACTGCATTCAATATAGGGTACCTTGCATTCCTATTGGCTGAAATTTTGAAATCATCCAATAGGATTATAGCTACTGAAATCCTATTGGCTGTTGAAATCAGCCAATAAAATTTCAGTAGCTCTCATCCTATTGGCTGATTTCAAAATTTCAGCAAATAATAATGCAAGGTAACCCAATAAATATGGGGTACCTTGCATTCAATCTTCAGTGTGCGACAGACGATGGCATGAAGAGGAGCCTCCATGCTGCCGTGGACCACCATCGCCGTGGACCGCCGCTGTTGAGGACCACCGCTGAGGATCCATGCATCGGGGAAGCCACCTATGCTCCGTGCCACCTTCGCTACAGCTATAGATAGAAAATGATGTAGCCACCTGGAAGAAGACCTTCTCCGCCGGACTTCAGGAACGTTGAGTACCTATTTGAGGCTTAGTTTTAGGATTTTTTTTTAAGATTAAGGATTTAATGGTCTTGAAAAAGAGCTGATTGCCCTTTTAATGGCAATGCCCATACAAATGCCACTTAAGGGGAAATTGGTAGTTTAAGGTATTTTAGTGGAAGGTTTTATTTGGGGGGGTTTTGGTGTGGGGGGGGTTTACTGTTAGGGGGGACTTAGTATTTATTTAATGTAAAAGAGCTGTTTAACTTAGGGCAATGCCCTACAAAAGGCCCTTTTAAGGTCTATTGATAATTTAGTTTAGATTAGGGGGTGTTTTTATTTTGGGGGGCTTTTTTTCCATAGGGATTAGGTTTAATTGTTTTTTATTTTTAATAATTCTGTTTATTTTTTTCTGTAATGTTAGATTTTTTTTATTTTTTGTAATGTTAGATTAATTTTTTTGTAATTTAATGTTAGGATTTTTTATTTTAAGTGTAATTTAGTAGTAATTGGGGTTAATTTAGGAGATGTTAGGTTAGGGGGCTTAGTAATTAAATTACGGCTAGATTACGAGTTTTGCGTTATGAGTGAAAAAGTAGCGTTATGGGTTATAATGCTACTTTTTCAATAACGCTGCTATTACGAGTCTTTTCAAAAAAGCTGTATCGCATAATTTTTTGTCCGTAATGCAAATTAACTTATGCAATTTGCGTAAAGTCTTTTTTCAGTGGGACTTCCATAGCGCAAGCTTTTTCTGGGAGGCCAAAAAGTGAGTGGTACAGCCTATACCGCAAGATTCGTAACGCAAGTCAGTAGTTTTGAGTTTTACGCTACAAAGCTGTAGCATAAAACTCATAACTAAAGTGTTAAAAAGTACACTAACACCCATAAACTACCTATTAACCCCTAAACCAAGGTCCTTCCGCATAGCAAACACTAAAATAAAATTATTAACCCCTAATCTGCCGCTCCCGACATTGCCACCACTATAATAAACATATTAACCCCTAAACCGCCGCACTCCCGCCTCGCAAACACTAGTTAAATATTATTAATCCCTAATCTGCCGCCCCTAACCTCACCGCCACCTACCTTCATTTATTAACCCCTAATCTTCCGCTCCGGACATCGCTGCCACTATAATAAACATATTAACCCCCAAACCTAACCCAAATCGAACCCTAATACCCCCTAACTTTAAAATAATTAAAATAAATCTAAATAAAACCTACTATTAATAACTAAATAATTCCTATTTAAAACTGAATACTTACCTGTAAAATAAACCCTAAGATAGCTACACTATAACTAATAGTTACATTGTAGCTAGCTTAGTGTTTATTTTTACCTGAGTTACACTAACATCTAACCTTACACTGCAATTAAATAAATTACATTTATTAAATACAATTACCTAAATTACAAAAACAAACAAACACTAAATTACACAAAATAAAAAAAGAAATTATCAGATATTTAAACTAATTACACCTAATCTAATAGCCCTATCAAAATAAAAAAGCCCCCCCCAAAAAAAAACCTAGCCTAAACTAAACTACCAATAGCCCTTAAAAGGGCCTTTTGCGGGGCATTGCCCCAAAGAAATCAGCTCTTTTACCTGTAAAAAAAATACAAACAACCCCCCAACAGTAAAACCCACCACCCACACAACCAAAACCCTAATCTAAAAATAAAACCCACCCAATAAACCCTTAAAAAATCTAACACTAGCCCCCGAAGATCCACTTACAGCTTTGAAGACCGGACATCCATCCTCAATGAAGCCGGGAGAAGTGTTCATCCAAGCGGCAAGAAGTCCTCAACGAAGCTGGGAGAAGTCTTCATCCAAGCCGGCAGAAGTGGTCCTCCAGACGGACATCTTCTATCTTCATCCATCCGGTGCGGAGTGGGACCATCTTCAAGACATCCGGCGTGGAGCATCCTCTTCAATCGAAGTCTTCTTCCAGAATGAAGGTTCCTTTAAGTGACGTCATCCAAGATAGCGTACTTTGAATTCCGATTGGCTGATAGAATTCTATCAGCCAATCGGAATTAAATGTGAAAAAATCCTATTGGCTGATGCAATCAGCCAATAGGATTGAGCTTCAATCCTATTGGCTGATCCAATCAGCCAATAGTATTGAGCTTGCATTCTATTGGCTGATTGGAATAGCCAAGAATTTTTTCACTTTTCATTCCATTTGGCTGATAGAATTTTATCAGCCAATCGGAATTCAAGGGACGCCGTCTTGGATGACGTCACTTAAAGGAACCTTCATTCTGGAGGATGCTCCACGCTGGATGTCTTGAAGATGGACCCGCTTCGCGCCAGATGGATGAAGATAGAAGATGTCGTTTGGATGAAGACTTCTGCCCGTCTGGAGGACCACTTCTGCCGGCTTGGATGAAGACTTCTCCTGGCTTCGTTGAGGACTTCTTGCCGCTTGGATGAAGACTTCTCCCGGCTTCGTTGAGGATGGATTTCCGGTCTTCAAAACTGTAAGTGGATCTTCGGGGGTTAGTGTTAGGGTTTTTTTTAATGGTTTATTGGGTGGGTTTTATTTTTAGATTAGGGTTTGGGCACTTGAAAAAGAGCTAAATGCCCTTTTAAGGGCAATGCCCATCCAAATGCCCTTTTCAGGGCAATGGGAAACTTAGGTTTTTTTAGTTAGGGTTTTATTTGGGGGGTTGGTTGTGTGGTTGGTGGGTTTTACTGTTGGGGGGTTGTTTGTATTTTCTTTTTTACAGGTAAAAGAACTGATTTCTTTGGGACAATGCCCCGCAAAAGGCCCTTTTAAGGGCTATTGGTAGTTTATTTTAGGCAAGGTTTTTTTTTCTATTGGGGGGGGGCTTTTTTATTTTGATAGGGCTATTAGATTAGGTTTAATTAATTTAAATATCTGATAATTTCTTTTTTTATTTTGTGTAATTTAATGTTTTTTTTTGTAATTTAGGTAATTGTATTTAAGGTTAGATGTTAGTGTAACTCAGGTTAGGTTTTATTTTACAGGTAAATTTGTATTTATTTTAGCTAGGTAGCTAATAACTATTTACTAACTAGTCTACCTAGTTAAAATAAGTACAAACTTGCCTTTAAAATAAAATAAACCCTAAGCTAGCTACAATGTGAATATAAGTTATTTTGTAGCTAGCTTAGAGTTTATTTTACAGGTAAGTATTTAGTTTTAAATAGGAATTATTTAGGTAATGATAGTAGGTTTAATTTAGATTTATTTTAATTATATATTTTTTTTTAAACAAAAATTTTTTATTGAGACAATCAACGTGTTAACATAATAATGCCTTTGAAACAAAAGTACATAGATCAACAATAATCTTATGAAATAACCATGTAAAAATAAACAACTTGTTAAGAATGAGGGTTGAAGATAGGCAAAGTGTATGGCATTGGTAGTCTCTTTTTTATAAGGGGATGATAGGAAGAGGATGGCAAGTAGCTGTGACTGCAGGAAATAGTGAGATGATATCTGTGTTTCCAAGTTAGGAGAGCAAAGTAGTATGGAGATGAGATGGAGTGGATGTGTGGAGAGAGAGGGGAGGGTGGGGGGGGAAGAGGGAGGGGAGGTGGGTAGAGAGGGGAAAAAAAAAAGGGGGGGGGGAGACCCTCAAGAGACAAGAAAAGAAAGGGGAATGGGGGGAGAGGAGGCTGCGCCTTACTGTGGGGATGTGGGGTTTGAGTCCCATTTAGGGAATTTCGTAATCCAAGGGGACCATATTGCATAGAAGGAGTCAACTTTATCTAGAACCTTATACGAATACTGTTCCATTTGTCCGACAAAGTGAACCGTGGAGAGCACTTGTGAGAGGGAAGGAGATCTTTCCTCTTTCCAAGCCCTGGCGAGCGCGAGTTTCGTGGCCATGAGGATATAAATTGTGAGGGCTTCCCCTGAGGGGGTGAGGTTAGACATTGGCATATGAAGGAGAGCAACCTCTGGGGTGTATGGAGGGGTTAAGCCAAGTGATTGGAGGAGTATGTATATTTCCCTCCATAGCGGTTGAATGACTGGACAGGTCCACCATATATGTAGTGTTGACCCATTCATTTTGCAGTTTATCCAGCAACTAGGGGAATGTGACTGGTAAATCCTATGCAGTGTAATAGGAACCAGGTGCCAGCGGACAAGAACTTTGTAATGAAGCTCCCAGAGCGTGGCGCAATGAAGGAGTTTCTTGGTAGTCATGATTCTGACATGCCAGACATCTAATGTTGCAGTGAACCCAATTTCTCTTTCCCAAGCTTGATGTTGTGGTATTTTATGAGGGGATAGGGAGTTAGTGAGGAGGTTGTAGTGGAAAGAGAGAGGATGTTTAAGGTTATGGGCCTCCTGCCAAGCCCTCTCCCACACTGTCTTGGATCGTAATGATCTTTTCGGGTAGCCCCAGGTACATAGGCGCGTGCTCAGTCGGTATCCTTCAAAACTAAGTCTGGGGGGGAGGTGGAGTTTAATGCAAATTGCGGGGTTGGAGAGCCAGGTGTCATTTTCGTAAAAGTCTGTCACAAGTAGTGTTCGTAGTTGTGGCCATAAGTCATAGTGAGAGTCCGGTAGGCAGAACAGTGCGGCAGAAATTGTGAGTAGAGGGGAGGGGTAAGGGGCGATAGCCGGGTTGTGTTTTATCTGATCCCAGAATTGTAGCGCATGTTTGAAGATGGGGTGTAAGGAGTCTATGTCGTGTCTGTGGTGGAGAGGTATCCATAGTAGATCAGAAAGATTTAATCCGGGGGGAAGCAAGGAAGACTCAAGAGTAAACCAGCTGAGCTATCTGCTAGGGACATTCCAGAGGAGGATGTGTGACAATCTGGCTGCATTATAGTAGGAGATGATGTTTGGTAAAGCCAGGCCTCCCTGCGAGATCGGTTTTTCCAGAGTGCGTCTGGACGTTCTGGGTCTACGATCCTTCCACACATATGTAGTGATCAGACTTTGATATCTATTGAGGAGCGCTCTGGGGATATTATATGGGATGGATCTGAAGAGGTATGTGAACTTGGGGAGGAAGGACATCTTGATCGCAGCAATGCGTCCGGTCCAAGAGATCTCCCTGAACTCCCAGGTCTCGAGGAGCTTTCTGAACTCAGAGAGTCTATCTGAATAATTTTGAGCTATAACCTCAGAAGGGTCTGGGCCAAGATGAATTCCCAAGATCTTAAGAGAGGTGGTTTTCCATTGGAAATGATATGTAGTCTGTAAAGGGGTGAGGTCGTCAGCGGAAAAATTTATGGACAGGGCCTCAGTTTTGGTAATATTGAGCTTATAAAAGCTCAGGTGACCAAACTGTTGTAGGGCGGTGAACACTGCGGAGAGGGAGTCCTTAGGAGCTGTCAAAAATAGGGTAACGTCATCTGCATAGAGGGATATTTTATGGGTGTAAGTACCTATGGAGAGACCTTCAACTTTAGGGTTAAGTCTGATGGATTGGGCTAGGGGCTCTATGGCTAAGGCGAACAAAAGGGGGGATAAAGGGCAGCCTTGCCTAGTGCCATTCGAAATCAGAAACTTGGAAGATTGAAACCCAACTCTGCGCACTATGGCCGAGGGCTCGTTGTAAAGGGCTTTAACCGCCGAGATAAAAATGGAGGGGAATTGAAAGGTTCTCAGGGTTTCCCATAAGTATTCCCACCTGACCCTGTCAAACGCCTTTTCGGCATCCAATGACAGGGCCAGGAAGGGAGCGGTGCCTCTAGCTGCAGTATGCAGAACGGCAAGGATTCGTCGGGTTGCATCCGAGCCTTCCCTATCTGGGATAAATCCCACTTGATCATTGGCTATGAGGGGAGAGATTATTTTCGCGGCTCTAACTGCTAAGAGTTTGGCATATATTTTGGTGTCAGTATTTATCAATGAAATGGGACGGTAGCTACTGCAAAGGTCAGGGGGTTTACCGGGTTTCAAAATTGTGATTATAACCGCTTCCAGGAATTCTGCTTTAAAAGCGGAGCCAGAGAATATCTCCTGGAAGAATCCGCAAAGAATTGGGGCTATAAGGGGAAGGAAAGTTTTATAAAATCTAGCTGAATACCCATCAGGGCCTGGGGCCTTGCCTAATTTCAAGTTTTGGATGATTGTTGTGATTTCCTCGATAGTTATTGGGGCAGTGAGAGAGGATATGGCCTCACTAGAGAGTGAGGGGAGAGAGAGAGAGTTAAGGAACATACAGATGTCCTCCGGGGTGCCAGCTGGAATCTCTAAATTAGATTCTATATTGTATAGGGCTGAATAGTAGTGTTTAAATGAGTTTCCTATGTCCACAGGGGCTGAAACATTGACCCCCCGGGAGGACTGTATGGACATAATTCTGGCTTGGGCTGTTCTATTTCTAAGTTTGGAGGCTAGAAGGGTGGAAGCTTTATTGCCCTGATGGTAGTGGATTTTCTTAAACTTTTCCAACAAATTATGCGTCTTTTTAAGTTCTAAAGTTTGGATTTGTTTCGAGATCTTGGCTATTTCGTCGTTTATGACAGGGGTAGGAATGAGAGAGGTCAGCTTTTAGCTTGCAAAGTTGGATTGTCAGGGTAGGTAAAGTGGCCTTACATTTTGAGCGGGCTTCATTCTCAATCTGTATAAGGTGGCCCCTTATTACCGCTTTCAAGGTGGCCCATAGGGTCTGTGAGGTGGTCTGGCTGTCATCGTTAAGGGCTAAAAAGTCTGTTATGTGGTTCTGAAGGGCAGTCTTGAAAAGAGGATCTGTAAGTGTCCAGTCTTGTAATCGCCATATCTTGGGGGGAGGGCTTGTCAGTGGACCCAGGCGTAAATGTAAAGAATCATGATCAGACCAAGATACTGGAGTGATGCGTATGGAATGAATATTCTCAATGTAGTGTGCAGTAGTAAAGAAGTAGTCGATGCGTGTGTGTGATTTGTGTGGGGAGGAATAGAACGTGTATTCCCTGTCTTGTGGGTGAAGGGTGCGCCATGTGTCATATAAGCAGTGTTGAGCCATTAGATGTTGAAAGGCAGAGGAGAGGGAGTGGGTTGCTCTATCATTGCTGGAGAGGGGGGGTCCCGCTCTATCTAGTTTCACGTCCCAAATTAAATTACAATCACCTCCTAGAATAAAATCTCCTTGCCTAATTGCTGCCACTGCTTTGAGAAGTGTTCTAAAGAATTTGATTTGTTTGATGTTTGGGGCATAAACATTGAGGAGGGTGACTAAGTGAGAGTTCAGTTTACAGATGGAAATGATAAATCTCGCTTGAGGGTCACATTCAACGTAAATCGGGTCATATGTGACATTTTTACTTACGTAGATGGCTACACCTCTGGATTTAGAAGGGAATGTGGCTTCTAAGAGTATGGGGTATTGCTTGGAAGTACGGATGACCTCCGGTGTATGAGTCCAATGAGTCTCCTGAATGAAGGCTATGTCTATGTGTTTTTTACGAAGGAAAGTGAAGAGAAGGCTGCGCTTGGTTGGGGAGTTTAGTCCTTGTACGTTCAGGGTGAGGAAGTTGAGTCCCTCCATAAAAATATAGGCGAGGGGGGGAAGGAAGAGAGAAAAAAAAAAAAAGGGGGGGGGGGAGAGAGGGTAAATAAGGGAGAGGGGAAAAAAGTAGGGTAATCTCTAAATCAAGGTCTGCTATCAACGACCTAAGAATATTGATGAAGAGATTAATGTGTCAGAGAATCAGGCTACTTACCAGAGATAGTTAAGTGTTGTTTCGTTGTGGGGAAGGGGGGGGGGGGGACAGCGGTCTAGAGCCGCTATGGTTAAAAATAGATAGGGTAGAGAAGTTAATTTGTCAAATAGAGTTATGATTTGTAAGATAATGATTTGTGAAGTAATATAGGGAGATATGAGGGGAATGGGTGTAGGGTGTGGGGGGCGGAGCCAAAGGAGTGCCACCCACAGAGTGGGTGTATGTGTAGGCTGAAAGGTAGAGAACAAGTGGGTATGGGTTTCAGGAGGGAGTAAGCGATGAGAGTAGGCAAGTTAGATTTAAAGGAATGATGTGATGGAGGGTTAAAAGGAGCAAGGAGGTGACATGCACCGCACCCCCCCAGTCATGATTGACAGGTTGGTTGAATAGAAGCAGAAAGCTATAAGACAGTGTGAGATTATAAGCGAGAGTGCTAGAGGAGGAGTCTAAGGTAAAATATCTGGGAGAGAAAAAATGATTGGTAATCAGACGTCTTGAGGGAAAGGTATTACAGAAGGGCTATGGTGAGAGAGGAGGTATGAAATAGAGCTAAGTGTGATATAGTGAGGCTTATTTCAACATATCATAAACATTTACTTATAGAATTAGAACATTAAAAAATTAAAAAAAGGAAAAAAGGAATAGACCTTCCATATTAGATTAATTGTATATAAACCTGCAAACAAAAACAAATTCTGGGATATTAACAGCTGAGAGTATGTATCGACCTATAAATATCTATCCTGATATTCTTCTTCTGTGTCAAGTGTAGCAGGCTGCAATTCTCAAATATTATATACAGGAAATGTAACATATAAAGAAAAATCTCTGAAATTTAAACTATGCATTAAAACAAAACCAAACAAACACATCTGGTACCAGAACACCATGGTGCCGGGAGCTAGGAATAGAGTAAGACAAGTACCCGTATGTGAGCTCCCAGCTTACCTGATTGAGGCTCGTCTGATGAAGGAGTCATGTTAGAGGAGAGGGAGGATTGCGGAGTGATAATAGAGTAAGATATGTACCCGTTAGTACACTCCGATCCTCTCTGTGTCTCCACAAAGGTGTCCCATCAGAATTCAAGATAAGAGGATGTCTGAAAGGCCAGGTCTAACAGGCAGTGATGTAGGGAGAAGGTGTCCAGCATCTTGTTAGGGCCGTTCTGTTTCCTTACGTAGAGAGGTTGAGTTCTGTGGGAGCCATGCTGGGACTGAGGCATCAAGGTCGCTGGGATTTTCTTGGTTCTTATAGGGGGGGTCTGGGGCTCTTGAGAGTTCAAGGGTACTCAGTAGCCTCATGCCCTGATCCAAAGATGTAATCGTGTATGAGCGGTCTTGGACGAAGAGCTTAACAGGGAACCCCCATCTGTACTTAATTTTATGTTGTCTCAGTGCTAAAGTGAATTGGTGAAAAGTTCTCCTTTTGGCGAGTGTGTGGACAGATAGGTCCGGGAAAATTTGCAATTTGTGGTAGGGTTCTTTTAAAGGCTTGTTGGAGAAGGAGGCTCTCATAATCCTCTCTTTGGTTGTATAATAATGCAGGCGCAGGATGACATCTCTAGGGGTGTCTGCAGTAGAGTTGCGAGGGCGGGTGGCCCTATGTGCTCTATCAATCAAAAGGTCCTGGTCAATTGATGTATTTAAGAGAACTTTAAAGAGTGTGATCAGGTAGTTCTGGAGTTCAGCTGAGGGGATGTCTTCAGAGATGCCTCTAATCCTTAGGTTATTTCGGCGAGACCTGTCCTCTATGTCTGGCAATTTGGTCTCCAAATCAGAAATTTGCTCTGCCAGGCTTTGTGAGTAAGCAAGAAGGTTAGAGTGGTCCGATGCTAAGTCCTCATGTTTTCTCTCGAGAATCTCCGTCCTCTCTCCTAATGAGGAGATATCTCGCTTTAATTCAGTCACCGATTGGCGTAGCTCTTGTCTGAGAGATGAGTAATGAGTATCCATTTTTTCAGTTAGGATTTTAATGGTTTCTAGAAATGTAGACTGTGAAAGAGCAGTTTTGTCTTTGCGAGAGAGATCTGATTTGGAGTGTTCAGAGGTCAGGGTAGTTGAGTCTCTGGAATCGTCCTCTGAGAGGTCTGGGTCTGACATATGTTTGCTATGAAAATGGTCAGTAAGAGTTCTCTTAGGGTTGTCTTGGTGTTTAGGTTTTCTTTTAACTGAATGCGCCATAGTAAGAGAGGTCTGCCACCTAGACACAATATGGATGCGAATCTGCTATATATGATTGCTGGGGGGGTGACAGGCTATCACCTCTAGAGCATAAAGCCCTAGCCTTCCATTATATCTCTGATCCTTTTAGGAGAAAAGAGTGCCAGTGTCAGATATCAGTAGAGAGGGTAGGTATCTGCTAGAAAAATCAGCACAGTATAAAAAGGAGATCCCTCTCCAGGGAAAATACCACCTCTGGGTGTGACCGGTAAAGGGGAAGTGGGTATGACCCGCAGGGCAAGTTACCTGCAGGAAAGGGAGGAGAGGGGGTATCTTTTGCCTAAAAAAGGAAGGAAGATGTCCTTGTTACCAGACCAACGTGCTGCAGCTGTTTCTTAAGCAAAATGTGGAATAGAGTTGCAGATAGGAGGTCTCTATGGGGCACCTACGTGGTGATTTTAAAGGCCCTCAGTACAGGTTCTACCGAATAAGTGTGGTCTCAGAGCAGAGCCTGGAGTAATATGTGATAAGGATGATCTGCTTAGTAAGAGCACAGTTCATATGTATATTACCATACAGCAGGTAGAGAGCCTGAATTAGTGCTGGAGTGTTTGTGCAGCCCGGTGGGCTGGGGCTGCTGCAAAGTGTCCTGTATAAAATTTATGCTGACAAAAAATAGTCCCAGTCCTCAGTGTATGTTTTAGTCATATGAATTCTAAAGTAGGGAGCTGAAGAATAGCGTTGCAGGTGGGTGAGGGTACAGGCTTGTGTAGGCTTTTTATTTTTTATTTTTTTCCCTTTTTTCCAACGATCCCTTCCCTCCTCCTGTTACCTCTCTCCTCTCTCCTCCTCTCTCTCCTTCTTTTCTCACCCGCTCTCCTCTACTCTTCCCCTCTTTTCCTTATTCTTTGAGTGACCCACTTGTTCCTGATATAGGGCCTAATAAAGGCCGTGTGACTAGACCGGAGACAGTTGTGGGGGTTAGCACAGGACCCCGGTGCGAGATTACCTGTGAAGGGATGGACTTGAGCTGTGCTCGCGGTATCCGGGTCTCCTTACTACAAGGCAGAAAATCAGCGGAGGATGTTCCGTGCGACTACACACTACCAGGAGTCATCGCAGGTGTGTAGTAAGATGCTGCTGCTGAGTTGAAGATGGCCGCCGTTCGCGGGCTTTTTTCTTTTCCCTTTCCTCTAGGTCTCTGCGAGCCGCTGAAGTTCTGGAAAATAGAGTGTAGGGGCTTCCCCAGTCTCCAGCCTGTCACCGGAGGCACCGGAGAGGCAGAGAAAGCTAGGAGGAAGCAGGTAGGAGGTTAGTGTAGCGCTCCGGGGTGAGACATCTTTGTGGCAAGGTTGTGAGGCAGGGTTGGACGTCAGAGGTGCGATCAGTCCTCAGGGAAAAAACCAGTGGATATAATGATAAAGGGGAGGAAAACAATAAAAAAAATATACCGGGCTAAAGGGGTATTATGGCTTATAATATATTTAGGATAGTTTGTCAAATTAGAGGGAAATTTTTATAGGGAAAAAATTGTCTTGTGGAGGAGCTCCGGTCTCATGCGACCAGTCAGCTCTGTAGTTGGCTCCGCCCCCTATTTTAATTATATTTAAGTTAGGGGGTGTTAGGGTTAGGGTTAGACTTGGGTTTAGGGTTTAATAAATTTAGTATAGTGGCGGCGACGTTGGGGGCAGCAGATTAGGGGTTAATAAATTTATTTTGGTGGCAGCGATGTTAGGGGTGGCAGATTAGGGGTTAATATTTAACTAGTGTTTGTGATGCTGGACTGCGGTGGTTTAGAGGTTAATATGTTTATTATAGTGGCGGCGATATCCGGAGCGGCAGATTAGGGGTTAATAAGTATAATGTAGGTGTTGGCGATGTTGGGGGTGGCAGACTAAGGGTTAATAAGTGTAAGATTAGGGGTGTTGAGACTCTGGGTTTATGTTAGGGTGTTAGGTGTATTCATACATTTTGTTTCCCCATATGAATCAATGGGGCTGCATTACTGACATTTATGCTGCTCTTTTGCAGGTGTTAGACTTTTTTCAGCCGGCTCTCCCCATTGATGTCTATGGGGAAATCGTGCACAAGCACGTAAAACCAGCTCACCGCAGCTTTCAGCAGCGCTGGTATTGGAGTGCGGTATGGAGCTCAATTTTGCTCTACGCTCACTTCTTGCCTGCTATTGCCGGGTTTTTATAAACCTGTAATACCAGTGCTGTAGGGAAGTGAGCGGTGACAATAACTTGCAAGTTAGCACCGCACCCCTCATAATGCAAAACTTGTAATCTAGCCGTTAGTTATTTGTGTTGTGGGGGGGTTGGCGTTTTAGGAGTTAATAGGTTAATTAGGTTTATTGCGATGTCGGGGTTTGTCAGTTTAGGGGTTAATAGTATAATTAGTTAGTTGGCGTTGTAGCGTTTGGCGGTTTAGGGGTTAATATTGCAATTTATTTAGTTGGCCTTCTGGGGTTTGATGGTGTAAGGGTTAGGTAGTTTCTGTTGTGGGAGTTTAGCGATTAAAGGGTTAGTTTTTTTTGTTAATACTTAGTATGGGCGGCTATGTTTAATTTTTTTTCTTAATACTCTGTGTGAGTGGTTAGTTAGTATTTTAATACTTTGTGTGGGCGGTTAGTTTTTTTCTCTTAATACTTTGTGCGGGCGGATCGTTTTGTTGTTTTTTTTTTTAATTTCTTGCCGGAGGATATGTGTTTTTTAGTTATTTCATGTGGGCGGTTCCTTTTTTTAGGCTTCATTTGCCTACGCAGCATCCAGGTAGATTCTGAAAATGGCAGCACCCTGCCATTTTCGGAATCCACCTGGATGCAGCGTAGGCAAACCTG
Source organism: Bombina bombina (assembly GCF_027579735.1). Lineage (NCBI taxonomy): Eukaryota > Metazoa > Chordata > Amphibia > Anura > Bombinatoridae > Bombina > Bombina bombina. The sequence continues at coordinate 516,274,031 of NC_069503.1, read as the reverse complement.
AGGTGGATTCTTTCACCACCCTGCCAATTTCGGAATCCACCTGGAAGCAGCTTCTTTTGACTGCGTGCGCAGCCAACATTCTTTTGGCTGCCTCGCGCAGCCAACATTCCTTTGAGGATGAGTACACTACTGGCGACGGCGACGGACACGTTACAAACGCGATTCAAGTATAGATATTGATCTGCAACTTAAAAATACAGTCCTTGCTGGTAAAATACCAGCTGGATGGCAAGCCTAATCATGCTCCGTCTCCTTGCTAGAGAACTCCATTGTTACCAAAAGTACAAACAGAGCCAATACACATGTGTGATCTACATGTGATTTAAAGGGACAGTATAAACCAATTTTCATGTAACTGCATGTAATAGACACTACTATAAAGAAGAATATGCACAGACACTGATATAAAAATCTGGTATCCCTGTTTAGCACTGTTGATGAGGCTAGGCTGGGACACCCACTGAAAGGGGTTGGGAAAGCAGGAACAGGCAGGCATCCCCCCCCCTTCCCTGCATAAAACCAGGAGTCTATAGACATCAGTCAACATCAGTCAACATCTAAAACTTTGGGGCTTGGCTAGGAGTCTGAAAAGCAACACAATGTTATTTAAAAATAAGCAAAACTATAGAGTGTTACAAAAACACTCCCAGATGGGCTATATAAATGGATCATCTACAAAACGAAAAATCTAGTGTACAATGTCCCTTTAATGTCACCAATTCATTATCAAAGCATTGTCACCAACAATCAGATATAACCAATGCATAAAAGGGAGTAATTTCACAATTTATTTTTATACATAAAATAAATAAGGAAATAAGAAAGTACAATCCTCATGCTGTTTCAACGCAAAGATATGATTTCTGATATAGTTTTACAAAAAATATACATTCTATCACATGTAGTGCTAAATATTCTGTTAGTTTTCTATTAGCGTTTTATTAGAATATAATACACATCCAAAAGTATGAGCGATAGGCTGTGATTATTTCTTGCATTTGTTTTATAATAAGCATCACAATAAACTGATGACACATACGGAGTCCACAGTTTGTGTCACTCCTTTTTGAATCCAAATAATGGGCTTTATTACATTTACGGCTAGATTTGGAGTTTTGTCGGTAACGACCCAAAAAACTAACACCGGCTTTTTTCTGGCCGCACCATAAAAATAACTCTGGTATTGAGAGTCCACATAAAGGCTGCGTTAGGCTCCAAAAAAGGAGCGTAGAGCATTTTTAACGCAGCTTCAACTCTCGATACCAGAGTTGCTTACGGACGCGGCCAGCCTCAAAAACGTGCTCGTGCACGATTCGCCCATAGGAAACAATGGGGCTGTTTGAGCTGAAAAAAAACCAAACACCTGCAAAAAAGCCGCGTTCAGATCCTAACGCAGCTCCATTGTTTGCTATGCGGTAACCCTTCCTACGTCTGCACTTAACACTCTAACATGTACCCCGAGTCTAAACACCCCTAACCTTACACTTATTAACCCCTAATCTGCCGCCCCGCTATCGCTGACCACTGCATATTATTATTAACCCCTAATCTGCCGCTCCGTAAACCGCCGCTACTTACATTATCCCTATGTACCCCTAATCTGCTGCCCTAACATCGCCGACCCCTATATTATATTTATTAACCCCTAATCTGCCCCCCACAATGTCGCCTCCACCTGCCTACACTTATTAACCCCTAATCTGCCGACCGGACCTGAGCGCTACTATAATAAAGTTATTAACCCCTAATCCGCCTCACTAACCCTATCATAAATAGTATTAACCCCTAATCTGCCCTCCCTAACATCGCCGACACCTAACTTCAATTATTAACCCCTAATCTGCCGACTGGAGCTCACCGCTATTCTAATAAATGTATTAACCCCTAAAGCTAAGTCTAACCCTAACACTAACACCCCCCTAAGTTAAATATAATTTAAATCTAACGAAATTAATTAACTCTTATTAAATAAATTATTCCTATTTAAAGCTAAATACTTACCTGTAAAATAAATCCTAATATAGCTACAATGTAAATTATAATTATATTATAGCTATTTTAGGATTTATATTTATTTTACAGGTAACTTTGTATTTATTTTAACCAGGTACAATAGCTATTAAATAGTTAAGAACTATTTAATAGCTAAAATAGTTAAAATAATTACAAATTTACCTGTAAAAGAAATCCTAACCTAAGTTACAAATAAACCTAACACTAGACTATCAATAAATTAATTAAATAAACTACCTACAATTACCTACAATTAACCTAACACTACACTATCAATAAATTAATTAAATACAATTGCTACAAATAAATACAATTAAATAAACTAGCTAAAGTACAAAAAATAAAAAAGAACTAAGTTGCAAAAAATAAACAAATATTTACAAACATAAGAAAAATATTACAACAATTTTAAACTAATTACACCTACTCTAAGCCCCCTAATAAAATAACAAAGCCCCCCAAAGTAAAAAAATGCCCTACCCTATTCTAAATTACTAAAGTTCAAAGCTCTTTTACCTTACCAGCCCTGAACAGGGCCCTTTGCAGGGCATGCCCCAAGAAATACAGCTCTTTTGCCTGTAAAAAAAAACATACAATACCCAAGCCCCCCAACATTACAACCCACCACCCACATACCCCTAATCTAACCCAAACCCCCCTTAAATAAACCTAACACTAAGCCCCTGAAGATCATCCTACCTTGTCTTCACCTCACCGGGTATCACACCGATCCGTCCAGAAGAGCTCATCCGATGTCCTGATCCAAGCGGGGGGCTGAAGAGGTCCATGATCCGGCTGAAGTCTTCATCCAAGCGGGGCAGAAGAGGTCTTCCATCCGATTGAAGTCTTCATCCAAGCGGCATCCATCCGGAGCGAAGCAGCAGCATCCTGAAGACCTCCACCGCGGAACATCCATCCTGGCCGACGGCTGAACGACGAATGACGGTTCCTTTAAATGACGTCATCCAAGATGGCGTCCCTCGAATTCCGATTGGCTGATAGGATTCTATCAGCCAATCGGAATTAAGGTAGGAATATTCTGATTGGCTGATGGAATCAGCCAATCATAATCAAGTTCAATCCGATTGGCTGATCCAATCAGCCAATCAGATAGAGCTTGCATTCTATTGGCTTTGAACTTTAGTAATTTAGAATAGGGTAGGGCATTTTTTTATTTTGGGGGGCTTTGTTATTTTATTAGGGGGCTTAGAGTAGGTGTAATTAGTTTAAAATTGTAATATTTTTCTTATGTTTGTAAATATTTTTTTATTTTTTGTAACTTAGTTCTTTTTTATTTTTTGTACTTTAGCTAGTTTATTTAATTGTATTTATTTGTAGCAATTTTATTTAATTAATTTATTGATAGTGTAGTGTTAGGTTAATTGTAGGTAATTGTAGGTAGTTTATTTAATTCATTTATTGATAGTCTAGTGTTAGGTTTATTTGTAACTTAGGTTAGGATTTCTTTTACAGGTAAATTTGTAATTATTTTAACTATTTTAGCTATTAAATAGTTCTTAACTATTTAATAGCTATTGTACCTGGTTAAAATAAATACAAAGTTACCTGTAAAATAAATATAAATCCTAAAATAGCTATAATATAATTATAATGTATATTGTAGCTATATTAGGATTTATTTTACAGGTAAGTATTTAGCTTTAAATAGGAATAATTTATTTAATAAGAGTTAATTAATTTCGTTAGATTTAAATTATATTTAACTTAGAGGGGTGTTAGTGTTAGGGTTAGACTTAGCTTTAGGGGTTAATACATTTATTAGAATAGCGATGAGCTCCAGTCGGCAGATTAGGGGTTAATGTTTGAAGTTAGGTGTCGGCGATGTTAGGGAGGGCAGATTAGGGGTTAATACTATTTATTATAGGGTTAGTGAGGCGGATTAGGGGTTAATAACTTTATTATAGTAGCGCTCAGGTCCGGTCGGCAGATTAGGGGTTAATAAGTGTAGGCAGGTGGAGGCGACGTTGAGGGGGGCAGATTAGGGGTTAATAAATATAATATAGGGGTCGGCGGTGTTAGGGGCAGCAGATTAGGGGTACATAAGTATAACGTATGTGGCGGTCGGCAGATTAGGGGTTAAATTTTTTTTTTCGAGTGTCGGCGATGTGGGGGGACCTCGGTTTAGGGGTACATAGGTAGTTTATGGGTGTTAGTGTACTTTAGAGCACAGTAGTTAAGAGCTTTATAAACCGGCGTTAGCCCAGAAAGCTCTTAACTACTGACTTTTTTCCTGCGGCTGGAGTTTTGTCGTTAGATGTCTAACGCTCACTTCAGAAACGACTCTAAATACCGGAGTTAGAAAAATCCCATTGAAAAGATAGGATACGCAATTTACGTAAGGGGATCTGCGGTATTGAAAAGTTGCGGCTGAAAAGTGAGCGTTAGACCCTATTTTGAGTGACTCCAAATACCGGCGGTAGCCTAAAACTAGCGTTAGGAGCCTCTAACGCTGGTTTTCACGGCTAACACCAAACTCTAAATCTAGGCCTTAGTTTGTTGGCTCCAATAATTTCTTCTTATCCATATGATTAAGAGATTACAATTATTTGCAAACATTAGCTTCAGGGGCCATTAAACACTAAATATATTTTATTATTTATTTTATTGAGGTTGTTCCCCACCTCCCTCTAGTCATGGCTGCCGCCATGTTAAAATTTATTTCACTACATTCCAGTGCTGATGTGTTTGCACATGGGCAGCAACCCTCCTTCTGATACCTGCTGTGTAACATAGGTTCCAAAATGGCGGCACCAATAATTAGAGAGAAGTGCATGAAATCTATTTAGTATATAATATCCCTTGAAATGGCCATTGTAATAGAATGTGAGGGAAATGTTTGTAATTGCTACTCATATCTACAGAGTTTTCATGAACTTATTTAACCTTATGATGCTATATTTATGAGTAGCCAGGACTGCTATTATGAAGAAGATGAGAAGGAAAATCTTGCCAGCAGAGTCTACTAAAATGTTTAAATTTTTACTCACAATCACATTTTACTCTTTTCAGTACATTAAAAAAGTATTACAAAAAAATATATTAATTAAGACATTTGTAAGGCAAAACCTATGTCCATAATAAATCAATCATAACTTTCCCTGATTGGACAAAAACAGAGCAAAATTATAAAACAGTCAGTCTGGAACAGCTTGCTCACTGTAAATGTGTTTTAATATTTAGCTTGTTGTTGCTGGCATTGCAGTACATATATTTCATGCTTCTCAATTATTTTAAAGTGTAAGTAAAAGACAGTGGATTTAGAAATGGGTAAAATTGCTTTAGACGTAAGCATGATATATTTTAAATAAACGGTTGTAATTGGTCAGAAGGGTTGGCAATAGCTCAGCTATAACCTTCAGATGTATTTCCCATTTTGTGTTTTTTTCTAGTAGAGTGATATATTCCCCTTATATAGATGAGGATTTGAATATTTTTGCCCTATATTAAAGGGAAATTAGACTTTCATTTGAATTGCCCATACAAGGCCAGATTATGAGTGGAGCGCTATCATTTGTTTCATGTTCGTTTGTGTGCAACTTAAATTGTGCTCATATTACAAGTTGAAAGTAAATGTGAACATGTGAGCGCAAACGCGATTTACTCTAGAATGATTACACAACCTCAGAGCTCTGGTTAACTGTTTTGCAAAACACTTTAAAAATACATTACAAAGTATAGTTACACTCATAATAACAGCATCTAATAAAAGTTAGACATGTGCAATTCGCTTCGGCCGATTCAGAGATTCATGAATGAATCAGAATTTTGGACTCGGCACCATAACTAAAATCCCGAAAAATTCAGAAAATTTTCATTGTTCTAATCTAAACCGCAGTTCCCCGACATTACCGACACTAACTAAATCACTAAATAAATCTATTAACCCCTAAACCGCCATTCTCCGATATCCCCGACACTAACTAAACCTATTAACCCCTAAACGGCAGTTCCCCGACATCACTGACACTAACTAAACCTATTAACCCCTATACCGCAGTTCCTCGACATCGCTGACACTAACTAAACCTATTAACCCTTAAACCGTCATACACCCATATCGCCAACACTAACTAAAATACTAAATAAACCTATTAACTCCTAAACTGCCGCCCCCACATCGCCAACACTAACTAAACATATTAACCCCAAAACTGCCGCACCCACATCGCAACAATCTAAATTAAACTATATTAACCCCCAAACCTAACACCCCATAACTTTAACATAATTAAAATAGACCTAAATTAAAGTTACAATTATTAACTAACTACCTATTTAAAAATAAATACAAACTTACCTGTGAAATAAAAATATAACCTAAGCTAGCTACAATATAACTATTTATTAACTACCTAGTTAAAATAAATACAAACTTACCTGTGAAATAAAAATAAAACCTAAGTTTTAACTAAAAAAAATAACATTACTAAAAATAAAAAACTAAGATTACTAAAAAATTAAATCTACAATTACAAAAAATAATAAACACTAAAATTACAAAAAATAAAAAAACTACCATTACAAAAAATAACAAACGAAATTATCCAAAACAATAAAAATTATTCCTATTCTAATACCCCATTTAAAAATAAAAAAAACACCCCAAAATAAAAAAAACCCTAATCTATTGTTAAGAATTATTGTTAGCATGACAAGCACCATCTTGTTCTTAACTGCCATTTTGTCTTTGGCATCCATCTTGTCTGAATAATATGTATTATAGCAATCATTCTGTAGAAATACATATTTGTTATTAGTGTGTTAGAGCTAGTTTTGGCCTTGCAGATGTTCTGGGCAAGGTGCCTGGAAATCGCTATCTCTATAAGATGCTCAAATAACCTTGCTTTGGTCCTAGATGCATTTCTTATTATGACTATAGAAATATTGTTTCTAGCTAGTATTTTTCCTGACAAACACTGTGTAAAATGACGCGGTCATAACGTGTCATCATGCTAACCCCATATGCTGTAATTGTCGTCTATAAGACATGCCTTGTATCTTTCAATAAAAGAGAATAGTTTTAGACTCATTGCTGCGTGGTCTGAAGTGCTGTTCTCTAGGATATCCTTATCAAATAATATATTCATTTCCAGTTGGTACGGTGTGCCCAAGGCCTAGTCCTGACTGACACTTCCCCCCTGAAAACAACACCTAACAGTTTTTGGTGTCAGCTCATGGGATTCGCACTGGGTAAGTAGATAAGTGTTTTTTACTCTACTTTCGCTCTGTGAATCTGAACCTAAATTTATTTTTGGTAAAAGGTATTGGTTATATATGATAAAGGGTTAAGGGGTTCCTGCAGTAAAGAAGCAGGTTTTTTGCAGAGGTTTTTAGTCCTGTCGGCATATAACCCCCTCTAAACAGGTTAAAGTCCTGTGCTAGTTTTGGACAGGTGTTGCAGTCCTGTCTGGTGAAGCATGCAAGAGATAAAAAGTTGGTATGCATTTGATGGGAGGTTCTTAGTCCCCCGGGCAAGTTGGCATCGCTTTGTTATGGTGAGTTTGAGTCTCATCTGTGTTGAAGTTATCCCTATATATTTCAATAGTAGAGTCACTGGACTTGAATTACTATTTGGTGCTTGCTTGCTTTTATTGTTATATGATTGTGCTGTGCTGTGCTGTGCTTAGAAAATATTAAGTGACTGCGCATTTTAGCATTGCTGTTTTTATTGTAATGTAAAAAAATGGGGTCTGCTAATAGCAAAATATTGATAATAATGCATAGTGAAAAGGAGAAGGTTATTGCATTTTTAATGTCTACAAAGGGGTTAACAGAAGCATTTAAGGCAGAGGGATATCCACTCCAGAAAGGGAGGGGGATTATAAAACTGTCAGTGAGCACAGCTGTGTAGATTCAGCGAAGAGAGAAAAAAAACTGTTACAGAAGCTCCGTTTGTAAAACTCTTTCTTTAGTTGTATGTGTGTTTGCAGTAATGTAAAGGAGATTTTGTGTATTTTATGTGTAATGAGTGTTGGTCTGTCGGTTCTCACTGTGTCTGGTATGACGTGTAAAAGATTTACTCTAAACCAAAAGATCTGAGGATGTGTTATAAAATTTGGTTGTCTCAATCTGCTAGGAAAATGGCCATTCTTTGCAAATTCGGACACTTTCAAATACATTTTAAATTTGGTGGAAAGTTAATCTTATTGTATTTTTAAATGTCTTTGGTATGTTATGAAATCCTGAGAAGAAAGAGACTGTCAATGTGTTTTCTGTGTCACTAAGAGTTTCATGTATGTTGAAATTGCGTAAGAATAAATGTTGGGAGTGAATTTCTGGTATGCGAGATGATATGAGCTTGTGTGTGTGTATCGCTGTAAAAATGACCTTGGTGCATTTTTCTTTCTGTATGATAATTATTTAGGCTAGTTTCTTAGCTAAGAAAGCATATGTTGTAATGAGGTATGTTGTAGTGTTATTGTTATAACTTTATTTTAAAGTCATCAGCATGTTCTTAATTATGTGTGTTATTTAATAGCAGTTTTTAGTTTTAAGTGATAATTGTCGTATGCAAATAAAAAAACTATCCGCCTGTTGCGGCATATCAATATATTGTTTTTGCAAGTGAACCAATTAAGGGATTTGTGAATGTGCGGATGATTGTATGACTTTCGGTCATGTTCTGGTAGATGAAAAAAGATTAACAGGTTGATTCACGTATGTTGTATTTGCAAGATTTGTGCAAGTAGTTAGTGGAAAAGATAAAATAAGGTTGTAGGCTGTATATCATTAAATGTATCTAAAAGTATTTGGGTCTGTTTCTGTTGCAAGTAAATTAATTCAGCAGAAGTTTTAATATAAATGGGTATTATTTATGCTGTGATGGCTCTCAATTAAATATGCAGGTCATGATACAGTAAAGAAGTAGATTTTTTGTGGTAAATAATACAAGTTTCCTAATCATCGCTAGGGTATACATATGTAATTTACATGATAAATGGTTAGTTCTTAAAGGGACAGTACACTGTAACATAGCTTTTATATTAATGTATTTTCGATGACTTGATTATAAAAGCTCAATAGTATAAAATATAGGAGAAATTGCATTTGTGAGTTGATTTGTATATATGAAGTAGATGGTTTTGTGCTTTCAAGACACAGTTATTGCAATGGGTTGAATTTCAGATAATAAGCATATTTTATTGTGTTCCTTATCTTATATTTGTCTGTAAAACCGGAGCTCAGTGCTTAGACAGAGCATTGGAAAATTGTAATTTTATTACTTAAAGGAGCAGTTCACTCATGTGAAATGAGTTCATGAGCAGCCATAACACTGTATTAACAAGTTACGGAGATAAAGCATAAATGTAGCAGTTTGCAAAATATATTTTTTGCGACCTTTCCTTGTATATATTTTTAAATCTGCCGTTTAGATAGCAGACATTTACGCAGTGTAACTCAATTCTCTCTGTAACGCAAACTGAACTGATGCAATCTTGGTGTTGCGATCTGTGAGACTAGCGGAAAAGGGAAAAGAAGAAGAGAAAATATTTAAAGGGATACAGGCAAACTGACATAAAATCTGAGATTTTAAAGAAATATTTACAGAGAGAGAAAATGAGGTTTACTGTAAGCCAAACACTAGTATATTTAACTGTGTCAGCAGTTTCAGTTAAAGATATATATATATTTTTTAATTTGGGTAAAATGTCCCTTTAACAATCCTGCACCCCACTGTGAGTGTGTGTTTTTTTATGCTGGCTGTGTTTGCTTAGGCTATTTAATGGACGTCAGTATACATTTTTTATTATAAGTGAGGACAGTGGATCGTTGAGAAACAGTTAAAGAGGATTTTTTTTTTTGTTCGACAAACTGTCATTTTAATCTATTCATGTAAATTATTATTATTATTATTATTCTTTTGTAGAAAGCTAATTTTTTTGTTATATACAATTATATTTAGCTAGAGAGCTGCAAAATGGTGAATATCAAATTTTAAAACACAGTTAAATCAAATAATTGTGTATTTATTAAAATGTTTGTTATGTAAAGGTATAGACTGGATTCCAGAGCTTTTAACAAATTATTTGTGCCACACATGATTTATTCAACAGTGGATTTGCACTGTGCATTGCGGGCAAGGGCTATATAGAACAGTGACTGTACCATTATTATGCTCTTTCCCAAAATAGGGAACTTAGGTGTTTGTGTGTTCCTTTGTAAATTTATGGTTAGGGATTTTATTTGTAAATATGCAACTGGAGTTTATTGATCATCTGCAGTGATTGCATCATTAGTATGATCTCATAGTATTGTGCATGGTAGAATTTGCAGAACCAAGGTATAGATGGTTGTTACAGGATTTTAATTATTTGTAGTGTTTAAAGTTTGTGCCGGCTGTTAATGTTTTGTTTTGTGGAATGGACAATTGGTTTTAAGTATTTTATAAGAAAATGTTATGTTTTTCTCTTTCGTGACTGCGTGTGGAAGCGTGCTGTATGAATGGAATATTGAATATTGAGGTGTATTTGATTTTGCCTGTTAAGAATAGTATACTACATGCATGAGTGGAGTGCATGAATGGTCTTTTAGTTTCGTTTTATATTGTGTTTGCGTGCCACATGGGATGTTTCACGTATATTTTATACTATTGAGCTTTTATAATCAAGTCATTGAAAATACATTAATATAAAAGCTATGTTACAGTGTACTGTCCCTTTAAGAACTAACCATTTATCATGTAAATTACATATGTATACCCTAGCGATGATTAGGAAACTTGTATTATTTACCACTATAATAAAGTTATTAACCCCTAATCCGCCTCCCTTACCCTATAATAAATAGTATTAACCCCTAATCTGCCCTCCCTAACATCGCCGACACCTAACTTCAATTATTAACCCCTAATCTGCCAACCGGAGCTCCCCGCTATTCTAATAAATGTATTAACCCCTAAAGCTAAGTCTAACCCTAACACTAACACCCCCTAAATTAAATATAATTTTAATCTAACGAAATTAATTAACTCTTATTAAATAAATTATTCCTATTTAAAGCTAAATACTTACCTGTAAAATAAATCCTAATATAGCTACAATATAAAGTATAATTACATTGTAGCTATTTTAGGATTAATATTTATTTTACAGGCAACTTTGTAATTATTTTAACCAGGTACAATAGCTATTAAATAGTTAAGAACTATTTAATAGTTACCTAGTTAAAATAATTACAAAATTACCTGTAAAATAAATCCTAACCTAAGTTACAATTAAACCTAACACTATACTATCATTAAATTAATTAAATAAAATACCTACAATTACCTACAATTAAACCTAACACTACACTATCAATACATTAATTAAATACAATATCTACAAATAACTACAGTGATATAAACTAACTAAAGTACAAAAAATAAAAAAATATTTACAAACATAAGAAAAATATTACAACAATTTTAAACTAATTACACCTACTCTAAGCCCCCTAATAAAATAACAAAGACCCCCAAAATAAAAAATGCCCTACCCTATTCTAAATTACTAAAGTTCAAAGCTCTTTTACCTTACCAGCCCTGAACAGGGCCCTTTGCGGGGCATGCCCCAAGAAGTTCAGCTCTTTTGCCTGTAAAAAAAAACATACAATAACCCCCCCCCAACATTACAACCCACCACCCACATACCCCTAATCTAACCCAAACCTCCCTTAAATAAACCTAACACTAAGCCCCTGAAGATCATCCTACCTTGCCTTCACCTCACCAGGTATCACCGATCCGTCCTGGCTCCAAAATCTTCATCCAACCCAAGCGGGGGCTGGCGATCCATCGTCCGGTGGCTGAAGAGGTCCAGAAGAGGCTCCAAAGTCTTCATCCTATCCGGGAAGAAGAGGCGATCCGGACCAGCAACCATCTTGATCCAAGCGGCATCTTCTATCTTCATCCGATGACGACCGGCTCCATCCTGAAGACCTCCACCGCGGACCCATCTTCTTCCGGCGACGTCCAACTGAAGAATGACGGTTCCTTTAAGGGACGTCATCCAAGATGGCGTCCCTCGAATTCCGATTGGCTGATAGGATTCTATCAGCCAATCGGAATTAAGGTAGGAATATTCTGATTGGCTGATGGAATCAGCCAATCAGAATCAAGTTCAATCCGATTGGCTGATCCAATCAGCCAATCAGATTGAGCTCGCATTCTATTGGCTGATCGGAACAGCCAATAGAATGCAAGCTCAATCTGATTGGCTGATTGGATCAGCCAATCGGATTGAACTTGATTCTGATTGGCTGATGGAATCAGCCAATCAGAATATTCCTACCTTAATTCCGATTGGCTGATAGAATCCTATCAGCCAATCGGAATTCGAGGGACGCCATCTTGGATGACGTCCCTTAAAGGAACCGTCATTCTTCAGTTGGACGTCGCCGGAAGAAGATGGGTCCGCGGTGGAGGTCTTCAGGATGGAGCCGGTCGTCATCGGATGAAGATAGAAGATGCCGCTTGGATCAAGATGGTTGCTGGTCCAGATCGCCTCTTCTTCCCGGATAGGATGAAGACTTTGGAGCCTCTTCTGGACCTCTTCAGCCACCGGATGATGGATCGCCAACCCCCGCTTGGCTTGGATGAAGATTTTGGAGCCAGGACGGATCGGTGATACCTGGTGAGGTGAAGACAAGGTAGGATGATCTTCAGGGGCTTAGTGTTAGGTTTATTTAAGGGGGGTTTGGGTTAGATTAGGGGTATGTGGGTGGTGGGTTGTAATGTTGGGGGGGGTATTGTATGTTTTTTTTTACAGGCAAAAGAGCTGAACTTCTTGGGGCATGCCCCGCAAAGGGCCCTGTTCAGGGCTGGTAAGGTAAAAGAGCTTTGAACTTTAGTAATTTAGAATAGGGTAGGGCATTTTTTATTTTGGGGGTCTTTGTTATTTTATTAGGGGGCTTAGAGTAGGTGTAATTAGTTTAAAATTGTTGTAATATTTTTCTTATGTTTGTAAATATTTTTTTATTTTTTGTAACTTAGTTCTTTTTTATTTTTTGTACTTTAGTTAGTTTATTTCATTGTAGTTATTTGTAGATATTGTATTTAATTAATGTATTGATAGTGTAGTGTTAGGTTTAATTGTAGGTAATTGTAGGTATTTTATTTAATTAATTTAATGATAGTATAGTGTTAGGTTTAATTGTAACTTAGGTTAGGATTTATTTTACAGGTAATTTTGTAATTATTTTAACTAGGTAACTATTAAATAGTTCTTAACTATTTAATAGCTATTGTACCTGGTTAAAATAATTACAAAGTTGCCTGTAAAATAAATATTAATCCTAAAATAGCTACAATGTAATTATAATTTATATTGTAGCTATATTAGGATTTATTTTACAGGTAAGTATTTAGCTTTAAATAGGAATAATTTATTTAATAAGAGTTAATTAATTTCGTTAGATTAAAATTATATTTAATTTAGGGGGGTGTTAGTGTTAGGGTTAGACTTAGCTTTAGGGGTTAATACATTTATTAGAATAGCGGTGAGCTCCGGTCGGCAGATTAGGGGTTAATAATTGAAGTTAGGTGTCGGCGATGTTAGGGAGGGCAGATTAGGGGTTAATACTATTTATTATAGGGTTAGTGAGGCGGATTAGGGGTTAATAACTTTATTATAGTAGCGGTGCGGTCTGCTCGGCAGATTAGGGGTTAATAAGTGTAGGCAGGTGGAGGCGACGTTGAGGGGGGCAGATTAGGGGTTAATAAATATAATATAGGGGTCGGCGGTGTTAGCGGCAGCAGATTAGGGGTACATAGCTATAATGTAGGTGGCGGCAGTGTCCGAAGCGGCAGATTAGGGGTTAATTATTGTAAGTAGTGGGCGGCGACGTTGTGGGGGGCAGATTAGAGGTTAATAAATATAATACAGGGGTCGGCGGTGTTAGGGGCAGCAGATTAGGGGTACATAAGTATAACGTAGGTGGCGGTCGGCAGATTAGGGGTTAAAAAAATTTAATCGAGTGGCGGCGATGTGGGGGGACCTCGGTTTAGGGGTACATAGGTAGTTTATGGGTGTTAGTGTACTTTAGAGTACAGTAGTTAAGAGCTTTATGAACCGGCGTTAGCCCAAAAAGCTCTTAACTACTGACTTTTTTCTGCGGCTGGAGTTTTGTCGTTAGATTTCTAACGCTCACTTCAGACACGACTCTAAATACCGGAGTTAGAAAGATCCCATTGAAAAGATAGGATACGCAATTGACGTAAAGGGATCTGCGGTATGGAAAAGTCGCGGCTGAAAAGTGAGCGTTAGACCCTTTTTTGAGTGACTCCAGTTAGCCTAAAACCAGCATTAGGAGCCTCTAACGCTGGTTTTCACGGCTACCGCCAAACTCCAAATCTAGCCGTAACTGAATTATTTTTGCGTTTTTCATATTTAGGTAAAATCGGTACAGATAAAATTCCATAGTGCACTCTCCAAAAGATTGAAGATTGAATGCAAGTAAACCTTTTAAAGAGAGGAAAAATAAAGATAAAAGACCTTTTGTCAAGCTTGTTTTAACCACCATACTGCAGTAAAAGTTGCTGAACTATCTTTGGATCCATTCTTTGCTTTGCATGCTGGTACCAGCCCCAGAACTGGACTCTGGGTAATCTATGACTATTTCCTATGATGTGTGTCTTCAAAACATAAAGACTATCTTTCTCTGGACTGTGCCTTGCCGGTTGATATTGAGGACCTGTTATGCTGTTACAGGGTCAACCAATTAAATTAGGGGAGTATTGTTTAACTTGTGTACTTATATTTCTTGTTTTGTATGCTCTTGTATTTGTGTTATTTTTTGTTGATCATATTAGTTATAAGAAGTCATATAGTTTTGACCACAGAAAAGTATGCCTTATTTGTATTAATGCACATTGGAGTTTATGTACTTAAACAAAGTAACCCTCTAGATAAGTAAAACTCTAAACCTTGCAGTTTTGTAACCTATTGAATGGCCCACTGAGTATAGAAAATATGTTTGCAACTTTATAGTTTAAAGAAAATGCTGCAATATATCAGAATATTTTAGACCCTTCATCCTATGGAACGCAGTGAGGACACGTCTCAGCTAGAAATTTATAATAATTATACAGAAAAATATTTGTTTAGGGAGTAGCATAATTATAGTTATATTGATAGTATATTGTCTACCTACCATGGCTTTTATTGGGGCTGTGTTATGAAAGCAAATGTATTTTTCCCTTTTATTAATTGGTATGGTATCTGCAATTTGAATTTTGTAACTCCAGATGTTTAGTGAGAAAATGTGTAGGCGCTAGGGATCCCTAAAAGCCAAGTATAAAAGGGGACCCCAATAAGATACCCCTGGTGAAGCAAGTTAGAAGAAAGAGGATATATACTGGCGCTGAGGAGCTAGGGTATTAGGTCTATGAATAGATACGTATCTCAAGTGTCTGGTATATAATGGCACAGATTTAGCAAATATATCTAGGTTACACTAAAGACTAGCTCGAAATAAGCAGATTACAATAGTGTCCGGCTAAATTAAATGCCTATCTGACCGTACGTAGTTTCTAGGACAATAAACTGAGGGACTAATGTCACTCTCTAAATAATGCAGTTGTGTGGGAATCAGATTGTATTTTTTGAGAAATAAATAATTATGTTTATTTTAAGTAGCATAAAAAACAGTGCAAAAACAGAAAAACTATACATTATAAGATAAATAATAAAATCTGGACGTCCAGTCTTGAACAATGTATATTAACAATTGGTAACTTTATATAAAATTAATATAAATAAAATTAATGCAATTAAAATGGATACAATAAAAGTGGTTTATGCAA